>NC_053164.1:115687687-116008634 GCF_016835505.1 Polypterus senegalus
GAGTGCCCTAGATATATTATACTGAGGGCTCCGACATAAAAGAGAGGTAACAGGGGAATGGCAGAAGAATTACCACAGAGTCACAGGTAGCAGCAAGCGGTTTCTGCTTCATATTGTAGTGGGTAGGAAACCAGAGACAGGGGGCAATGGCAGCCAAGGGTCTCTTCTCCTTTTTAACAAACTGGGGCTCAGGAATAAAGGAACACCCCAGGCATGGCCCTCTGAGTTTAGAATTGGGAGATGAGTTGGGGCAGGGCCTCTACCACTGTGAGGAAGAGAGACCAGGACTGCATGAGAGAAACATGAGAGGACAATAAGCTAGTAAATATTTTATTGTCATAACACAGAACTTGCTTTTGTGACACTCACACAAATTAAACCTCAAAACAAACAGTTGACATACAGTGCCTACAGAGAGTATTCAGGCCCCTTAACCTTTTTATACATTCTGCTATGGTGCAGCTTTATGCTAAAATCCTTTTTTTTTCTCATCAAACAACACTCAATACCAGCAGAATGATACATTTGGAAATTTATTAAAAATAAAAACAACTGAAATATCACTTTGGCACAAATATTAAGACCCTATGATACTTGAAATTTCGCTCAGGTGCATCCCAGTTTATTGATCATCACTGAGATGCTTTTGTACCTTGTTCAGAGTCTACCTGTGGTTAGTTGTTTGGACATGATTAGAAATGGTACACACCAGTCTATATAAGATCCCACAACTCATAATGTGTATCAGAGCAAAAACCAAACCATGAGGTCAAAGAAGTTTACTGCAGAGCTTAGAGACAGAACTGTATTGAGGTACAGATCAGGGAAAGCTGCAAAACATATTTTGAAGCACTGATGGTTCTCAAGATTACAATGACCTCAATAATTCCTAAATGGACAAAGTTTGGAACAACCACAACTCTTTCTAGTAAAGACTACCAAGCCAAAACTGAGCAATCATGTGAGAAGGGCATTGGTAAGAGAAGTGACTAAGAACCTGACGGTCACTCTGCCTGAACTCGAGAGCACCTGTGTAGAGATTGGAGGAACCTGCAGAAGGTCAGACATCATTGCAACACTCCACTCATTTGGGCTTTATAGCAGAGTGGACAGATGACACATGAAATCTCACTTGGACTCTTAGACTATAAGAAACAAGATTCTTTGTTTGATGAAAGCAAGATTAAACTGTGTGGCCTCAGTTCTAAGCACTGCATCTAAAGGAAACATGAAGTGTGGTGGTGTCAAAATCATGCTGAGTATTTTCAATGCTAGACTAGTTGGTTTTGAGGGAAGGCTGAATGGAACTAAATACAGAGATATCCTTTATGAAACCCTGCTCCAGCGTGCTCTGGACCTCAGACTTGGCCAAAGCATCACCCTTTAACAAGACTCTATGCACAATGCAAAGCCAAGAGAGGGAAAACTCAGTGAATGACTTTGAGTGGCCCTGCCAGAGCTCAGACTTAAACCCAATCACACATCTCTGAAGAGTACTGAAAACAGCTATCCACCAATGCTCTCCATCCAACCCGACAGAGCTGGAGAGGATCTGCAGAGACAAATGGAAGAAAAAAATCCCCAAATCCAGGTGTGCAAAGCTTGCTGCGTTATGCTCAAGAAGACTCCAGGCTCTAATCGCTGCCATAAGTACTGAGATAAGGGTATGAATACTTGTGTCAAAGTGATGTTTCAGTTTTTGATTTTTTTATAAATGTGTAAAGAAGGCTGGAATCACTTTGTCATTTTGTGGTATTGAGTGTTGCTTGATGAGGTAAACATTAATTTTAGTTATTTTTCGATAAGGCTACAATAACATATAATGTACAAAAAAGTGAAGGGGTCTGTACAGTTTCTGAAGGCACTGTAAGGGCAACTTTAATCATCATTCATCAACAACCGTCAAACAATGACTTTCAAACAAATGCTACTGTGTATTACTATTAAGGTTAGGATAGTAAGTTCATGTGTCCCACCTAGTAGTTCTGATCTTGATTGACCTGAGCCATTTTTACATAAAAAGTGTGTGGTGGTGAAGTGGGTACACACTAGGTCACAAACTAGACTACAGGGTTTGCTGTTTTGTTATTTTATTACTATTTAATATTGTTTCTTTGTATCAGTATACTGCTGCTGGATTATGTGAATTTCCCCTTGGGATTAATAAAGTATCTATCTATCTATCTATCTATCTATCTATCTATTATTCCTTTGTGTACTTTTGTTATTATGGTTGCCAGTCATCAATCACAGTCCCGGAGGGCGACAGTGACTGATGTTTTTTGTTCTAAACCGGTTGCTTAATTAGAAAGCAATTCTTGCCAATACTTTTATTTCATTGCTTGTTAGTGCTTTAACTCTGCTATGTCAGCTAATTCTCATATCCTAGATTTTCTTCCCCTTTCTAAGGATATCATCCAAATGGTTTGAAGGCTAAAATGGACAAGTAATTCTCAGTCCTTCACTTTTTTCTCTTCACTTTCCTTCCAAGTATTTATTTAAACCCAATAGTGCATGATAAATACACACAGGTGTAAATGTGTAACAAGCTAAATGGAGAAATGCTGGTTTCTTTTGTCGTTTGCATGGTATTGCTAATTAGGAGCAATTAAAAGCAGTTAAGACTAAAATAAGCAATAAGGGTTTAAAATCTTAATGAGCGAGACAACTAAAGTGAAGCAGAAGTGTTACCTGAGCAATAAGTGCTTCTTATTAAGCAATTGGGTTGGAGCAAAAACCTGCAGCCACTGCGGCCCTCCAGGACTGTGATTGAGGACTCCTGATCTACAGTATGAATGAGGAGCACAAGAGATATGCAGAATATCCCATAAGTATTGCATTATTCACATCCTCTCTCTGCATCATCCAAGCAGTCTTAATTATGTTTCTTTTTTATTTTAACCACAAGAATGAACAGGCAGCTTGGTTTTGGGGGAGGCTGGTCATGACTCGGCACGGATATCCTCAGCCTGGATGGCAGTGATCCTTTAAATTCAATTATAGTGATAAAATGTACATCTATTTATATCATGGGGATGGTCTCAATGTCATGAGTGACTGTCATAGAAGGTTTTTAAAAATATCTCCAATTCATGAACCATGCCTCAGCATTCCTGAACCAGATAAAGCTTTTTACTTTTTGAAGTAAAAAAAAAAAAGAAAAATCTATCAAATTAAGTTCTTCAAACCTCTAATCCTTTATTTTATTATTACTAATATGAAATACCATTCTCAGAACCTTTTTAACCCAATTCAGTATTGCAGAAAGCTAGACTGTATCCTGACAGCACTGGGCATATTGCAGGAATTGGCCCTGGACAGAGACAGTCCCTCACAGGGCCAACTCGCACACTCATTTGAGGCCAATGTGAAATCATCAGCTACCTTAACCAGCTTGTCTTTAGGGATAGGGAAGGATTGAGGAGAAAAACTCACAGAAGCAGAGGAATAATATGCAAACAGAACACATAAAAGAGCCACACATGAAATTTACACTTGGTACATGTGATCTGTAAAACAGCAGCAGCTGTGCTATTGTGTTACCCCTGCCACTAGTTTAGCTATAAAATAAAATAAATATGGTTGTCTTGCAATACAATTTGAAATCTGCATTTTTTTAAGTATGTGTTTTGTATTATATAAATGTCATAACTTTATTTTTATCTTATAAAACTGTACTACTGCAAGTGAAATCTAATGAAAGCAAAATGTAAAACAAAATCCAACTATTTTCTCATCTGCTTATCTGATTCAGTATCTTGGATAGCTTAGAGAGCTTGACAGCACCCTAACCAGCAGTAGATGGTCCACCAGTCCTTCACGTACTGAGCCTAGGGCCCATTTATCAATTAGGTTAGCATTCATACAGTATTTTTGACATATGACAGGATAAACCCACACAAGAAACATATTTTATGTAGTATAGATCATAAGCTGCGGTGGGCTGGCGCCCTGCCCAGGGTTTGTTTCCTGCCTTGCGCCCTGTGTTGGCTGGGATTGGCTCCAGCAGACCCCTATGACCCTGTAGTTAGGATATAGCGGATTGGAAAATGGATGGATGGATAGATCATAAGTGAGCAACCTATGGCATGCAGAACGATTTTCAATGGCACTCTGATTGAATTGAAATATAGTAAAAAATTATATTTTAATTACAACGCACGCAATCGCCATGTTACCTACGTTTTGCAAATGCGACTTACATGTAAATGGAAACAATGTGTTCAATGCAGGCTGTGGTACATTAAAACAAACTTCTTGTTATTATTAAGTAACATACTGCCCTAAAATGACTCATAAAGGATAAAAACTTGATGTTTGCTCTTTTCAATACTCTTGGATGAATGAATATGGATTTGTACAACAAAAGGATTGCGCTGTGTGTGCATTATACTGTGAAAATGTTGTGCGTTGTACATCAAGTATACAAAGATTATTATCAAACTAAACATCAGTCCACGTTTAAAAACTCTGATGAGAAAAGTGAAGCTATAAAAAGGGCTGCTTTTGGCTTTAAGAAGCAAACTACTTATTCTAATCAAATAATTGGAACCAAAAATAAAGCCACCGAATGTAGTTGTAGGTATAAAGTTGCTTCACATTAATTGATTAATAGCTCTGATTAATAATAAAGAATGATTAACATTCTTGATATTTTTTCTTATTCAAACTATGAATTTTGTATTGAAAAAACTTGTAATTTATAATTTGTAATACAATTTTTAATAAATGTGTTGAAAATTTAAATTTGACAAAACATTCTTTTGACATATGATCCTAAGTACTTGTATTTTAAAATATTGAATGACCAATAATATAAGATCTGGTTATAATGGGTTTCAAAAGTATGCCCATTATAACTGGACCAATTTTGATACTATATATAACAAAATTAGTAGAATTATGTCGGCATGCAGATAACATTTTAACATAAGTTCGGCACAACACTGCTGAAAGGTTGCCGACCCTTAATACAGATGTCAGTACTGTATTTATCTACTCTCTATATACTGTATATAAGATTCTAAGCCTAAAAGTGCAATGATTTTATGTGATGTTTTTAAGTCACGTTTTTTGTCACGCTTTAAATCGGGCTTACTTTAACACCTACATATATATGTTTAGTATCAACCTTTTCAGATTTTATCGAACTTTAATGTGATGTTGTTAGATTTTCAGATTCTTATTCTGTTTTTAAGTTATAAACTAAAAAATATCAAGAACTCACGTTCCGCGGGACGAGACTTTGTGCCAAGAGATTTAACCACGCCCAGGGTCAGAAATAAAAGACAAAGAGTAGGACAGCTGCTGTACAGGCTTTTAAATGTTCAAAGCTCCATACGAGATGCAGATCATGTTCAGTAGCATGCTGAGCTGATCGAGCAAAGAGGAGGTAAAAAAAACTGCATTTGTTTCCCACTGTATCACAGTTTAAGAGGGGGTTTCGGAGGAGCGACTGCATCTTCTTGGAGTGCGTTCAGCCCCACTCTTCACAATTCGAGCAGCAGAGACGCAAAGTGGCTGGCGCGTAGCACAGGCCGGGGGGATTGGTGAGTGAAGTGAGCAGGGGGAGAACCCCCTAGTAATCCATAATATTTACACCTCTTACTCAAGTTAATGCCCTTAGGGAGCTGGAGCCCATCTGAGCATCATTAGTTGTGAGGCAGGACAAGAATCTAGGGATAATTTACACATACGGTATATTCATGTTTTATATCTTACTTCTATGTTATGAGTTAGGTGGGCAACAACCTGCAAGATTCACTCAACAGTAGCCTGTAGACTGCCAAAGGAACTGGCTGGATGGCTAGTTGGCCTAGAGATTTTGGCCTGACTTTTTCAGGCTACACATCCCAGACATTTATTTTCTTTTGTTTATCTCTTCTCATGTTTCCACATTCTTATAATTATAGTTCTAGTAGCTAGTGGTTCTGTAAGAAATGGATTTCACTTCAGTTTGCTGCATTAATTCCTGCTGCTTAGCTCACAGCTGAATCCTTCTAAAATTTCTTCTCTTTGCAAGGTTACCCTAACACTGTGGCAACGTATGGGCAGGGGAAATACTGGAGTTACAGATCAATTTCCTGGTGAATGTATAAATATTTTTTGTTTTGCTGTTTAGTGTGAAATTTCATAAGTATTTTTATTAACATATAGGAAACACTTGGACCCCTGTCTTCAAATATAGTTGATTCAAATAGAGTAAGCTGAACATTTCCATTTTTGTAAGACAGTGTTTTGTTTTCTCCATGAAAAAGTACAGCTACACAGTGATCACATTGGTGATGTAACTCTCCATTTGTCCACGTGCATTTCTCTTTTGTTCTTGTTCTTGCATTTTGTATCTTGTATTAAATGTCTTCTTTGATATGCCTGGTGCTCAGCAGATGTTGCTGCACTTCATTTTCCTTCTTCCTGTTATGGAGTTCTTTGTCAAGTCGACAATCATTAAACAGAACACTTATACCTGATTATGAAATCTGGAAGATATAAATAGCATGTCCTGGTGGATTATCAATAGATGGGCTTGTGGGGATCAAGCTTTTATTATAATAAGCTTTTCTGCCCACCAGTAAGAGGCTCAGCAGGTACAGCTTTTTTCTTTTTTGCTATGTCACTTTGTTGGTCTCTTTACTTTTCCAAGGTTGCCATAACCTCAATTTTTTTTTACTTCCCAGAACATGTTAGGTCATAAGTCTTCGATTGAGACCAGTATCAAGTTTCTAGCCCCAGCAGGTTGCTGTGTCACGTGTGCTTGACTCTGAATGGATGACACAGCTGTCATTCTTCTTCTTCTTCCCATCATGTAATCAGCTTCGGCAAACTGATTTACGCTTATCAAAAATCTTCACAAGGTTTTTATTAATCTAATAAAAAGGGTCTAATAAGTATTTTGTTATACATGGGCACAGCTGTGTTGAAGTCTGCTGATATCGAGTGAGCACTTAAGAGTGGAGAGAGGCAGGAATATTCAGCTAAGATAGGAGGATCCAGAGTGCAGCGGCATCCTTAGAGAGCAAGGCACCATGGTGAGCTGTGGTGACCGTTCAGGAACTGCGGTGACCAGTTGAGGTGGCAGTTTGAGTCTCTGGGGCACAAATCAAGGTGGCAGACTGGGATGCAGTAGGCTATGTAAAAAGAGAAGCATGATAATGTCTTGATGGAGGGAATACAACATGAAGGCATATTTGGATTTTAAATGTATTTTTTTTATTTGGACTATACATTAATGAAACACCCAAAGGCGCTGTGTTATTTTTAAGGGCATGAATTTTATGAAGATTTATTTATTGAATTATGCACTGTGTCAGTTTAATTCTTTGTTGTTAATAAACGTCTGACTATAAGATTTTGGCTATCTCCTCACTTGCACTGGATCATTTTGGTTTATGACTACTGATGTACTTTTAGAGATCGGCCCCATGGCTGCAGGAACTGGGCTGTCACAGGGTTGTGCTTACATTGGACACCACTTAATTGCCCAGAATAACCTCTGTGACCGCCCAAGACAGAGCCACCAATTGCCCTCATACTGTATGCTCAAAAATCTTTGAAATAAAAGAAAGAGATGTATAGGTTTACAATAGGGATTCCTAAGTTAAGTCCTGACAGGCTAAAGTGGATGCAGGTCTTTATTCCAACTCAGTTTCCTAATTTGAAACCAATCATTTCTGTTGAGGGCATTAATGTTCAAGCAACATTTTAATGCTTTATTTTCATTCACTCGCTTGTTAAGAATTCCAACCCTTAATTGCTTTTTTTAGTTCCAAACGGCTTCATTTACTGATTTGAATTGCTTTTTGTTTTCTTAGGCATGACAAAGGAACCAGAAGCTCACCATCTAACTTGGTCCCTTTCTTACTGGTGTGTGCTCTTGAAGTATCTATTTTAATTCAATATTTGGAAAGAAATGGAAGAGCAAAACATGAGAGTTTTGAATTCCGAATATACTCTGGGATGCAAATCATTTGGATAATATTCTTGGAAAGGAAAAATCTACAATATAAGAATGATGTGACATGGAAAAATGAAAACACTCATAAGCCATGAAATTAAATTATATATATATATATAAAAAGTATTGATTTCTAGTGGTAAAACTTGGCTGAAACATAAACATGGCATCACTCCAGCCCTCCAGGACCAAACGTGAGGAACCATGGATAAGAATAATTGACATTAACATTAACAAACACTTTATTTTGTCTAATTGAGATGCAAAAGGCAACAATGATGACTTTAGAATAAGGGTGATCTACTGCATCGAATAATCAATTACTGCTTTGAAACAAGGCCTTTGTGTTAAATTGCAATAAGTGCAGTAAGAGACTCACCATAACAAGGCCTTAAAGTCCAAATTCAGAACCAGATTAGTTACCAGATAGATAATTGAACTGTTTAATCCAATGTAGGATTTTGGAAGAATAAACTGAAGTATGTTATTCAAAATGAAGTGAGCTAAATATCTGAATATCTAAATATGACCATGCAAAAGAATGACTGACCTCTCATCCAAGGAACATATCTGCCTTGTGCCTAGGGCTGACCCCGAAATTAAATACTGTAAGGTGGGTAAGGAAGCAGATGGATAGTTTATTAATTCATTTATTATCTCCAATCCAGTGCTAATCTATCTATTATATTAAAAAAGTTTTCCATTGTGTCCGTGTTATTCAGCCTTGACCACTCCCCTCCAAACCGTTCGTCTAGTCTTTACTCCTACTGTGCACATCCTCTTTCCATACCACCCGTCACACTCTGAGTGCTAACTCACCATTCAACGCAGTCAGTTATAATAGCCAGGCAAAAAAAAGCAAATGATCTATTCAAGAAAGTTGGATCTTAGATCGGGATTAAAGATAATGAATGATGCAAAAAAGAAAATGAACAAAAAAGAGTTGCATATAATAAAAATCAAGAACAAAGAGAATAAATGAATAAACGAAAAAAAGAAAAATATCCCAAACAATATGTAAACAGAAATGCAAAAAAAGCAACATTTATAGAATGTAAGTTAGAGGATAAAGTAATTCTTAATATTGTTTTTGACAAGGCGTTAATGTAATTTATTTTTTAATTTACTTTTTATTGAATTTAATTACATTTTACTTTTTTACTTCTGCTTTCACTTTTTTACTTTTACTTTTTACTACTTTTTATTATTGGCATTTATATAGGCCAGGGGTGCCCAATGTGTCGATCATGATCGACCGGTAGATAGTAGTGCAGGTAGATTGCGTTGCATTCAAAAAATATATTTTTAAATGTTAGTCTATCATATATCCTCCCTATGGCATTTGCCACTTGATTGACATACAGGGCGGCCAATCTGATAGTTTCTTCTAACACACTGGTCATCCCGCACGCACGATCAAACACGTGAGCTACTGCAAACTTCCGGCTATCTAAGTGATCTAGTTAGCCTCCCAATTTATATTGACTAAAGAAGGGATTTATAAAAAAATTGTTGTTTATGGGCTGGATGTGGAATTGGAAGAGGATTTTTTTTCTCACAATGTCACAATCGAAGTACATTTGTCTGATCTGTCAATCTATCATTGCTATTCCAAAGAAAGAAAATGTGGAAAGGCACTTTCACACTGTTCATAAAAACTACAAAACTGGCTTCCTTCCGAAAAGCGATCTGAGAAAGAGAAAGGAGAGGGAACTAAAATCGCAGTTAATAGGACAGCCGTCATTTTTCACTCGGCTGAATTCAAAAGCCCCTTGACTGCATTATTCGGCTCTACTTATTTATGCGAGTCAGCCTTTTCTCACATGAAGATTATTAGATCCAAATACTTTAGTGACCATAAATGTATTGAATTGTATTGAAATGCTATATATATATATAATTTTTAATGCAGGTAGATCATTTTGACCTGGTCATTTTAAAAGTAGTTCGCAAGCCGAAAAAGTGTGAGCACCCCTGATATAGGCAGTTGTAGTGAAATACTCAAGTAAGTGATCTTCCATCTATAATAACTAAGGACCAAACTGTCTTCCTCCCGTGCCCCGCATACGCTTCTATATACCATCTCTTTAAATTCAATCACTTTCTCTAATGGCAGAGCCGCCTAGTTTTATTTAAATAAAAAATCTTGAAAAGTGAGAATGTTCTAAGAGTAAATTCAATTAAACTATTTACTCAATGACACTGAACTGGATAGAATGGGTACAATAATGAATATATATATGCAGTATGTAAGTATCCATCCATTCATCCACTTTCTGCATCCACTTTTTCCATCACAGATATGTAAAGAATCAGAGCTCATTGTGACTTCAATCGTCCACAAGGCAAAGCTGCTCCATTGTCTCACAATCTCTGAGTAATGGGTCTGGCCTGCTAGCAGCAGCCACCACCAAATGGATGAGCACCTCTGACCCTTTTGGTTCATCATCAGTACCTAAGCCATCCTGTGTATTGCTGCTACTTTGTAAATAAGAATTTAAAAACAAAACTTGACTTTTAATGAAGATGCTGCTCTTGAATAATCAGAGATCTTCAAAACATTTCCTCAATGGTAGTTCTTTATGTAAAAATTAAACCTGCCAATCTGACATTAAAAGCACACAATAAAAATATTTTTTGCTCAATTTTGGTTCAGCAGACATAGGGAACTATATATACTGTAAGGTGTTTGCATTTTCTCTCCGTGTTTTTGTGTGAATTTTCTCTGGGTATACCAGTTTCCTCCCATTTTGATTAGACTCACTGGTTCAGTGTGCCCAGCGGTGGATTGACAAGTCTATGTTTCAATAGTAACATACTTTCTCAAATGTCCAGGCTCATCATCCATCCATCTTCCTTAATCCACTTATCCTGAGTAGTGTCAAGAGCTGCTGGAGTCTATCCCAGCAAACATCGGGTGAAAGGCAGGAACAATATCCAGACAGCATGCCAGCTTATCTCAGGGTGAACACACTGAGATCCACACACTACAGGCTCAATTTTACTAATACCAAAAAGGTACAAAAAGACTTTGTGATACAACAATTTAAAAAATAAACCAAAATACGTGAAATAAAGTAGGGAGTATTGAAACCCTGATTTTTGTAACACAGCATAACATTTTTAACCTCATTTATTCCAGTTTAGGGTCAGGATCTTTCCCAGTAACAGTGGGCACAAGGCAAGGACGAACCCAGGATGGGATGCCAGCTTAGGCTGTTCCTTAAAGTCTTAACTGCTAAGCTTCAGGCAACACCTGCTTGCCTAAGAAAGACCCATGTAAGGCAAGAGAGGAATTCTAACATGTAGAGACGATCTTTAAAAAAAGGAATTACATAACAACACCAGCAGATGTTTCCTCTTCAAAGAGGTTGTCAGAGGCAACATCCCAAAAAAAAAGTAAATAAATAATTAATACCTACAAAGAATTTCGCCTTGTATCCTTTTTTGGTGAAAAGCAGAAGTGATTCATTTTTACAATGTCATCCTGGCATGAGTTAGGGATGTGGGATGAGGAGGAGCCGCCATTTCAAATACAAAGGAGGTGCCAGAGAATATAAATCCCATAATTGTCATTAAACCACCCAGTTACTACCCCTCTGAGTACACTCTGGGTAATTAAACATAATGCTGGTTGTACACACCTCGCTTGTGCCTTGAACTGGACCGGTTTTTCTTTGACCAACTCACCTACTAAACAGATGGCAATCAAGTACTTTGAAGGCTAAAAAACTTTATAAACTGATTATTTAGGAGGAGCATGGAGTCCTCATATCCAAGCAAATTTGGTTAGCAGTACAGAAATTCAGCCAGCACCATCATTCTCCAATTTCAACTCCATGTGTATGGATAGACTCCATGTTTATATGGGCTTCCTCTCACAATCCTGAGATATGCAGTCAGGTCACCTGATGTCTCTTGATTTCCCCTGGCCAACATTAGGCTGACATTAATACTTGAATTAATAGTTCAATGATGGATTTGGTCCCATCTATAAGGAAGACTTTGGCTTCTCGCAAAGCACTTTCTTAAGGTCTTGGTTGTGCAGATCTGGACAACTACATCTAGAAAAGCATTCATATTATGGTTGGGATGGGGTGGCTGATACCTGAGCCTCCTTCCTGTTTGATTTTCATCTTAAGGCTTATTTGCATTAGTTTTAGGGTTTGCTTATCCTCTTTATATTTTACATTCAATTACAGACGTTGACTCTCTATATTGATGGCAGAATAGAATAAGAAGGAACCAGTCCATAATATGATACTATAGATTACATAACGTGAATGATACATGCATAACGTTCTCACCATCCTTTTAATCCAGTTCAGGGTCATGGGGCCTATTTGGCAGCAAGAACAATCTCTAAAGGGAACACCCATTCGTTGAGGGGAACAGCAACATGGAGACAATATGGAATTTTCAATTTGTCACAGACGTGTCTTTTGAAAGAAAATTGGAGTGCCTGAAGAAGTAGTAACAGACATGGAGAGAATATTTACAGGTAGACTTCAAACTGAAAATGACGAAACACAGAACTTAGTAAGGCAGCAGTGCTAACCACTTGGCCACCATGTCATCTTTTAGAGAATTCAACTTAATGCATATTTATTGCTTATTCTTCAATCACCACAAAGTGAGAGTGATGTATTTTGCACTCATATCACAGGCTACCATAAAACACATGCCATATATAGTCTAGCCATATATTTGATTAGCCATCCTGGTGGCATAGTAGCTAATGCTGTGGCCTCACTAGTCCATAGTCCAAGCTAAGTCACTGTCTAAGCACAGACTGCTATTAGTTCCCTGAATACTTTGGCCTTGTCCTACATCTCAAAGGTCTTTGTGCTAGGTAATTTCATGACCGTAGTGCAGAGGACAGAAAGATATGGCAGAAGATGATCCACTGTGGCAGCCCCTGACGGGAGCAGCCAAAAGAAGAAGAAGTGTGTGTGTTTGTGTGTGTGCGTGTGTGGGTGTGTGTGTGTATGTAAACATGAATTTGCTTTGCCATGGGCTGGTGTCATCTCCATAGTTAGTTCCTCCATAGGCTTCAGCCTCCTGTAACACTAAACTATGATTAAGATGGTTTGGAAATTGATTGATTGTTTGACAAGCTAATATAATTAGATGCCTCATCAGTCTGTTGCTAAACTTGTAATAGTTCTATGTATTTTATATTAAGTAAGTAATAAATAGCCAAGTGATCTACATACTGTAGACAATTCTGACGGGAGGACCAGCAAAGGCATGAGAACACCCATTAATTTTGGTAATTTGTTTAATTCAGTTTAAAGATGCAGGGAGACAGGGCCTGTCCATTAAAGGTAGGACAATTTAGAGGTGACACTTGACTTGACATTCATGTCTTAGTCAGAGTATTCTGAGAAAAAAACACATACATAGATAGTTACAGGACCAGGATTTAAAGCACAGCTGCCTTGAGATGTAAGGCAGCAAGAAATGAAACAATTATTTACATTTAGTCATGCTCATAAGTTTACATACGCTGGCAGAATTTGTGAAATATTGACCATTGTTTGGAAAGTATTAGTAATCATGCAGAAAACTTTCCTTTTAATTAGGGAGTGTGCTCAGACAAGGCAGTTTATTATCACATAATTGTGTGTACTCTTTTAAAATCATGATGACAACTGAAACCACCGAAATGGGCCTGATTCAGACTATAAATACCCTTGAATTTTGGGGCTGATAATATAATATACACATAAGCTGATCACACAAGTTCAGATTAAGGGTAATTAATGGAGAGTATCCATACCTGTAACCTCTTTCATTGTAATCAGTGTCTGTGTATAAATAGTCAATTTAAATTCATGCTGAGCTGCACTGACTTTGCTGGATACCAAGCCGTGGGAAAAGCAAAAGAACTGTGAAAGAACCTGCGAGAAATTATTGTTGATTTGTATAAAATCAGTTAAAGTATATAAAAGGATATCCAGAAATCTGAAAATGCCTGTCAGTAGTGTTCAAACTGATAAAAAAGAGGAAAGTTAGGGGTTCTGTTGTTATCAGGCCATGGTCATGTAGAGCAATCAAGATTTCCGCTACAGCTGCCAGGATCATTTATTGAGCTTCCAAGAAAAACCCACAACCCACTTCAGTTGAGATACAGACTTCTCTGTACGCAAGTGGTGTTACTGTTTCAAGATAACATGGTGGTGCTTGAAGAAAAATGGGCTGCATGGTCGAGTTGCAAGAAAAGAAAAAGCCTTTACTGTGCCAACTCCACAAAACAGCCCACTTACAATATTAGAAACAGCATCTAAACAATCCTCAAAACTTCTGGAACAAAATCCCTTGGAGTGATGAGACCAAAATTGAACTTCCTAGTCACAACTACAAATGCTGTGTTTGGGGAGGATGCAACAAGGCCCATAACAAAAAGTACACCATCCTCACTGCGAAGCATGGAGGTGGATTTCTGACGTTCTAGGGGTGTGTGAGCTACAGTGGTACAGGTAACTTAATGAAAAGTGATGGCAAGATGAATGCAGCATGTTACCAGAAAAATATTCGATGACAACTGGCATTCAACAGTCTGGAAGCTGAGCATGGGACACACTTGGATCTTCCAACAAGCAAATGACCCAAAACACAAGGCCAAGTTGACCCTTTGGTGACTACAGCAGAAGAAAAGTGAAGGTGCTGGAGTGGCCATCACCTCAATTTCATTGAGCCATTTTGGGGAGATCTTAAACATGTAGTTCATACAGGTCAACTCCAGAATTTAACAGGACCTGGAGGCTTTTCGCCAAAAAGAATGGTGAGCTCTACCATCTGATGAATCAACAGCCTCATCCACAATTAGCACAAAAGACTACAAGCCATAATTGATGCTAAAGAGGGCAATAAACAGTAGTAAGACCTAAGGATATTCAAACTTTTGTACAGGGACCATCTCATTATTTTCCTTATCATTATATTTTGTTTAATGGCTGCGCCCTTCTGTGATCCTTATAGTTTAATTACGATTCCATTAAAAGTAAATAAAATGTATTTTAGTCATCTTTTCGTAAAGTGTGGTATATATCTTACAAATTCTGCCAGGGTATGGAAACTTATGAGTACAATTGTATATTTTTTATTTTATTTGACTTGCTCAAGGTCATCCAGCACATCCAATGCAAAGAATGAACCTGCACCTTTCTGGTTTACAATTCAGTGTCCAAGGAAGCGCACCACCCTGTCTGCATTGATTTATTGGTTGGCTACATAGTTTGATTTTGTGTTTTGTTGTTGCAGGTGCTGGGCAGTTTTGTCCAGTATGGTTATATTGAATTTGTCCTCAAATAAGATCATAAATATCCTGTGTGGTGAAGCTTTCTGCTTCAATACAGTTTATTGGATGCAATAAAAACATTCTTTGCAATGTATTCAAATGGGCAGTGGGGTAAAGCAATTGAGAGAGCAGTGGTTAGGCATGCTGCAAGGCAAATACGGTGTGCTGGGTTACCCAGTTATTGTCCATGTGGACATTTTCTCTGTGTCTGGGTGGGCAATCTGGCTTTCCTCCCACATCCCCAAAAATGTGCATTTTAAGTTAACTGTTGACTCTAAATTGGCTCTTTACGTTTTTTTTTTTTGCTGTAAATCTGCCTGGCAGTTACTCTGGCCCTGTGTCCAATGCTGCCAGGACAGGCTCCAACCATCCATGGCCCTAAAATGGATTAAGAAGAACTGGAGATGTTCCGTTATGTTTTAAAGTGCCAGTAGTTTGCATTTATCTTCATTAATGGAGCATGTTATTTCTTGTTAGATTATTTTAAAAGCCCTGTATCATGAAGCGGCTCGTCCAACATTCACAAATAAATAGGTGTCTGTTAACAGCAGCCCAAAAAGGTCCCCTTTAGGCACTGCATTGTGCAAACAATTTAAATGAGAATAAATTCATTAACATGTATTGTTATGCTAGTAAACAATATAAGTTAGAAAACCAAAAGCAATTGTTGTTCTGTTGTACTTCCTACCTGGGTGACTGGCAGTGCAGAAAGAAATTGAATTAGGGCTCTATTCAGAGTTTACCCAAAGCATGAAGTCTAACCAGCATAATTCAGTGAAATGAAACCTTTTTTTTCAGCAGGACTGAAAATAAAAAAATTCAAATAAATCACAGATGTGTGCTTGGAGTTAGGGTTTATTTTCTGGTCGACTGGAAAGCTATCCAATTTAACAGCAAAGCATGAAACTAATTGGGTTTAGATTTGTGATAGTGGTGTTCCTAAAGTAGTCTGTGATGTCTTCCTTGCTGGGTTTGTGATTTAGTGGGCCAGGAGGTAACTCTGACTACGTCCTCCATTTCTGCCTCACTTTTATGAAAAGAATGAACTGCTTTTTGTTTATTTACTTTATTTTGGGATGGACTGTTAAGTGAGTTAGTTATATTTTGTTTAACTGTGCAGACTGAAAATGCAAAAAACACTGAGCGGTGATTGGGAAAGTCCTTGCTATACTCGAGTGTCCCTGCTTTCCTGCTGTCATTTGGTTACCCAAAGTCCCTGAACACCTGGCTTTTAAGCCCCTTAGTTCCATTTGACAAGGTTATTTCAAGGATCATGTGTAATGTTAGGATACAATGACACAACCAGTCTGGTCTGCTGACTAAAACAGTGTTACATCATAACAAATGGTATGCTTTATAAACACATTAAAAATGTATCGTATAAAGTTACATTGAAAGATAAAATTAACCTGTTAACATTGCTGAACATTTTAAATATTTACTTGATAAATAGTATAGTGCTAAGCAGATCCTGCATCCTAATTCAGATCTTACACCTGGTCATTGCACATTCTTCCCATCTTCATGGCCTTTCTTCTGAGTACTCAGGTTTTCCTCTCATATTCTAAGAGATACTGCAGGTCAATTGACAACTCTAAACTGGGTGTACATGAGTAGGCCCCATGACAGACTGCCACACCGTCCAGGGTTGGTTTCATCTCTGGTTTCCTTACAATCCTGAACTAAAGTGGGTTTGAGAATAATATTGTTTTTTTTTTAAAATAATGAAAACATCCATCCTCCTTGTTCCAATATGCACCTCTCACCTTTTTAATCCAGTAGGCAGATGGCCATAATGAGCGGATCACCATATTCATTTTTCAAAACAGGCTTTGACATTATTATTATGTGTACAGAGTACAGCACAGTGCATCATCACTGTCCTGCTCCACTATTATTGAGAACGTAGTAAATATCATACTTTCAAATATATGTCTCGCTTACCTGAAAAATCTCAAGAGCATATTTATCAACATATATAGATGATATCAGCTGCAAGTAATGTTTTCCCATGTATACCTGAATCTATTTTTATGCCACCAAAATCCAAATCAGGAACTCTGGTATCTATTAAAAAATAACCTTTAATCAATCACATATCTGTCTGTTTCCTGAACCCCTGTCACATTTTTTTCTGTAACATTTACAGGCCTTTAATAACCTCTTGGGCACAGCCATCAGCAGTGTGTCTGTTTGTGGAGAGAGTGTTTACTTACCTCAGCAGTGACATTCATGTCTCTGGTGACTCTTCCTATGGAGTCAGTAGACGGATTGGGAGAGCATGGGGGGTCATGAGGTCGCTGGAAAGGGGTGTGTGGTGCTCCCGATATCTATGCAAAAGGATGAAGGTCCAAGTCTTTAGAGTCCTGGTGCTTCCTGTCTTGCTATATGGTTGCAAGACACGGACGCTATCCAGTGACCTGAGACGAAGACTGGACACCTTTGGTACTGTTTCTCTCCGGATAATCCTTGGGTACCATTGGTTTGACTTTGTGTCGAATGAGCGGTTGCTAATGGAGTCCCGAATGAGGCACATTACCTGCATTGTGAGGGAGTGTCAGTTACAGCACTATGGCCATGTGGTGCACTTCCTCGACGGTGATCCAGCTCAAAAGATCCTCATTGTTGGGGACCTGAGTGGCTGGACCAGGCCAAGGGATCACCCGCGTAACACCTGGCTGAAGCGGATAGAGGGTCATTTCTGGAGGGTGGGACTGGACCGCGTGTCTGCCTGGGGGGTTGCTAACCGGGATCCCGGGTTGTTTCGTCGTGCGGTTGGTGTTGTACCAGTGCATACTCCCCAACTTGACTTGACTTGACTCAATCATTGATTGTTAGCATATTCATAAAATACCACTGGCACTGGAAACACATTGAAAGCACCTTACAAAAACTACTGTCAACTAAACAAATATGTGCATTGTTGTACAAATGTAGGGCAAATAATTATTAACTAGCAAGTAATGGCATTTATTAAATATGAATCCTGTGCTTCTTTGGGTTAGTTGCTTGAACACATTCCATCCACTTCCTGACAATTACAAGTTCCCCAAAAGACAGGGAATATGCCAACAACATGACGCAGAAGGCAGAATACAACCGTGAACCAGATGCCAGTTCATTACAGGACACATTAACTCACACCTACTCTTGCTCGTAACAAGCACGCCTTTGGGATGTGGGAGGAGAAGTACAGAAGTACACAGACACAGTGAGAATTCTAGAACAACCCTAAACAGGCATGGACTTGACCCCAGGTCCTTGGGGCTATGAGTCAACTACACTAACCAGCAATTAAGAATAAGATGATGAGCTGCATTACATCAAAATTCAATCGCAAGACAGTAATTTTTACCACTGAACAACTTGCTATTATTATGTAGTGGATTTATTTTGTATTAAGCCCGTTTGACCCACTTATTTTATGACACCAAATTCCTTTAAATAAATTTGACGGCTCTGGATAAATAAGCACAATTCCCATAGAAAGTGCACTAAACCAGTTTACAGTTAAATAAGGCACTATACTAAGCTGATTGACTGACATCAGCTTTACCTGGTAACAATTTTAAGATTTTCCTGAAAGTAGGCATACATCTGTGTCACTGGAGCCATTACCAGAAAAATTAGATAACAAAATGGATGTGCACATAACTTCAAATGTTCTGAATTTTTTTTTTCATTTACATATCTCTGTACTACCCGTCCCCCACGGCTTCACCGCGTAGTGAAACAGGACAGTGATGAGGGCCCTGCCTGGCTCTCCACTCCTGATGTCACGTTTCCACCTCCCCTCTGCCTGCTGCCTCTGTCTTGGATTAGGGTGAATATATTGCTCCTGCAAGCGAACTATGATTTTTAGCACATTGAGAGATGTTGCAGAATCAACCGGAATGTTCAAGCAAATTCTAGAAAAAAAAAACTGATCTAATTCCGTTAAGTAGTTCTCTCATTCGCTAGCTAAGCAGATATAAGATATGCCCCAAAGCTGGCATGTGAGTGAGGAGGGCCCCTCCCCCACTCCACTCAGCCCGTTGCGTCTCTCTCGGATTCGCGCAAATAAATCGGTACCACAAGCAAACTATGATACGTACCACGATGGGACAGGTCGCAAAATCAACTGGAATGTTCAAGCAAATTATAGAAAAAAACCCAATCTAAATCCGTTAAGTAGTTCTCTCGTGAAAAGCAGACAGACAGACAGACAGACAGACGTTGGATTTTATATATAGGGAGATATTATCATTACTTCTTTTATAGAATAAATAAGAACTATGTTAAAGGTTTGCTTAAATTACAATATTTTATGAAATAGCAAATTAATTATTACTCTGAGTTGAATACAGTGAATTGCTCTGCATTTGATTTGAACTTGATAAGTGGTCCACTTTCTATAAACAACATACTGAGAAATACTTATATTTTAAAATAGCTTGTAATTCTGGGATTTCACCGAATGAGTAGTTAATACAAAAGCAGTGTCCATTATTTTGTAAAATATATAAGGATTTCATAAAATGCAATCTATGCAATTTACATCCAGACAGTGCACAGAAGCAATCGAGGATGCTATTAGCAAATTAGGTTATATATCACAATTTGTAAATACAAATCAAGGGACATTATCCTTAAATTAAAAAACACAATAGTGAGGCCTCACCTGGAGTAAACTGGGCTAATTCTGGGAATAAATTATGAGGAGAGCCTGAAGGAGCTGAACTTTTTTAGTTGTATTAGGAAAACAGAGATTAAGAGCAGACAAGATTAAAATGTTTAAAATTAGGAAAGGAATTAGTACAATTAGTACAGTAAACCACAGTTCTTACTTAAAAATACAATCTGCATCAAGAACACATGGACACAATTGTAAACTTGTTAAGTGGAGATTTTGCACAAATGCTAGAATTTTTTTTTTATACAAACAACCCATAGACACATGGAATAAATAACCAATTGGTGTGGTGCAGAGTAGGACTTTAGGGACCATCAAACCTCAATTTTATGTTATTTTTGGACAATCTAGGTGAATAGGATGGATGAGCTTGTTGGGATGAATGGCCTGTTCTCATTACAATTTTTGTAATGTTCTAAAGTTGTAGTAACATTGATATAGTGCAAAGGTAGTTGGGCTGAGTGAGTGTGGCTGTGTTCATACGCGTGCTCAGTAATACCCTGGCACTTTGTTCAGACCAGTCATCTTATCTTGTGCTCTAATTCTGATATAATAGTCTCCAGCTACCCATAATCCTAAGAAGACCAAGGTTGATTCTTGTCTTGTGCCAGCACTGCTGGGTTAGGCACTGGCATCAACACTTCTGATTACAAACAGCTCCAAATCAAGATGAGTGTGTTTTGGTCACTATTGTGTGTATTAACAATTAAAAGTGTCAATTCCTCCTTCTTTTTAAAGTTTAACAAACCTTTTCCTTTATTTAATAAAATAAATGAGTATTTCATGAAATAGATATTTAAATATACTTTGAACAGTGTCTTGAACAGGCACAGACTATCAGAAATCCTCAAGGCTGACTTCGCAGCTTTGATTAAAGACACGAAGGAGAGGACCCCATCGGCAAAGATCTTCATTTCGGGTCCACTGCCTCTCGTCAGATGATCCAACGAATACTACAGTCGTCTGCTATGATTGAACAACTGGCTACGAAATTTCTGAAAGAAGTAAGACATCGGTTTTGTCAACAACTGGAATCTCTTTTTGGAAAGGCCACGTTTCTTCAAGCGAGATGGCCTGCATCCGAACAGTTTCGGCACCCGGGTCCTCTCCGAAAACATATCTAAAGTAATTTGTTTATCTTGACTATCTATCTCTGCTCTTAACCCATTCCGAAATGATACTGTTGTGCTAGGACATGATAAGTGTCTAATAGAATCTTCTGTTGAAGTGCACAACATTAATACTGTAATAAGCAATCTCAATGCACGTAGAAAATCTAGCAATACGCATATAGTACTGATCTCTGCCCATCCGAAACATTAAATATGGCACTATTAAATGTTAGAGCTTTAACTAACAAAACATTTTTTTTCAACGATCTTATTAGTGATAAAAAAATAGATTTTATTGCACTAAGTGAAACGTGGCTTAACTCAGACGGCGCGGCTGTTTTAATCGAATCTGTGCCTCCGCATTACAGTTTTACTCGTGCAGACTGCCAGGGAAAAAGGGGGGGGGGATTGGCAAACATTTACTTGAGCCGGTTAAAATGTGAAGATGTCAGTTTTGGTAAGTTCAAGTCCTTTGAGTATCTTGCCGTTGTTAACCATGGAGATTCTCAAGATCTAGTATTATCCGTGTATAGACCTCCAAAATTCAACGCGTCTTTTTTTAAAGAACTAGCAAAATACCCGCGCTTCGCAGCAGAGAAGTAGTGTGTTAAAGAAGTAATGAAAAAGAGAAGGAAACATTTTAATAATAACGTAACATGATTGACAATGTAATTGTTTTGTCACAGTTATGAGTGTTGCTGTCATATATATATATATACATACACATATAAACATATATACATATACATATATACATATCTACATATACACATATCCACACATACACATATCTATATATATATATATACATATACACATCTACATATATATACATATATATACACATATCAACAATATATATATATACACACACACACACACATATATACACATATGCATATATATATACATATATACACATACACATATATACATATATATGCATATACATATCTACATATATATACACATATATATATACATATCTACATATATATATATTTGAGATGGGACTCGAGTAAAAAAATGAATCTAATTAGAGGATTTGTAATTAATTAATCTTGAGTAATCGCATGTAATTGCACAAGAAAATTTTCCCCAAAGCGCAAATTTGTTTTTAATTTAAAAGGGTTTTAGTGGGCGACAGAATTAAATAATAGACATGGACATGAATATTGTAAACACAAGGTCTTTTAATTTCTGAAAAAAAATTTCAGTTCAAAACAGAAACAAAAATATCACCCCTGGCTAAAATTGGGCAGACTTAAAAATAAAGTGGTATTGTAAGTACTTTAAGTACATGTTCAGAATGGTATTGTCTTTAAATAATAATAAAAAAAAATTCAACATAAAGTGGTTTTTCTTCCTAAAAAAATAAGGCAGAAACATAAAAGGTAATCTGACCAGCTTCACCTTTAAACTCCGAGTAACCTTAGCCAAAATTATTTAGTACATTAGGCTAAAACAGTGTGATCATTGAACATTCTGTAATTAGATGTAATTAAAATTACTAACGGTCACGGAAGTCCAATGAGCCCCAGGAAGAGCCACAAAGTCCACTTTCTGTAATGCATCTAAATTTGCTTGCTTTTCAGTGTCATAAAGCTGTTGAATTTTACTTGAAATAGTCTCTCGGCACAGCAGTTGGAAAGTTGGATCACCGGACGCTAACTGTAGCACATTTTCTAATCCCCTATCTTCCACCGTTAGTGGTCTACAGTCCAAAGCAATCCATTTTGCGAGAGAATTTGTAAGTTTGACCGATGTTGACTTACGAATTTTGGCCCTGAAGCCAGTAATTTCATCAGGTTTGGGCTGCCGACACCTTTTGTTGGTACTCAAACTTGTACTGGTAGTGCTAACATCATACACAGTTTCTGCTGTAACATGTTTTGCATTTAGATGGTACCGTAAGGTTGAAGTGCGTCGGTGGTATGCAAACTCCTTTTTGCACAGTTTGCACAAAACCATGCTTTTATCAAGGCTTCCGTCGGGTAGTCTTTCAAAATGAAATTTGCCTCCGATCAGACCTAGCAACGCGCTTTCTTCAGACTCTTCCATTTTTGTAGCTCTGGTGTGTGCATCAATGTAATCGATGTGCCAGGAAATCATGCATTGACAAAAGTTCCCCTTTGCTTGGAATGCAAAGTGTGATTAAATGCGTTATTTTTTTAATGCGTTATGGAGCACATGCATCAAAGCTTCTCAGCTGTGCTTGTGCTAAGAAAAGGAAACATTTTAAAAATAATGTAACATGATTGTCAATGTAACCTTTTGTAGGGTCTGTCCCTGAGACTTATTAATTGTCATCGTGAAGCAGAACCTCACTGGAAATTGGAAGCATTTGAATTGAAATGGGAGATCAGAGGGTATAACGGGGATGCGAGGAATGCAAACTCTCTCCTCTGAGCAACCGCCAGTAAAAATAGTTGCCTCAATTAGGTTCTTTTGCAGACACGTGACCTGAAGTCTCGTGCCGTTACAAAGTCTCGGTAGCTGTAAGGTTTTCACTAATATTATTGGTGTCCCAACCCTCAAAATTAGATTATGCTCAGTAGTGCCTGGAGGATTCAGAGTGCGGAGAAACCCTAGAGACAGCATGTGTATTAACTTGTGGATTTTTCTGTGAGTATTTGGTGGCAGCGTCACAAAGTTGCTTCCGCAAGACCGCGTTAGCTGCGGAGCTCAGCTCAGAGCGAAATGAAGTGAATGAAATGAGGTGAATGGGAGGGGAGATGCTGACATGACTATCCCCCCCGCCTTAACTGTCAATCCCCCTCCCAAACACAGTGTCTCGAAATTTGCATAAGCACAGTCCTTCACCAACAATTCTAACTTAGTTACAAAGTGATCAAAACTTTCGTTTATACCCTGCGTCCTCTCATTAAACTTGTATCCCGCGAATATCGTATTAGTCGTGGGCATGATAAACGCCAGCGGCAGCCAGTCTATCAACTTAATTTAAGGAGTGTGTCTATAAACTTAATTTAAACTTACGGTTTACACGTGCTTTGTTTCCGCAGTAGCTGCACTTATGAATATGCTTGTATGCGTCACTCGACTATTCTTTTTCTGCCTCCTCAATTGTGTAATGCATTTTTTCTTCAGCGCTCTTTGGAGCTCTTCCTTGTTCTTTATGTACTGCATTCACAGTCAGTTGATGTGATTACGTGGGAGGCGTGATGATGCGAGACACAACTCCGCTTCCCACGGCCATCGACCTGCAGTTTATTACAGTATATGGACGAAAAACTAGGTTCCAGTTATGACCATTACGCATAGAATTTCGAAATGAAACCTGCCCAACTTTTGTAAGTAAGCTGTAAGGAATGAGCCTGCCAAATTTCAGCCTTCTACCTACACAGGAAGTTGGAGAATTAGTGATGAGTTAGTGAGTGAGTGAGTGAGTGAGTGAGTGAGTGAGTGAGTGAGTGAGTGAGGGCTTTGCCTTTTATTAGTACAGATTCTCTGACTTAATGTCAATTTTAATTACAAACTATGACACACTCTTAATAGTTGGCGATTTTAATTTTCATATAGATAATCAGTGTGACCTAAAAGTAAAAATTCTCAATCTACATGCTTCCATTAGGTCAGATTATCTCAGGGCACAACGTGAGCTACTTCAGCTATGCTGATGACACACAGCTGTACTTATCAATAGCACCTGATGACCCCGATTCTCTTGCACAATGTCTGACTTGTATCTCAGAATGGATGAATAGTAACTTTCTCAAGTTAAATAAAGAGAAAACTGAAATCTTAGTGATTGGCAATAATGGATACAATGAGGCTATTAGAAATAAACTGGATACATTAGAATTAAAAGTTAAGACAGAGGTCAAAAGCTTTGGGGTAATTGTTGACTGTAATCTGAATTTTAAATCGCATATTAATCAGATCACTAGGACAGCATTTTTTCACTTAAGAAACATAGCAAAAGTTAGACCTCTTATATCACTGAAAGATGCTGAGAAATTAGTTCACACGTTTGTTTTCAGTCGACTAGATTACTGTAACGCACTCCTCTCAGGACTACCCAAAAAAGGCATAGATCGTTTGCAACGAGTGCAGAATGCAGCTGCTAGAATCCTAACTAGGAAAAGAAAATCCGAGCACATTTCTCCAGTTTTGATGTCACTACACTGGTTACCTGTGTCATTTAGAATTGACTTTAAAATTCTGTTTATGGTTTATAAAGCCTTAAATAATCTCGCCCCATCTTATATATCGGAGTGTCTGACACCTTATTTACCAAATCGTAACCTCAGATCCTCAAATGAGTGTCTCCTTAGAATTCCAAGAACAAAACTTAAAAGAAGTGGTGAGGCGGCCTTCTGCTGCTATGCATCTAAAATCTGGAATAGCCTGCCAATAGGAATTCGCCAGGCTAATACAGAAGAGCACTTTAAAACACTGCTGAAAACATATTATTTTAACATGGCCTTCTCATAACTTCACTTTAACTTAATCCTGATACTCTGTATGTTCAATTCATCATAATAACTATTCATGGTGGCTCTAAAATCCGTACTGACCCCTACTCTCTCTTCTGTTTCTTTTCTTCCTGTGCCACCACCACCTACTCAAAGCATCATGATGCTCCAACAATGATGGATGGATTATAAGCCAGAAGTCTATGTGACCATTATCATCAAGTCCTTTCGTGAGAACCCTAAATCCAAAGAGGACTGTTTCATTTATGTTAGGTAGAATGCCCAGAGGGGACTGGGCAGTCTAATGGTCTGGAATCCCTACAGATTTTATTTTTTTCTCCAGCTGTCTGGAGTTTTTTTTTGTTTTGTTTTTTCTGTCCACCCTGGCCATTGGACCTTACTCTTATTCTATGTTAATTAATGTTGACTTGTTTTATTTTCTTACGGTGTCTTTTATTTTTCTATTCTTCATTATGTAAAGCACTTTGAGCTACTTTTTGTATGAAAATGTGCTACAGTATATAAATAAATGTTGTTGTTGTTTTACATTCATGCATATTTATTTTAAGTCACACATCTACACTAATCTTCCAAGACATGTTTCTTCTTCTGTTCTTCTCCTCTCTTAGGCCATTATATGAGAATAAAAGACAAACCCAAAGAAAGGCCTTATCTAACAACATATCATCGAACACTGTTATGGTGTATAAAAGCTGTACATTTTGGTTTCCATTATATTTTGTTCAAGACAAGACAACAGATGAAATTAACAAATTAAAGCAGGTTTTCTTTCCTTACACCTTACTTTTATAACACTTGTTCATAGCTTCGTGCTAATTTGGTTTTATAGCCTGGGAAAGGATGCTGAGCTGATACCTCAGGCTATTGATTACTTTATGGATGGACATCTGGAACAACAATTTGCTTTATAGCCTGGGACAGGAAGAACTACTGATACCTCAGAGTACATCAAAGGTTTTGTTGTGTGGGAAAACGGACATTGAATTAATTCATCAATCATTTGGACAGCCAGCCAATCAGGTGCATGTGTTTTGAAACCAAGGCTTGACATTTCATAATTAATATGCCTTGGTTTGGAAAGAAGGAGAGAGAAGCAAAGGGAGAAGAAGAGAGAAGCAAAGAAGAAGAGGAACGGACGAAGACGGCCCTGGTCGTCAGAAAGGCATCATGAACATCGATTGCTAAATAAAACTCCTCCCTGGGGCATTCATCCTTGTCATCTGTAACTTTTTCGTAAGCTTTTTCTAAAGACTATATATATTCAGACTTTCCTATCACTACCTATTTTCTAGTATTCTTTGTTCTTGTGGTATTATTATTATTCTTGTAATAAATACCATGCTGCTTTTAACTTTCAATGCTTTGTCTTAATGTCTAGAGTGATTGAAGTAATAAGTTAGATTTCTTTGAGCACCTGGTGACAGCCGGATTTTTGCCATTATTTCTGTGCTGCAAGGTTTATATGGCTGAGAGTGAAGAGCGCTATACTCAATAGAAGGAACAAATACGAGAAAGAAGGTATTCTTGGCTGATGAATGGCTTATAGTCAAGAGTGCTGAGTCTTTGTATGTTTAAATGTATTCTTGTAGACCAAAAGTAATATTTAGGTCTGAGATATCACTAAAACACCGTATTGTTGTTCATGCCGAAAATAAGTAAGTCTCTTGAAGTGCTGAATGACAGGCTGTTATTCCTATAGCACTTGTGTGGTTTAAAGTGCTAAGGGTTAATCAGCGTGTGTGTGTCATTCATGGAGCACTGTGGTTAGGGTCTGTGTGTGTGTTTATCTATGTGTGTGTGTGTTCATCTTAAAGTGCAACAGTAGACCAACCCGATAACGAACCTGACGAGAACACTTACCCTTGAGGAAACATGTAAAAGGGCAAGTGGAGGGAAATACCACGATAATACATTTAGGGAAATACCACTATAATACATTTTTGGCGCAGCGAGCAGGATTTAACGGAGTAATCATGTGTTGCATTTTTGTGTGTTTGGTTTCATTTTTCAAAGACAGGGATGGATCGTCCACAGGCGGCAAATATGCTGTAATTGCATGCTGGCATACAGCCGGCACATGTCAGCGTGCATCAACAGCATTTGTAAAGTTTTTTAGGTATACGGTAGAAGCATCTGTTAAAGCTGTGTTTTCTCCGCTAAAAACGGACGCATCAGCCATAACTTTAACGGCAACGGGTGTAGAGAGTGAAGAATCGCAGGCCGTTGTGCTAGTCAAAGACGCAGAGAAGCCGTCTCTGCATAAAGTGGAGGCAAAGGCGGCTAAAATAGAAAACATACACTTGTCTGCTGGTCAGACAGGTTATGTATTGTTAATTATTATAAAGCAGTTAGTTGTGGAGGCAAGACAGATGAGAAATAGATGGCCAAAAAGTCGCAAGCAGCTAGCAGTACACGTAGAAATGTATAAAGAGAATGCCACACAGATTAAGCAACGATCCCTCAGTGTTAAAGTGTGTGCTTTGATTTCGGGGTCTTTTGACCCCGAGAAACAGGAGAGAAATGTAGGAAACTAAGTTTGTCGCAGATCGCTGCACTCTCATATCTGCTTGCTGATAAGAGAGCCACTTTTGTTGAAAGGCAAGGACGAGCAGCTCTTACGCTGCACGCCGGAGCGCAGTTTATAGCAGAGCAGATTGCTGATGGGACAGGAGGCAGTCATTCAAGTATGCTGGTTGTTGTGCAGGCTAAACAGGCAGAGGTGTTTTATGATAGCGAGGCGAGCGGCTTGCAGCAGCAGGCAGCAGCGGGGGAGGAGCAGTTGTCAGGTCTCAGCGAGGGGTGGAAAGAAAACCCCCTGAGGCCAGCGTTTTAAAGATGGTCCCCTGCAACTGAGATAAGCGGAGTGAGAGTGTAGACCTGCCCAAACTGACCGTTGCTTTAAGGAAAAAAGCACGTTTTTACATTTAACACTGAAGTAGCATTGATCCTGATAACTTTAAAGGTGAACAGCTGTTACAGGCTATAGGGCAGTGAAACATCCAGCAACAGCAGTAGAAATGAAGCTGGTTATTAGTAACACACCTTTCAAAGCCCATGTTGATTAGTGCTGCTTAGAAAACAAAATTTACTGTATATTGATTGGTGTTACAAGCAGCACATTCATATTGGGGAATAAGAAAATGGAAGGCAGTGGCTTACCATCCAGTTTCTGGCATGTAGAACAAAGGGGTGAAAAATGTAGCTAGGGAGCTGAGTTGAAAGCTGTTGCTTTGATAGTAAGAAGGACATACTGAAAGGCCTGTTGTGATTCACACTAACAGCTGGGTAGTTTTTAGGGTCTTTGTCACATAAGCACCAAAGCAGGAAGAAAGACAGGTGCCACATATTTGTTAAGTCTGTAGGTAAAGAGCTCTAGGAGTTATTGTGGAGCAGGGACAGAAGGCAGACATTTTAATAAAATATGTGAGCACTCTCTTTTTCTCTCAATTAGAAATGAATATTATTTCATTCACTCTGGTTGAGGACAAAGTATGGCAAGTTGCAGCACTATTAATAATTACACCTGATAACAAGGTCTGGATTAATAGTCTAGGAAGAACATCATCCAGAAAATGAGAAACAGTGGCTGCTAGAAAAAAGGACAAAAGACTTGATTTGACTGAAAGCCAGAAAATACTGTTTTGCATCCATTTCTACAGACTTTATTAGAACCAGAATGAACTGTTTATGTTTGGACTGAATTTGTGTGCGACAAAGTTTTTATACTATGACCTGAAGCAAGCATCAGAATCCTGCTGAAAGAGGCCAAGGGACTGCATCATCATCACCACCATTGTCGAGCACTGGACTGAGGAAAAGACACCTGGACACTGAGAGATAAAAGCTAAGTGTTCTCTTCCATAAGCACATACCATGGGATGTACTGCATGCAGAGGGAAGCTGGTTTCTAAGGGCAAGACAGGATAGTTTAGGACACATTTGTAGGGATTTCATAGGACCCAAAGGGAGAACAATGATCAAGACAATCAAGAAGACTATGAGGGAATCACTTTGTCCAAAAGGCCTAGACAGATAGGTTATGCCTTATTTAGCATTTGTTTTAATTTTTTGTAGCCTGTATATTGATGTGTATAGCCCACTAGGCTAAACTAGGTGATTTAAAGTGATGTCCATTCTGGAGTGGGTTAAATGTCAATATAGTGTCTTGTGTTTTAATTGTAACTTTGAAACAGGCTATTTTCCTCCACCTTTTTGAGGCCCATTAGTTGGGGGTCATAGATATTCTGTGCTTTGTGGGTGATGGAAAGGTGTAAAGGGGCATGAGTGTAAGACCAGTGGTGGAAATAAGTAAAGAAGCTTGCAATGTGCTAAGTGAGTACAAAGAGGGGGATAAATGGAGTGCTGGATGCCCTAAGGATTATAATCTTAGTCACTTAAAGGCAAGAAGCTGCACTGCAGGGAGCTGCACAACAGTATCTGTGACTGTGGAAGTGATGCTCCAGCAAGAAAGAAGGCAGCTAGCATTCCTCTGGTGGTCCTCCAAAGAGTTGTGCTCAGGGTGCACTTTAACATTTGCTACATTTAAAGGGGTGGCAATGGCATTGAGTTCTGTGATTCCACCAGGCTGGTCCCACTCTAGCTACAGCTGAGCTAACCACGCCACGCCACAAACCACCTAACACCTGGTGTGCCTTTTATGCCATTTTAGCTTTGAATTCTAAACTAGAATGTTAGATTTGCAGTTTTGTTAATGTAATTATTTAGTGAGTAAATTGGTCCAATAGTGTGTGCTACAAAAAAAAAACAAAGTAAAGAAAGCGTGAACAAAATTTAGAACAAAATAGAGCAACTAAATTTAGAGAAGTTTTTGGGCCTTTTGACAAACTGGTATCCTACATTGTATAAGATATTAAAGTTCAGAACTGTAAAGTTTATCATAGAGAATTCATATGACACTATGGAAATGTAATATAATGTACAATGCAAGAGGTAATTGTTATGGGAAAGTGATCACATTAGAGAAGGACACTAAGAATTGAAGGAGGCATTTCACATGAACACCAAGTAGTGGTATAAGCCAAAAATATTTTTAGTGCTCAAGGAGGGAACAGGAGAGGGTGTCCACCTGTTGGGTGCAGCTTCCAGTGGTGATCTGTTGGATGGAAAGACACTTGATGCCCCATACAGGATGTCCCAATTTATTCTGGCCAGAATTGGTGGCAGTCGGATCTCTACTGATTGAATAAATTGAGCAGGGGAAATTACTTTGGTTTATTTGATAGTTGAGATGAAGGCCTCATCTGAGGAAACGTGTTCCTTCCTAAGACCAGGTATTTAGTTATCAGATGCAAAGACATTATAAAACCATTTCTGTTGTTTGTATAGAATTGTAGCTTAGATAGATGGACTCATTTTTAGGGGTCCAGGGGTGGAGTAAATAGTTACCATTGTTTAGGTGAAACACAGTAATGTGGCAGACATTAATTTAGAATTGACACACCACTTGAACTTGGAATAGGTGTTTAAGATTTAGGCAATCCAGCTTCCATTTTGCATACAGCATCTTTGGCATTTGAAGAAATAAAGACAAGAGCTGCAGAAGTAAAAGAACACAGGAATTACTAGAGTCAACTAGCCAAGGATTCAGAATGTTATGGAATCATTATGAAATGACAATGGCAAATTTTGCAGTATATCTGATGGGATCGTAGCATAAGAACTGCATCTGCTGATACATTTTTCTTTATCTGCTAATTGTAGGAGCTGTGAAGTATTTCAAATGTCCTTGGTGAGCCAAATCTGCTTGAGGGACTGAGTACTTGGACAGTAGGAGGCGACTGGAAGGGCATGGGAACATACTACCAACCCGGACGGCCAAGGGTTTGAAGGACTCACAGTTCATCTTTAGTTTGTCTGACCAAAATAGGGGTGGAGTGTTATGGTGTATTTTGGTTTCTATTATATTTTGTTCAAGACAAGACAACAGATGAAATTAACAAATTAAATCAGGTTTTCTTTCCTTACACCTTACTTTTATAACACTTGTTCATAGCTTTGTGCTAATTTGGTTTTATAGCCTGGGAAAGGATGCTGAGCTGACCCTAACCTCAGGCTATTGATTACTTTATGGATGGACATATGGAACAACAATTTGCTTTATAGCCTGGGACAGGAAGAACTACTGCTACCTCAGAGCACATCAAAGGTTTTGTTGTGTGGGAAAACGGACATTGAATTAATTCATCAATCATTTGGACAGCCAGCCAATCAGGTGCATGTGTTTTGAAACCAAGGCTTGACATTTCATAATAAATATGCCTTGGTTTGGAAAGAAGGAGAGAGAAGCAAAGGGAGAAGAAGAGAGAAGCAAAGAAGAAGAGGAATGGACGAAGACGGCCCTGGTCGTCAGAAAGGCATCATGAACATCGATTGCTAAATAAAACTCCTTCCTGGGGCATTCATCCTTGTCATCTGTAACTTTTTCGTAAGCTTTTTCTAAAGACTATATATATTCAGACTTTCCTATCACTACCTATTTTCTAGTATTCTTTGTTCTTGTGGTATTATTATTATTCTTGTAATAAATACCATGCTGCTTTTAACTTGCAATGCTTTGTCTTAATGTCTAGAGTGATTGAAGTAATAAGTTAGATTTCTTTGAGCACCTGGTGACAGCCGGATTTTTGCCATTATTTCTGTGCTGCGAGGTTTATAAGGCTGAGAGTGAGAGCGCTATACTCAATAGAAGGGACAAATACGAGAAAGAAGGTATTCTTGGCTGATGAATAGCTTATAGTAAAGAGTGCTGAGTCTTTGTATGTTTAAATGTATTCTTGTAGACCAAAAGTAATATTTAGGTCTGAGATATCACTAAAACATCATATGTTGTTCGTGCCCGAAAATAAGTAAGTCTCTTGAAGTGCTGAATGACAGGCTGTTATTCTTATAGTACTTGTGTGATTTAAAGTACTAAGGGTTAATCAGCGTGTGTGTGTCATTCATGGAGCACTGTGGTTAGGGTCTGTGTGTGTGTGTTTATCTATGTGTGTGTGTTCATCTTAAAGTGCAACAGTAGACCAACCCGATAACGAACTTGACGAGAACACTTACCCTTGAGGAAACAGGTAAAAGGGCAAGTGGAGGGAAATACCACGATAATACATTTAGGGAAATACCACGATAATACAAACACTAACACATGTCCTTTTAAAAAGTAAAAAAAATGGGAAGAACATCATGTTATGAAATGGCTGGATACTGAATGTAAATCAAAAGATCTTTTTTAATTTCCTTTTGTAAGTCAGCCCAGCTGTTACCTCCAGGTAAGAATGTCTGCACTGAAGGTTATCAGCCTTCAGCTCTCCTGTACTCTGCTTCTTTCAAATTCCAAGGAGACCACCCTAACAGGCCTGCTCATTGACAGATCATTTTATCACTTTACATTCCTGTGTGAACAAGCCTGATGTTATACCTCCAGGAGATATTACACCGATAGGCTGCAGCCCATGAAACAATCACTAACCCTGTGAAATAACACCGCACATTGCAACATAATTTTTTATGAGAGTTGCATCTCAAGATGAGTAGAGATTACTTCTGTGGTATTTTGAGCAAGCAGTATTTTAAAACATCTGCAATTTGGTATGCAAACAGTAATTGTGTGCTTAGATGTGTACATGCAAACATAAGAAAAGTTCTCGCAAGAAGTATTTAGTCCAACATAGCTGGTCATTCCCGATTCATTTTTGCAAGTCGAGTTTTGAAGGTCCCTAAAGTATTGATGTCTACCAGACTACTTAGTAACCTTTTTCGTTTATCAGTAGTTCTCTGTGTAAAGAAAAAAATTATAACATTTGTGGAAATTTTACCTTTAATTTACTATTGCAATTTACCATTAAACCCAGATGTGATAGGTATGTTGCAAAGACCAGCCCAGAATGAGGCAGCAAAACTTTGTCCACTTCCGCTACATTTACACTCATTAGGTCAACCTGACATTGTGCCTTTAGACTGTGGGAGGAACCTCATGCGAACATAGAAAGAACATAAAAACTTCACACATCTAGGAAATCCTTTCCTAGACTGAAACAGAAGACGCCAGTCAGGTACCAAACGAGCTATACAATAGCATAATATATCTTTAAAAACCATCAGCAAAATCCATTAATCCATTTTCAAAGCTATTAGATCCAGTTCTCATTATCTATGACCAGAGCTAATCCATCTTCATCAGGTGTAATGCAGAAACCAATAATGGACAAGATGCCAGTACACTGCACTTACACTTACCCAATTCAAAATCGCCAAAAACTTAACTGTCATGCATTAAACCTCCTTAATTCTATTTAGGGCTGTGCAGAGCTGGTTCCCATTTTGGCAAGTCAGGGAGGCAGAGTCTTTAGGCTTTGAAATTTGGACTTGAAACCCTGAACTTGTGGGTTAAAATCCTGCTACTGACACTGTGACCATGAGCAAGACTCTTCACTTGCCAGTGTAGTGTGTAGTGTATAGTGTATCTCAAATGTTATAAGTTGCATTGGATAAAAATGTCATCACAATATTGAGAAATAATAATAATAACTTCAGGAACAAAGCAATAATCATTTCTGAACTTGGTGCTAATCCATTGCAGTGTTAACTAATACAGGACAAGTTTAGAACCAACAAGTAACTTAACTTGCAAGTCTTTGGGGTATGGGATAAAAACTGGACTACTAAGAGAAAACACAGTAAGTGCAGATGCTGATAATGAACTTGAAAATTGTGCCACTGTTTATTGGCAAGCGTGGATTAAGGCAACCACAAGGGCAAAGATATACACCAGTAGATGGAACAAGAGTAAATGTGTGGATCAAAACCAGAAAGACGATTCTATCTCTTGTCAAAACTAAACATTAACCGAATATCTCTCTATTATAAAAAGAAATCCTGGAAAGCAAAAATAAGGCAACGATACGTGATCTTCTCGGAAGTTCTCTGTAGAAATTTAAAAGACCTGTGAGACAAAAGAGACTTGCCATGGAGCGTCTCGCAGGGGCCGTAAACATGAGATTCTTGAAAGACACGTCCTATTTAAAAAAGATATCATATATGAGCACATCCATCAAAAAACAATCAGTCGCAGTAAAAGCACATAGTGCACACAGATCATGTACTCTCAACGCATATAAAGCGTATAAGGACAATACGGAGAATAGAGAGCCAAAGGCGTTGGAGAGAAAAAAGGCAGATAAGAGATTATGAAAGCAGTGGAATTCAAAAGGCTCAAACAAACAATGGCGCGATTCACATGCAGAGAAAGATACAGAATATGAAAGCAGTAAAATTCGAAAGTATTGTAGCGTCCCAGCCAGGTTGAGGCCTTTTTGGTTTTAAATGGCTGTCTGATTGAGGGAGGGCAGAGTACAGCACGAAAGACTGATAGCGGGGTATTGATTGATGCAGTTAAGGGGGGGTCAAGACGCAGAGGATGAGGGATTCGAGAGGGTGCTAGAAAGTTGTGTTTGGGGTTACGAAGTCAGCAATTGTTCAAGTAAAACCTTTGTGAAACCACATCATGTCAATCAGTACAGCATCAAAAATAAGATTGAAAAGATCCCATTACCACAAACAAAAGGTGATTAATCATCAGAACCAGGTGTAATTGAAAAAATAGCAGGACAAATCAAGGTCAGAAATAAAAGGCAAAGAGTAGACAACAAAGTCATTTCGCATTCGCATCATTCAATGCACAAAACGTGGATTTACACAATAATAGACCATACGCTATGAGAATCTTTGGTCCCAGTTAAAGCAACGACAAGTTGAATTTCAAAGAATACATAACTCGGTCAGATGTATATTTATGATCACAGAGAAGCGATGCAAATTTTAACAGGCAAAAAGAAAGGTAATGTATATATTCCGAGAATATCATTACACATCAAAGGAGATAGTGATATGCCATTCGTATTAAAATGTTTACAGTTTACCGTGAGAATAGCTTTTGCTATGACAATCAATAAATCACAGGGAAAAACATTAGAAAAAATCAGATTATTTATTAGAGAACAGAAGCAATATTCACTCACGGGCAGTTATATGTTACGTTGTCACAATGTGTCTCCAAAAAATATTGTTTTTAATGAAGCTTTTAAGTAAAAGTGCAAATAATGAACTTGAAAGAATTCCAAAGAAAAAAAAATTAAAATTGTATATCCGATTAACCAAACACAGGGGTTGGCAAGCGAAGCAAGCAGGGGGAGAAGCCCCCTAGTCATAGTAAAAAAAATACATTAGCAAGATTGATAACCGCAACTAAAAAAATCTTAAAACACTTAGGAAGAATGGTTAGGAAATGAAAAACCTGAACTGTGATTGCTGCATGCTGCCAGCTTGAATGTCGCCATGTTAATGATGTGACTTCTATGACTACATTCCCAGCAACAATGTAAAGCTTTATGGAAACATAACCACAAAATGGTGCCTAACAAAATGAAAACAAAATAGCACTAATTTGCAAAACAAATTACAATTTAAATTTATAAACATAGGTATTTTCAATGCACTGACAAAATGCTGGTGATTTATTTCATGTATTAATCCAACAGGAATAATTTCAGCCTCCAGTAAAACAATGATGCCCTACTTCTCCATTTAAAGTGCATTATAGAACTTTCAAAGATATTTCATCTCCCTGCTATTCTAAAGTGGTTCACATGTCTATGATTTATTGAGATTATTTGATTACAGGCCTTGTAACAAAAAGAGAAATTGGGAGCATGGTTATTTTCAGAATACCCAAGGAAATGGTAATAGTCTGTCTGCTGGATGTATTGACACAAAGTGACAGAAAAAGATCTTACTGAGAGTAACTAAACTATCAAAAAATTAGCTAAGGTCAAAAAATGGAAGAACAAAATCTAGTGTTAGGACCCAAAAACAAGGAAAACTCAAATGAAGTTGCAAAAGCCTCAAATTCAAGAAAACTAAACTGAAAATCAAAGATATACAGGTATTTTAGAGAAAATCGACAATCTTGGACAATCTGGAAGTAAACAGAACTGACTTTTGTACCTTTACTACAGTGATATCACATGTCATGCCCTTTCAAGCACAGAAACCAGGTTAGAAACAGTAAACGAATCTCCACAAAATGGTGACTCCCATGAAAAATAAAAGTAAGTTGTAATAAAAAAAAATAAAATGTGAAAAAATCTAAAATGAAAAACCCACAACAGAGGCAATTTTTCCACTCAAAAACCCAGAAAAGAACAAAACCCACACAAAGAAATACAGAGGGAAACAACCAAAAATATAAACAGTATGCTGTAAAAGCATAACAGTAGGATACTTCATGAAGAAGTTCTTTTGTTTCATAATCCTACAAACGGTGAAACATCCCACAAGGTAAATGTAAAAAACAATTTGTTTTAAGATAATTAGGGATTCTAGTAACTCTATAATAAAGAAAGAAAATGGCTGAATCGACAGAAAGTCATACCCAACAGAACGGTGCATGTAATGTAAACTGATGTCTGCTAAAACCTATCCATCCATTTTTTTGTATCTGGTTTGATTACTTCAGGGTTCCTGGCAGTGTCAGGCACAACTCTAGACTGGGCAAGTCTTCACAGGGCACACAGACATGTAAAATTTAACATTTTATCAACATATCAACACCAACATTTTATCATTTTATCATCATTTACTCAACATCCTGAATGAAAATATTCTTTAAGAGTTCAAAAAGATTTCATGATCTTTGTGCTAGTGCAATATAAATCATTATATAGCTGGTCTTACAAGTCATTTTAGAGGAATCCTCAAGACCCAGCTACTCTCTTACAAATCATAGAAATTGTAACCTTGAAGAATACCTGTTACTCTAAATAAACCTGTGAGACCAATATACTGTATTTTCTGATGAAAGCCTTGCCTCTGTTTCCTACATTTTGTTGCCATGCCTCCTGCCTTTGTCATTTCTACTCCCTCTTCTGACACATCTTTGTTAGGCTCTATTAGTCTCCATTAGCCTGAAGTCCCAACTCCTGACTACTACATGCTGAAAATGGCAATTATTATGTGACACCGGTGTTCACCTCCACTATCAATATTAGATTACAACTCAGCAATTACTCTAATTTCTAGAAAATATGTCAACTGCAAGACTTCATGAATCAAACTAAATAATTAAATTCAGAAGTCCAAATGCAGCCCCTTTCCAGTTAGTAAAAATGCCCTCTCCTACTCTCATCTATTCCGTCAACCTCACAGTCTGTTTCATCTTCACTCTTCGTCTTCTCCCTCCCATCTACTTCTACATTCTCTCAAATCTTATACTTTATTGCAAATCCATTATTTGCCTTCTGGATCCTACTGGCTGTACACCATTTCTTATTCACAGATTCTGTATCTCTATTGACAAACTTGTATTCTGTCACCTCCAAGGCTGTCACAGCTGTTCCTAAGCTGAAGGGGACAGCCCATGGCTCTTGTGTTCTGAGTCAGTTTCACCCAATTTTCAAATCCATCCTTATTTTTGCCTCTATATTCTTCCTTATCCTAATAAACCTCTTACTAATAACCATCAATATAAATTCTTCCACTTCTGTTAATATTTTGAATGACAATTACTATCCAAGCTCCATCTTCTTGACCTCCCTGCTATTTTAACCCCAATACAGTGACAAAACACCTAAATAAGAGCTAGTCCCACCTACACATCTACCTCTCTGGTACCTGGTTACTCCAACTCCATTTCCCTTGTATATCAAACATCTAAGCTGTAGCCAAAACTTTTTCTTATCTTGGAAACATTGCCAAACTTCTGCTTTAACCCTTTGTCTCAGATGTTGAAGGACGCTGTGACAAATCATTCTGGTGGCTTACTACCATTTGTTTGTATAATGGCATTCCTGCACTGAGTATTAACAAAGAATAATTGCTTTCATATGCTGCTCTCAATAATCATATTATATATGGTTAGGCTACACTTGCATCATTCTGTCATAAAATTAATTTCATAACTAAGCTCCAGCCTTACAAAACTGTAAACTCCAGTATGTCTAAATATTTGTATATGATGCTTGCTTTGGAAGACAAATGAGAGTTTAAACATTGTGATCAACAACGTCCCACTTTGTATCAGTTGACATTCAAATCTATGGAATATTTCCTGCTGTTTTATGTTTTTATCTCTCTGTGACATTCTATCATTAATAATGTTTAATTGTAGACTAGAGGCCTCCCTTCTGTTTGTTGTAATTTAGTAATTTTGTCTATAAATGATTCGTTATAAACTGAATCTGAATTATTTGATCGTACTTCCTCTGTCAGCCATCATGTGTACTGTGCTGTAGAGTTTTATCCATCATCTGTCTTTTTTCTGAAACATTGTTTTCCATTAAAGAAAATGGGTTAAATGTAAATGAAGGATTCCTTGTGTACATGATGTGGTAGTGAGACCACAACTGGATTGGTATGTGCAGTGCTGGTAACCAGGCTACAAAATAAAAAAATAAAACAGTCCAAGGGCTTGAAACTGTTTACAGGAGAGTCACCAAGAGGACAAAAACACCTCCTTCTCTGACAAGTTCAGTAAGACAAACCTGTTTAGGTGGCAGCACAGAAGGCTGCAAAGTTCTCCAAAATGATCAAATCCTTCCGTCCAACAGAATTCTTTAGGTTAAATAGTGAATCAAGGATGCCACCAACAGTTAAAGGGAAATTAATTTAAGACTAAAGAAACCAAGAAACATTTCTTCACAATCAATCATGGGAATCTGCAACAAACTACCCAGTGACAGAGTTGAAAAGAAATCCTAGCCAACATTTAAAAGGATCTTGCTGATCTCCTCTTATTTGCCATCCTTCTTATGTTTTTGCATAGTTTTCATACAAGGAGAACTAACATGGCCCTGTAAAGCATGATGCATACAATACCAATTGGCTAATTCATTTATTTCATATATTACATTTTTTTTTTATTTTAATCTTTATACTTTAGGATATGTGCATTAAGGTGGATGGCTAAACTTATAAAAGAAATGTGTTGCCTCTTGCATGTGCAGATAAACCTTTGGCAGTTAAAGCAATCCATGCATCTATGTTCTAAATTTTCTGTTTCACAATGGGGCCTTAAGAAACTGGAGCCTGCATTAGGTAGAATCCAACAACAGGCAGAATGCCAGTCCCTCACTCACACACTCTTCACTCATCAACAATTCAATTCTGTTCAGCTTAGTATTGTAAAGAAGTCTCTCCTGACAGCACTTGCAGTGCACTGTGGCAATTTCTCACATGAAATGTAACTATAAACTTTACACATTACTAAATGCAACATTAGTACACATAAAGACAAAGAAACAGTAAACAAAAGTACAATAGTTTGAAACTGATTAACATACAGTAAAAGGAACCCACCAAGAATGTCAATTAATTAATTGTTGAACTATAAACTAGTTAATCATGTTTTCTCAGTGTAGTCATCAATAAATCAAACAAGCAGACTGTGTTCAGACCTCAATTTGAATCAAGAACCCTGGAGCTACAGTGTAGAAGCACTAACCACTGCACCACCTTACCTCTGGGTCTGATAGCTAAATATTTATAGCTTATTTATAGCTGGTGGTGTGTAGCGTTTAAAATATATACTGGTCTGACAAAAATGAAAATCAATTAAGTGTTCTGTATCCATCATGAATGTCTTTTAATGCATTTAATATTTTAAATATACATTTATTTAACTGTAGATATATATATATATATATATATATATATATATATATATATATATATATACACACACATATACACCATATGTACTGTATATTCTACATTATATATAATAGTAATTTTATGTATATTGGGATAGTGCAAGGAAATTAGATATGGAATATATTCGTTTGCTTTTTAAACTTCTGAACTTTTAATAGCTACTTTACTATTAACTGCATTTGGGGTCTTCAGATGGCAATTTTTCCATATTCAGTTGTTAATTAACATTCATCCATTTATTTACTTAACTAGCACATGGCAGATTTGAGTCACATGGAACTCAAGCCACTTCCAGAGGCATTGGATAGAATACAGAAACCAACCTTTGTTGAGACCTTAGTCTTTACATGTCAGCTTAAAGTTACCATTTGACTTGGGAATGTGGAAAGCAAACCGAGCACCTTGGAAAAAAGGTGGTTTGGCTTGGAAACATCACACATAAAATGATGAATGTGGGATTCAAACCCTGTCTCCTGCACAAAACTGCAAAACTAGTATTGTTTAAAATGGAAAAATAATCACGTTATGAATTTTTTGAGGTAAGAAAGACAGACGTTTCAATGTAATGTTGTTAGCTCGTTAGGCATGGTGCGTAAGAGTGGGGATGTGTTGCATGTTGTCTATAACATGCAAGCTAGAACATACTGTAAATGTACTCTGTACAAGTGACAATAACGACTCTGTAGACATATCTATGTGTGTGTGTGTGTGTGTGTATGTAATGCGTAAACATTTTCTCACATCGACTAGGACATTTAGTTATTTTTAGTTAACATTCATACTGTTCTCAAACATGAGTAATCTAATTCAGTATTGATTGGCTGACTGGTTTGCAATACCAGAGCAATATTCGAACTCGAAAGCAGCACTGCGTCCTGACCATTTAATTTACTCGCCATCTGAGACGGCAACTGCCTGCGTGTGCAATGCAATGCATAATCTGTTAACTGATGCTCTGATTAAAAGTACATACGTTGTTATTAATCTTTTACTAATGAATCTAATTACTTTAAGTGTACTCTTTTTTTAATTACTGCTTGGAGTTCCTTCTCTAACCATATGTAATAATCAGATTTAAAGGCACGATAGCTTCTCTTTGCGATTCTCCTAAAAACTGATTCGTTTGTTTGACTAAACAATTAAACATTTTGAAAACTGTGATTCTTCCGTTTATCGTACTTCCTTACCAAAGTAGACTTCTTTGTCGCATCTCGGGCACTTAGGCATGTTGAAGTGGTACAGTTGATCTCAGGCGGACTCTGTCTGGACTGTGCGTCTCACTTTTAGTGTGTCCTGATACAGGTTAACAGTGCTTGTTATAGCTGAGAGCCCCGCCCCTTTAGTTTTTCAGCAGCAGCTTCCTTCTCTCCAGCCAGGGATGCCTATTGGACGTGCCGCGCATGGAGTTTCAAAGTTGTATAGGCGGGCGGGATGTAGTTGTTCGGGGTTGTGGATTGAATATCACCATCTCCGTGCATCTAACGCGAAATAGAGTCATTACAACGATAGCAGGAAAGTCTAAATTGTATTCATCATGATAAATTTTTCACATTTTCTAAAGACTTATAGTTCTCTCTGAAGTTTGTCGGCAATGTCATATAACGTTGCCATATTTTAGTTCTTATTTTTAATGCATTTTCAATATGACCAGCATTTACGTGTGAAAATGATCGTCTTCCTAGGAGCAAGGGAACAAACACTGGATGGGATGTCAGCTCACATTCGCTTACATATGTAACTTCCACTCAAGCAGAAACCACTACTTTAGATTGCGGGAGAAAATACCTTTTACACAAACCTATAACATTCAGACGTTTTACATGTGTAGGGGGATACCCGTATATGTGAGTGTAAACATTTTAAACTGAGCGAACAGCGCAGGCTGTGGATGGTCGATTACCATATATTTGGCTTCAGACTATTAAGACCCCAGCCATTCACTTTATTACAGGTTTATCCAAGAAATAATGCGTGGCTGTAATCAAACGACGTCCAATAAATGGGACTGCTTCATTTATAGAACAAGTCTGACAAGCGCTACATGTAGAAACAGCACTCAAACGACACCGGCGTGTTCATTCAGTCTCAAAAACTAAACCGAAGAAATCGGAATTCAAGTAACCTGAAAGACAAGTGAGCCACCTGCTGGTTACAAGCAAATATGATAGCTCATCAAACGTTATTCCGTAATATTAGTGTAGATAGATAGATAGATAGATAGATAGATAGATAGATAGATAGATAGATAGATAGATAGATAGATAGATAGATAGATAGATAGATAGATTTTACGTAGTTAAGTTCAGAGAATGGAAATAATAAATGGAATCCAGTAGTAGGTTGATGATATTGCCTGATGCGTCTCCAGGGACAGATTTACAGGTCGCCTTGCTCCACGAACTTCCCAGAATTTTACATGACTTTGTTCACGTATGGTGAGAGGAGTGTAAACAGAGCGTCACTGCTTCGAAGTTCCAAGAATTCATATTTGAATACCTGCCTGGTCAATATCCATGTGGAATTTGGACTTTTGGGGGGGGGGTCCTCAGCTGTTATTCCCCTGATGCTGCCACCCCCAAGTGCTGGGATAAACTGGAATAATCGGGGTGCAAAATGATTTGAAGGATTTACCCACATGATGTGATGATTGTTTCCTGAGAATCAGCAGTTATTGATGCACACTGGACAAATTAATGTTAACAGACAAATTGTTGGCTTAAATATGAATAAACAAAATACTGTGTTTACATTAATTTAAAAAGGTAAACAGCATTTTTGGTATATAACCTTAGTCTCAGCACTGAAATTACTTCTACCGGTTCTACTACAACTGATGCTACTACCACTAGTACCACTACTACTATCTGTAATAATAAAAATAATAATGACCCCCTTAAGGGATACCACCTTGTCATGGTAGGGGGGCCTTATGATCCTTAGAGCAGTGCCAGTGGGAGTGTTACACTAATTGTATGGCCACACACGCCAGTAAGATTGAAGGTAGACCACTAGCTGCTCTGGGAGCAATATTAAATATTAAAAATGATTATAAAAAGAAATGTAACTTACGCTGGCTCAGTTGTTAAACAAAATAAAAAAGACTGCATTTGTGAGATAAGTAGAGGCCCACATTTGTGAGTTGCCAGCCCAAGTATGACTACTGCAATGGCCTCTCCACAAAGTGATGAGCCTGACTACCTGACCCAAACTTTTATGGCTGTTTCAGGGTTTGCCTATGTCCCTGACCACAAAGCAGGTAAGATCCGTCAGCATATGCAACAGACAAAAGGTATCAATGAGTTCATCATGTGTATATATTGTATATTTACTAAATTAGAAACAAACACAAGTCATTACAGATGCAAATTACCCATAGCCTTTACACAGAAATACCTCAATATCCAAATTACACAACAAAGAATCAGAGGTCAGTGAAAAACTATCCTCACACTCTAAACCTAACCCTAACCTCACCCCACAAACAAGACGAGAACAAATAAAACAAGAGATCACCCCTAACTTACAGAAGCAAACAGGAAATACCAACAACAGCAGTCTTATGTGACACACCGGCAGATAACACCCTTGAAGTGTGGGCAATATAACAACTGATATTGTTATTGACAAACCCACAAAGACACCATCCACATGTATTACTACACACACTGAAAGAGGCCATTGAGAGAACACTCCTCATTCAATACATAGGAATTAACCCCTCTCAGCATCCTCTTATTCCAAGACCACTGAACATCAACAAAATGCCACAATAGATAACTACAGTAGAACCTCTGGTCACAAACCTTTCCAAACACATACAAATCGGGTTATGATCAAAAAGTTTGCAAAAATTTTGCATCTGTTCATGACCACATGCTCTGATGGCAGATAAAAACACTAGTGGCCAGTTTCCCTACACGCGTTCATACACTCTAATCATTTCCCATTCTCCGTTTCCGATTTTCTTTTGTTTGCGTATACAGCTCTTAACAAAGTAGCTGATGTTGCAAAAGCAGTTACAATGCTAACCAAGCAGAGGCCTCAAGTGCTTGAAGAGGTGGAAAAACTCTTGCTAGTGTGGTTGAGCGAGAAGCAACTTGCAGGGGATAGTGTAATTGAGGCGATCATATGTGAGAAAGCCAGGAAGATTCATGGCGATTTTCTAAAACAAAATCCTTCTTCAAGTGGCGAAGCTGAGGAATTTAAAGCCAGTAGACGGTGGTTTGAAAAGTTTTGCAACAGAAGTGGCATTTCATTTTTTTTCCCTGTGCTTAAAACTCATAAAAAAAGTGTTTACAGCGAGCAGTTTGTAAGTGTCTAGCACAAACTGTTACAATGTGAGTTTTCTCTGTTGTTCAAGGTTTTCTCAGTGTTATTCAATGTTATACATTTAGTTTACTATTACACTGTGCGTTCTATGGTATAATTAACTATTTTTGATCTTAAAAAAATATATATATTTACATACAGTTCATATGGTCTGGAACGGATTAATTGTAGTTACTGTACATACAATCTTATGGGGAAATTACGTTCGGGTTGCGACCAAATTGGGTTGCGTCCAGAGCTTTGGAACGAATCACTGTCATGACCAGTGGTACCACTGTACATTTAAAACACTAACCGATGTCCATCCACTAATATATGCATCTGCAGTTACCACCATGATCCACATTGGATTAAAAATACAAGAAAGACAAAACATAACATAATTTTCAGCCAGGCAAGAAACATACCTATAAACACCTAACAGAAACACAAATTAAGGACATTAGACATGATTTAGGCCACAACAACAAATCAGGAAAACTATAAAAAAAAAAAAAAACCTTCATCAAATATTTAAGAGAATAAAACACATATTAGGGGCCAGTTTAGTACCACCAATCCACCTAATCTGTATGTCTTTGGACTGTGGGAGGAAACAAGAGCACACAAAGGGAACCCAACTAGGCACAGGGAGACCATGCAAACTTCACAGAAGTAACGCCAGGACCCCTGTCTACTCAATAATAATAACAACTAGGGCTGGCATGTGAAATAATGCCATGTGAGGTAAGGTACATTTTTGCCACCCATCTATCTCCCTCCCTTCCTTCTGAAATACCTCAAGCACCCGATATCTTTCCGAGGCATAAACCAGTACACATACAGTACAATACACATTGCTGAAAGGCATTCTCTGAACATTGGGCAGAAAAATAGGTATTTTTACCTATTATAAAAAGTGAAATAACAAAAACGATTGTCATTAAAGCAATAAAACAAAGAATAGGCATTACAAACAATACAAATATATAATAAGAAACTGAATACGAAACAAAACACAACTGTATCATTCGTCCAGTACGATTCTCTAATTACCTTGGCTGTTTCAAACTCTGTCCTGTAAGCTAAATGGCACCTAACCCTTTTAATTAAAAATGTAGTAACCTGAGAGAGACTTTTGAAAGACATTGTGACAGACACTTTAAAAAATTCCAGAAGTTAAATTGCATACGTGGTGAGAGACCAAAACACATTACGATGCTGAAGATGGCTACTTATTAATTTCCCTGGGTACTTTTTGCTGCTCCATATTCAATTCCAGCCAGCTAATTCTGACACTTTGTGCCAACTTGGTCAAGTTACAGTTGAGCTTTTTCTGGCCCAATGTGAGTAACTGGGCCAAGAGGAATGGCAAAGTTGGTACATTTCCATATCTGATGAATTAGATTTACTGTGACATGTGCAGGGTTAAAAAGTATTGGACCACCTGAATTGTCACACATTTCTAAAAAGACAAATGACTGTGTTAAGTTTCAGTTGAGTTTTACACAGCCCAACACAGGTACCTGGGCCAAAATGACTGGCAAAGTTGGCACACTCCTATATCTACTGAAAGAGATTTACTGTGAAGTTTAAAGGGCACCGTAAAGAGATAAAAAGCATTGGGCCACCCAGTTGACACACTTTTGTAAAAAGACAGCTGCCTTTGTTAAGTTTCAGTTGAATTTTTTTCCATCCCAATGAGTGTACCTGGGCCAAAATGAATGCCATAGTTAGCACAAATCCTATAATTCATAAGCACAGGACTTTCTTTTAGAAGCTTTGCAATATGTCCGAACTGTTATTGCTTAAATGTAAGTGAATTTGCTTGGACAGACATCTGTTTATAAATACAGTAATCCTGCTACCTGGAGAATGGTGCTTATAAATCCTTCATACTCTGAGAAGCAGATAAATTCACTTTCTACGATAATTACAGATACCTATACGTCTTGTATTATTATAATATTAAATATTTAACACTTAGTTGTCAAACATTCTGCTCTTTTGAATCAGTGGTAGCATTCAAGAAATGCACTTGATTGGTAAAACTTGGCTTTAGTTACATTTTTAATAATCATGGAGGTTAAGTGTGGAGTTATTTTTTCACAAATGCTTTTTGCAAATTATTATACATGGTCAAAAATATTAGCACCCCGGCACTTCTCCCAGAAAATTTTAGAAATAACAGATCCTCTGGTATTCACTTGTTTATTTCTTTTATTTGCTTTGAAACACCACAAAAAAATGTAATCTACTATCATTCCACACTGAAAATTCCATTAGAGAGGCTTAAGAAACTCATTCATGGTTACAGGAAACAATTAATTTCAGTTATCGTTTCCAAAGGTTTTGTTGACAAATATTAGGTTAAAGGTGCCAATAATTTAGCACAGCCACTTTCTGGAGTTCTGTGATGTAGTGAGAAGTTAAGCAAAATGACACTTTTATTGGCTAACAAGAAAGATTACCATATGGAAGCTTTTGAGGCAACTCAGGCCCCTTCATCACTACACCCATAATGGCTAACACAGTACAACACCCTAGTACTGGAGTTCTGTGAGGAAGGATATCAAATTTGACTTTTTTCTTTGCTTTTTATGTCATGTCAATGCAAAGAAAAGAAATAAATATGTGAATGCCAAAGCATTTGCATTTTCTAAAGGAAGTGCAGGGGTGCCAAAATGTTTAGCCATGACTATCAATCATAAGACCTGATGAAAACTGATTATTACTGTAAATATAACAAGAGAGAAACTGATAATTTTCCTGGGTACTTGTGTACTAAAAGGACGGACGGCATGACAAAGGAAAACAGAAGTGTTTTGACAAATTCATAACATATTTATTGGGATAAAAAAAATATATAGCAACTAGTGTTGGGCTCCGTAGGGGAGGTTTCACTACCATTCATTTACTACACAAGTACCTTTTCCTATTTATTTATTTTTTTCTATGATCTGTGAAAAGTATACCAAAGGACACACTTTGAAACCTCAAGCAAAAATATGAGATACCTGTGAATAAATATCATTGTATGCAGCTGGCCATGTAAAGTCTAAAGTCAACCACTAACGCCATGAAGCTTTTATTAAAATAATCTGAATTGTTCCAGAATGCAGAAATGATCATCTGGAGATGGGCCCTCACTGACAAACCTATGGAGAAAAGTTCAAAAGCTGGGAGTCACATACAGATGTGGTCAAAAGTATTGGTACCCTTCCAATATATATAAAAATAGTCATACAAATAAAAAAACATTTTTCAGTGAAATAAGTTTAAACTAAGATAAGTAATTGGCATCCATCATTCTTTATTCCATATTCCATAGGTCATGATTAAAGACAATAAAAGCAAAATAAAGCAAATGAAAATGGCATGGTTAACATTATTCTGATTCAGAATCAGATCTATTGGCCAAGTACGCACACATACAAGAAATTTGGCTCTGGTTTGGATGACTCTCCAAGTGTAAGTTACATAATCAACATACAAACAACAGTTAATCACACACCTCAGATTTTAATAAAATAAATAACACAGACAATAAGACAGAGAATGCACACATATATATATATATACAGTATACAGTATATATATATATATATATATATATATATATATACATATATATATGGACGCACGGTGGCGCAGTGGTAGCGCTGCTGCCTCGTAGTTAGGAGACCCGGGTTCGCTATCCAGGTCCTCCCTGCGTGGAGTTTGCATGTTCTCCCCGTGTCTACGTGGGTTTCCTCCGGGCGCTCCGGTTTCCTCCCACAATCCAAAGACATGCAGGTTAGGTGGATTGGCGATTCTAGATTGGCCCTAGTGTGTGCTTGGTGTTTGTGTGTGTCCTGCGGTGGGTTGGCACCCTACCCAGGATTGGTTCCTGCCTTGTGCCCTGTGTTGGCTGGGATTGGCTCCAGCGGACCCCCGTGACCTTGTGTTCAGATTCAGTGGGTTAGAAAATGGATGGATGGATATATATATATATGCGTGTGTGTGTGTGCAAAGTGTGGAGTGCAGCTCAGTGCAAGAAATTCTAAAATAAACACTGAGAAATAAAAAAGTATTAGCAATATGTTAACTGTATTGTAAGACCTGGTGGGAGGAGCCTGATGGTTTGTGTGAAAAACTGTTCTTATATCTATTTGTTTTGGTGTATATTAATCTATAATGCCTGGCCGATGGAAGAAGTTCAAAAAAGTTGTAGCCTGAATGTGAAGGGTTCAGGAATGATTTTCCTGGCCCGATTCATGACTGTGAAATAATACAGGTCCTGTAAGGTAGGCAGACTGGCACCAATGACCGATTATTTGATGTAGCCTGTTTTCGTCATGTTTAGTCACTGATCTTAACCACACTGTTATGGGTGAGCTGAGAACAGACTCAATGACTGCTGTGTAAAACTGAATCAGCAGCTCCTGTGGAAGGTTGAACTTTCTCAGCCGTCGCAGGAAGTATATTTGTTGTTTTGCCTGTTTTTTAATGGATCCTACATTGGTCTCCCATTTCAAGTCCCGAGAGATTATAGGTCCCAGAAATGTGAGGTTTCCACAACTTTCACATCAGTACTAAGTATGGAGAGATGGGATAATATTGTGGGGCCTCCTAAATTCCACTGTCAATATCACAGTTTTGAGAGTGTTTAGCTGCAGATTGTTATGGCTACACCAAAGGGCCAGCTGCTTAGCCTCCTGTCTGTATGCAGGCTTGTCACCATTTCTGATGAGCCCAATGATGGTTGTGTCATCCACATATTCGATAAGTTTGACAGAAGGATCCTTAGAGGTTTGTGTTGAGGGAGAAGAGCAGTGGGGAGAGTACACATCCCTGCGCAGGGCGCCCTTGTTTCTTGTACGATATCTAAATGTGAGTTTCCCCAGTTTCACCTGCTATTTCTTATTGGTCAGGAAAATGGTGATCATTTGACAGGTGGTGGCAAGGCTGGAAAGCTGGGTAAGCTTCGAATGGAGGAGTTCCAGGAATATTGTGTTGAATGCAGAGCTGAAGTCTACAAACATGATCCTTGCATATGTTCCAGGGTTGTCAAGATGTTGCAGGAAGTAGTGCAGACCCATGTTGACTGCATCATCCACTAACCGGTTATTTCAGTAAGCAAACTGAAGGGTGTCCAGCAAGAGAGCTGTGATATCCTGCATGTGAGCTAACACCAGTCTCTCAAAGGTCTTCATGACCACAGATGTCAGAGCAACATACCCGTAGTCATTCAGTCATGTTATGCTGGATTTTTTGAGGACTGGGATGATTGTGGCTTGTTTGAAGCATAAGGGAGCTTCCCACAACACTAATAATTTGTGGAGAATATGAGTAAAGACAGAGGCCAGTTGATCAGCACAGATTTTTAAGCAGGAGGGTGATACCCCATCCAGACCTGTTGCTTTCTTAGTGTGTTATCCTATGAAGAGCTGACACACATCCTCTTCAGAGATATGTAATGCAGGTTGAGTGGGAGAATGTGTTTGAGGAGAGTCTGTACACTGAGAGGGCTGGAGATAATGTTCATTGTATTCTAGGGCTTATCAAACTTGCAGTAAAAACATTCATCAGCCAGATGGTGATTTGGATTGTAGTGATATCTCAAGCAGACTAATTACTATAATTAATATATCAATCTTATAATCAATCACAATGCCTATATGAATGGAGAAAAGACTTAGAATCTAGGTATATTTTGTCAATGTGTGAATCACACTGAATATGTTATGTTACAGAGATAATTTTTTCCATGGTTTCTCTCACTTGTGAGGCATTTTTGCTATTTTGAACTTTAAATGCTTGGTGTCTCCAATTCTGGGCCTAGTGAGGCTGCAACCCAATGCTAGCAATTAGAGTTACTGTAGTTGGACAGGAGGATCCTGGACTGCTTTTATGGTCTTTTGGATGGTTGGAATATTGAGGAAAGAACCAAGAAAAACCGCAAAACAGATACAGACTGACCTCCAAGATCAAGATACAACTGCTTCAAGTTGTACCATCAGTCACTGTCTGAATGAACATGGGATTCATGGTAGGAGACACAAAAAGACCCCATTTCTGAAAGACTGACCCAAAAAGGGAGAAAATCTTTGGGACAGGTAAGCTTTTTGGTAAGTCCAAGCAACTGTATAGAATTACATAGAGTGGATAAAAACACAATCAGCTTCATTATTGCTATTGAGTCAGTGTGGTGCCTCTGGCACTAGGTGCCTTGCAGCTGTGTGGGGCACTAAAACATCAGAAGAACAATAGGGTATTTTGGAGCAACATGGATTGCCTAGTGCAAGAAAGCCATGTCTCAGTTCCTGGTCAAAGGTTCTCTATCAGGATAATGACCCAAACTACTTCATAAATCTTAGAGCACACAAAAATGGTTGAAAGGAAATCATTGAAAAGTTCAGTAGATGCCTGCTATGAGTCCTGATGAATATACAATTGAACCTCTAGGAGTGAAATGAAAGTTGCAGCATGGATAGGGCAATAGGCATCCATCGAAGTTAAAAGAACCAAAGCAGTTTGCCCAAAAAGAGTGGGACAAATTGATAGTTAAGAGGTGTGGATAGCTCATTCAGAGCTAAAGAAAGCACTTGATCACAGTTATTTTGCCAATGCCATTTGTATTTAACATGTTAAGTTGTAAATCAAAAGCAATGATCTGCTATAAGGAATAAAAAATGGTGAATGCTAATTAACATTGCTATTTTCAACATATTTAATAGAAGATTGCAATTATTTTCCAATAGTTTTAGCCATGTTTGTAAATAACAAAAGCAAATTTCCCAACAAAATATGGGATGGCAAGAAAAAATGGTATGCTAAGAAATGTGCAATGGTTCAGATTTTCAGAAAGTAGATATACACAGCCATTCTTTTTAACAAGGAAATCCCATTTTCAACTTAGTATGTTCTATTATGTCCTATATGTGAATCAAACATACCATTTGTAGAGTTGCATTAAAAGAAATGTGTGTTTGGATCTCAAAACATTGTTTTGTTTTCACACAGTGACATAAAATGTTTAACTTCTCATAATATAAATACTGAAACAAATAACAGACTATAACGATATTGTCCACATTTAATTTCTGAAGCAGAAACTTTGACAAGCTTTAAGAAGTATCTTGATGAGATTTTGGACAGCTTAGCTATTAGCTAAGCAACCAAGCTTGATGGACTGAATGGTATTCTCTAGTTTGGCAAATTTCTCATGTTCATTGTGAGCCATTTCTATAAACTATGTATGCATCTATATTATGAAATGAGTTGTATAAAGTGTATGCTTTAAAAGAAATATGTATTGTTAATATACGTAGATTAATTGTAAATGTTAGAAAGTTTAGGAATAAGAAGTATTAATCATTCCTTTTACATGCAATAGGTAGGTGCTCTATTAGTCTGTCCTGCAATGAGCTTTAACTCTGGAAAGGGGGGATGGGTTAAGCAAGACAGGTAGCACCAGTTTCTGGACGATACCGATACATACAGTTACAACAAATTTAGTGAGCAAAGTTTATCATGTTAGTTATATGTAAAGTACATAAGAAACATCACTTAGGTTTCATATTAGACATATATAAACAAAATACCTGTGTTTGTGTGTGTGTGTATGGAGCACTCCGCTCTGTTCACGCTCAGTCACAGCCACTAGATGGCACATGCATGCACTTTTGCATTATTTCTACACATTGCATGCAACTCACTACGAAAACGCCACTGGCAACAACGACATCATGATAATGACACAGATAAAGAGACACAACATCGAAATGAAGCAAACACCACGACTCAACAACATGCAAGTGCAAGAGGCCAAGGCTTAAAGTTTTCACTAAAAACATTGTCTGTCTGGAGGTGTTTTCTCGAGACAAAGATTAATAGGACTCCTATGCTATTGGCACAGCTAAGATATGGTATCGCCAGTACCTTCTTATGAAAGCCAGTGTGGCAGCAAGCAAAGGTGGGTCCACGTCCTCTGCTCTGGGTAATTCGTAAGAGTTAACTGACGGCTCTCTTTTGTCCCGAAGACCACATGCAGCTAGTGTTAACTATATTTGTTATTTTGCTTAAGTAATGTAATAAAGTTCTCTAAATTTTATGACACAAGTTATTAGTGGTTTAATGCATCAGAATCCTCAGTCCTGCTTGAAGGGAAATTTAACAAAGACTTCAACACTGTAATATATATCCTTATCATTGTCAAACAAATATATAAGGGGAAAAATATTTTAAAAATCTAGAACTCAAAAGTGTCAGTAGGATTTCCATGGTTGTCTTCTCTGGGTAAATTAATTTGATGCATTTGATGTCTCAATGCCTTCTCTAAAATAAATACTTGATATTAAGTTGCCTCATTTATTGACTTTTATATTGGAGAATGTTTGTGAATTGAGTGTAAACTTGTATTGGGAAGGATAAAATAAAATTTTTCAGTCTTACAATATGTCTAGTAATTTCTGTTTTGAAATGCTATATTGGATAACCAATATGTTATTTTGTATTATGCTTTATCTAAAAGTAGAAACCAGTAACCATAACATGCAGCACTGGAATCGATTTTCACTTATCGGCTGATATTTAGTAGCATTTTTATGGTGAACAAAGAGAATTAAACAACCCTGGCAATGGAGGTGTGGTTGCTACACCTGAACTACAAAAGGATGTTCTTAAACCAGGTGTCAGAATGGGACACATGCTTCTGAGACGTCAAAATGACATGTCAGTTGACATCATAAAGGGTTCATTCCTTAAACTTTTTCAAATAATCATGGCTGTTTAAATATTCTAATGAACAAAATTACATTAACAACATACATAGCTAAACTGAAATTGCACAATATATACTGTATGCTATTCTCCACTATTATATATCAGAACAACTATTTCTTAAAATATTTGGACAGGAATCATCAGTGCTGTAAGACATGGAAAGGGCAAGTCATTTGATTGACAAAAACAAAGAAGTATTTATAGGAAAATATGTAAACTTACAGTACTAGAAATGGGGCATAAAGTTGCTATGGATGCAGATACAAAGTTAGAAGCCAGCAAAGACTGTGACAAAGAAGAACAAAGGGAAGAAGGTTTAGGGCCTTTTACATTTAATGCTCACAACTCTAAAGTTATAAAGACATTTCTCTCACATAAAAGAGACAGGCCAGTGTTTTTGCATGATTAATCACATGAAACAAAAGTGTTGATGTCACAGATATATATATATATATATATATATATATATATATATATATATATATATATATATATATATATATATATATATATATATATATATATATATATATATATATATATATATATACAGTAGGAGTGTGCCAACTTTACCAGTCATTGTGATCCAGGTACCCATGTTGGGCCAGGCAAAACTCAACTGAAACTTAACAAAGACATCTGTGTTTTCTGAAAAGGGGAAAACTGTAGTGGACCAACACTTTGTAACCCTTTACAGTGCCCTTTAAACATCACAGTAAATCTCATTCATTAGATATAGGAGTGTCCCAACTTTGCCTGTCCTTTTGACCCAGGTACCCACCTTGGGTCAAGAAAAGCTCAACTGCACCTTCAAATGTTTATACAAAGTGTCAGAATTAGCTGGCTGAATTTGAATATGAAGCAGTGAATAAGTAGCCAGCTGAGTAAGTAGTTAACTTTAGCCTAAATATCCAGTTATTATGTCATTCACTGGTTTGAATTGCTTTCCACATACATTCAGAGTCTTTTTGATTCTTATACTCAGTTCTGTAAAATTTGAAATCTGGAAAGTACTTTGGGACCTGATCCACAATAATAAGATGTGTTCACCCCTGACAGTTGTGCGGCAAGTGGAGTACCAGTTGGGTTTCAAAGTGAAGAGGGACATTCAAAGATGGGGATTTGCATTAGCCTACGAACACTGGAACACTACATATGAGGTATTTTCATGCACGTACGGGCTTAAGAGTTATCCCATAATTGTTTTTATTGTTTGGTTCAGAGTCTCTGTAATAAAGTGGCCTAGGTCTGTGCAGAACTGTTGACACCAGCTGAGCACCTTGTGGCTGTCAGCAGCTGAAAAACTTGTAGTGCTTTCTGCATGCCAAAAGATATGTGGCAGGCATCTTGATTAGGAAGCTACTATTGACGGGGATACCAATGCTGTGAGATGACCAAACCTCTGACCCTTCCAATCAAGCAAATAGTTGCTAGCTGTTTATTTATTTATTGAAGTAATTGTTAGTTAATATTTTATTTTTGTTTTCCGATGTAAGGTGTTAATGAAGCTTACTTAAGTCTGCAGTGCTTGTAATTAAAGAGTTGCAAAAATTAGATATTTTTATTTGTTTAACAGCCCTCTCCCAATCTCTTTTGGATTTTAGGTTGTAGTAATCTGTAATTAATCCATAGGCTTTGCAGTAAGCATCCTGTGGTGGCGTGCTGGTTTGTACTGATGAAGCAGATTTTTAGGTGCAGGTAATAGTGGTGGTATTTGGTCGATTTCTTTGCCTGCCTTTCCTTCCCTCTGTCTCATCTTTTGGTCTTCTCCTTCCCTCACTCCTTGTTCCTTCTATATTCGCAGCCTCGGTTCTGCCCATGTCCCAAAGTTGAAGCTTTTGTGCAAACCCTGGGGCTTGCCCTTTTCGGCTTTAGTTGGGCCACTTTCTTCATGGGGATCTAGAAAATCAAAGGGGTCGTCTTGTTGATTTGTTTGGGTGGAGGGGGATGCGTTTGGTTAGGGATGATGCCTATTCTGTAGCTGACTCATGCAGAAAATGGTGGAGTTAACCGGCCTGGTGTTATTGTGGTATATGTCAGCTTTTTGGCTAATAAATATAAATAGTTATTTATCTGGCAGGGGAAATACCATTCTCTTCTGTTTGGTATAGGGAGTGCCCAATGATTCTCTGTTAGTGAAGATAGCGGGCTGGCTTACCTACCATTTTTCTCAAGTGTAGACATGCAGTGATATTGTAGTTTATGGGAACTTTGGGAGAAAAATTGCCTTTGGTTGGAAGGAAAAAAGACCTTGATCAGTTCAAGATGGAGACAGTGGATGGAAAAATGTTGTAAGCTTCCAACTGCAAGATGGCTTAAAAATGGATCGAATAACCTTCTCTCTGGACAACAGCCCCAGACAAGTCAATTTTATCTTGGCTTTTCCTAATAGAGAGACTTTTAAAATTGTTTTCCAAAATAACCTAAGTTATGAGAAATGTATTAGTTGTTTTAAGAGAGAGAGAGAGAGAAAGAGGTTAGGACCAACCACATGACAAACCGACGCAGGGCTGGATGCAGATTAACGTCATACCCAGGAAAGAACAATTGCAGGTTAAGGGCTTTGCTTAAAGGTCCAACGAAGTAGAGACACTTTTGGCATATACGGGATTCGAACTGGCAACCTTCCGATTGCCAGTAGTTGTTTTAAGGAGAAGGAAAAATAAAGGTCCAGTTCTAAGGGGCTTTAAGCATCCATCCCCTATCTAAACATGATTATAAAGTAATCACTATTGCAATGTTCTCAGAAGGTCAGCATTTAAAGATATTAAAACATAGTTAAATCAGAGGTGCCTAGTAGTGAAAGAAATAGTTAGGAGAGACGAGAACGGGATAAAAATGGGATATTATACCTTACATGTACATATTAAAATTGAAAATGGTATTTTGAAACATCTACCACCAACTATACAAATTGGTGCAGACAGAGGTCTTTTGTTTTATGCCAGACAGCCCCTAGACCTGCTGAAAGTACGATCAGGCAGGCCATATTGCTGTGGAGTGTAATAACAAAATATGCCAAAAATGTAGTGGTTCAGGGCATGCCAGCGACCAGTGTAGGAAAGACATCAGCTGTAAAAATACCCATGTCTTCAAGGATTTCCCTGAATCTCATATGAATAAAATAAAAAATACAGTAATTAAAATCACAAATGATTTATGATTATGAATATGAATAGGAAGAAGAGAACAAAGACAATAAAAATAGCTTAGCCCTGTTCCAAACATCTCTGGCTGAAGAAAATAAGGGTAAAGCATCTATGAAAGAAAGGAGTTGGGGAATATATCAAAATGAAAGGGGAAAATCTAGTGATGTAAGAGAGGAAGACATGATTACAGATGGCACACAGCGAGTAGCCATCTGGGAAGAGAAACCAAAACAGAGATAACAATCTACGTACGAGTAAGTAGATGAACTGCAAACAATTTTGGAAAGTGTGTCAACTATCTTTGAAGCTAGTATGGAAAGTAACATTGATGCTAAGATAATGCTTACAAGAATGCACAATTCCCATCATACATTCATAGATATATTTAGAAATCAGATAAGACAAAGGCAGATCCTTTGTTTCAAGCACAAATAAAAACAGAAGTGCTAGAATTGGTTTCATTGTCAAAGGAAGATACTTAAAATTAAAAAAATGAAGAAATTAAAAGGTAGATTGTCAAAGTTGGGAAATGAAATGGAAGAAGGCCAGGAAATAATCTCTATATATAATCTTCATTTGGATCATGATCTTTGTTTGTCCGCGAATGAATTAGAAGAAGAAGCACTAGATGGCAGTAGAGAGACAGCTAAAACATAGGCATTGCATTAAGAATCTCCTCCAGGCTTATACTACTGAAGACTGTAGTACTCCAGTCACACCTCAAAACACAGACATTCAAACTAAACAAATTGTTGTGCTTTAAATTAACTAAAGAGATCTTCATTTAGATCTTGATCTTTGTTTGTCTGCGAATTCCATGCATGCGTAGACCACCTTCCAGTTTACTACGTTGTTGTTACTCACGGATGTCAACAATGAAAGGGGTGGTGGACAGTGTTATGCTGGTTAGCTCCTTAGGCCTGGTTAGAGAATGAGATTGCCGAAGATAAAAGGTACGTGCCTACGTAACATATGAATGAAAGAAAGACAGTGGGTAAAATGAATGACAACGTAACAGCACGTTCCGGAAATTATCATTGTTACGTTGTAGCCGGCGAGTGCTGTGCGTCTCACAGTTGTACCGTGGCTTGCTCACACGTCAGTGAAGTGATCCCTATTTATGTTTTAAAGAGCCTGGATACCTATGTGTCCCCCTTTTATAACCATTGCTCCGTGTATATTGCCTTACTCTTTGGATTGCCACAAAGTGAAAACGAGACGGACTGTGAACAGACAAAAGCAGAAATGCTCCTACACCACCACATAATTACGATTCGGACAGTGAGTCCGAGTAGGCCGTTCCTATCGAATCAATATCCAAGGGTTTTCTTTTGTAATTTTGTTTCCCTTATAAGAAATCATAATGCTGTTCGACGAAGGGCCCAGTTAACGACTGGCAGCCGCGTTTAAACAGTTGAGCCCTTCACAAATAACTGAATAAACTTTGGCTTAAGCTAGTTTTCTTTTCGGACCATCAGTTAATTACAATGGAAACCAAAGAAGAGTAAACAATCAAAAGAAGGAAAGATGTTTGGAAATTAAATGTAATGCTCTTAGAAGATAGCAAAATTAGAAGAGAATTTGAGAAAAAGTATAAGGAACAGACTTCCTTTAAAGATGTCTGTAAAAGCCAGAGCAACTGTTGGGACATTGTAAAATATAAAATAAGGATCTTTTTCCAAAAAAAGGTAAAAAGAAAAACTATAAACAAAAACAAGAACTGGAGAAAATAAAAAAAAAAAACTAGAGAACTATTATATGACAGAAAGTGTAGGGATAAACATGGAAAAAGAGATTCAGGAAGTCAAACAAAAAATTGAAGCTTAATTACAGAGAAGAAGACCAAATTCCAAAGCTGAGTAAAAGAAAGAGATGAAGGAGAAAAGTGCACAAGTTTCTTCTTCAAAAAAATCAAAGCAAAATAGCAAAAGGCTCAGATCAATGAAATAAGAACCACATGTTATATGCAAAACATATAACAAAGAAGAACAGATTTTGGAAAAAGAAGGAGACTATTACAGGCAAATTATCAAAGAAAAAAACATGAACAAGGAGAATTATTAGAAAAGTGATAAATGAGATAAGTGAAGAAATAGAAGAAATTCAGCAGTTGCAATTATCAGCTCAGGTAATAATAAAATAAATAGAAGATGCCAAGGAAGCATGCAAAAATAATAAAACTCCGGGGATTGATAGATTGCCAGCAGAATTTAATAAAACGTTTTAGGCTTTGAACAGTGAAAACATGGAGATACTTTCTAAAGAAGTAATGGAAGAAGCGAAAATGATGGATACATAGAACAAAGGAATAATAGTATTGATACCAAAAAAAAAGAGATTTAAAAAATGTAAGTAGCAGGAGACCTATAACTCTACTCTATTAAAATTATAAAATTTAGAGCCATATCATCAAACATAGACTAAGGAACATCTTAGACACCACGATAAAGATATGTGCTACCTGGAAGGAAAATTACAATTAATAAGAGAGAAGAAATCCAGTGGCAATAGTAAGCTTAAATTTTGAAAAAGCTTTTGATAACATAAGCCACAACTTCATATGAGAAATTTGAAAAAAATGAGAAATTTGATTAAAGACTGTTACAATATCATCACAAGCCAGGTAATGGTAAACAGAAATTTGACACAAAGCTTCAAGATTAAAAGAGGAGTAAAGCCAGGGTGCCCTTTATCAGCGCTCTTTTTTATATGAAGTGTTGAACCTCTACTTGAAAAAATAAGAAAAGAAAGAAATATAAAAGGAATCCGAATCCAAGGAACATGGAAAAATACTAAAATGTACAGCCTATATGGATCACATTACTATTATCTGTAAAGATAGAGAATCAATAAGGCAAGCAATAAAACAAGTAGAAGAATTTTCCAAAGCATCAATACTGAAACTTAACAAACAAAACATGAATGATGAAAAGGCAATGTAAGGAAAAAATACAAATTGGAATAATTTTTAAATGCAATACCATCAGAATTCTGGGAATAAGAAATTCTAAGGAAGATTAGGAATAAGATTCAAAGAAGAGAAACATGGAAGAAAAGATTGGAAGGAGCTGGAAAAAAAGACTGCAATTTTGTGGAGACATTGGAAAAAGAGAAAATTAGGTATGGAAGCCTGTCTGGAATTCTTCAAATCAACATAATGCCATCTGGGTGTCAGCTGCTAGCAGCTTGTAGTGCTTCCTGTATTCCAACAGATGTCAGGCAAGCCTCAGAATTAGAAAACTGTTGTGGGGTGAGATCAGTGAGGCGAGACCCCTCCAAATCATGCAAATACTTGCTTACTTTATTTATTCATTGGTTTGTTTATATACTTATTTATTTCTGATTTAAGTTTTAAGTTTAGTGTCTCTATCTGTGGTGCTTGTGATTTAAGAATGGCAAAGAGTACCTGTTTTTAATTTGTGTTTAATAGCCCTCTCCCAGCCCCCTTTGGGTTTTACATTGTGTAATGAATCCATATGCCTTGCAGAAAGTGGCCTGTGCTTGTTTATATTGATGCAGCAGTGAAGTGCTCTTGGTTTCAAAGAAATGTCTTGCCCCTCTGGATGTGAAATGGGGGGCACAGGGTTTGTGACATACTTATTGCCTGGTGGGCAATGGGGGTGGCTTTCCTTTGTTTCTCAAACTTTCCCTTTTAGGGCAGGCTGGTTATTCTCCCCTTATGTCCAAGGCCTTGTTCTCACAGCTGGGGCATGACCCAAAGCCACAACAGAATCAGAAGACAAGTTTTTGAGAACCAGCGGCTCATACACCACAGGACAATGAGCAAGTAAGTATGCAAATGTCACTTTTAACTGTGAAGAGAAGACTTCGAGCTGCAGGTTTGACAGATTAAAAGCCATTGATAAACTTACAAAAAATGAAAGAGACTTTCCTGGATCAGGAACCACCTCCAGTCTCAAAGTACACTGAAATGAAAGTGACAAAAGCAACAGAAATGGAGATGGGGATAAAGTACAGCTTTGTGTGAAGCTGTTGTCCTGTGAAGAACCTACCATTGAAGCTGTAGACTCTCAGAAACTTGTCGTCTGATTCTGTTGTGGTTTTAGATCTGCCAGACCTGTTCCTTTCAAAGTTTCCTCCAGTTTCCAAGTTCTTTTTGATGGTGTAGGACACTGTATTCACTGACACCTTGGCCTTCTATACAAGTACACTTTGAAGGGTTATAATGGTCTGCCTGTCTTTCTTTATTAATTGCCTTTTTCTCATCTTTATGATATCAGTATACAGTGCAATTTTGTCCAAAAAATACTTCAAAGGGTGAAGCAGCACAGTTTTTTCCCCACACTGCTTTAACACAGACAGAGAATTTGTAAGTAATCAACAAAAGTCAGGACACCTGTAGGAATTGTCTGCATCAGCTTTCAAGGCTTTGTTAACTTCCATTGCAGCATAAAAGCTCTTGTTAAACCAGTGGTTCTCAAACTGTGCGCCGGGCCCCCCTAGGGGGGCACAAAGTAATAAAAAGGGGTCGTGAATATGTGAAAAAAGAAAACAAGAATCAAAAATATGAAAAATACATGTATTGAAACCAAAACAAATTAACTTAAACTACATTCTGATACTAGAAAAATAAATATAGAGTTAGATAAACATTGATAAAAGTTATGTAGGCATAATAAAATATGCATCTATGATATATCATTAATTAAAAAAGAACAAATTGGCATTAGTGGGCTCCTTTCAAAAAAACGTTAGGGGGTTGCGATTAAAACTGTTATGAAAACTCGGGTCCCAAATACTTAAAGGTTGAGAAACGCTGTGTTAAACAATTTCTTGTTCCTTGATAACCTCTGGTAGTTTATTGCTTTCCTTTGTACCATGTCAGGATATTCACTGGACTTGTATGGCCTAAATTGCATTAAAAACTGGATAAATTGTGAGTTCCCTAAAACCTTGACTGGTAGAGTATATATTATCATTAATATGTGCAAAATGATTGTATCAAGGATACTAATACTTATGAGATTGTATTAATATAAAGTTATTTTATGGATAATGTTATGTTAAAACTACCTGCCCAAAGATTGGAATCAAATGTCATATTGGCCTTTGTTATGTCAAGGTACAGCATAAATAGTGAAATCCCCTGAATCCAGCAAAGCTCAAAGAAAATGACAACAACAACAACAGTAATAATAAAAATAATAATAATAATCTTCCTGTTAATCTTTTCACACTTCTTTATGGAGTCAGGTTTTGGCATGATTTCTATGGTTGGATGCCTTTTCTGATGCTAACTAGTAATAAGAGTAAAACAAAGGCAGCAACAGATCAAAAAACCAAAAAGCAATAAATAAATAAATAAATGAAAGCTTCTTGAAAGCAGAACAGCACTGTACAGAATTTTATTGTATTATATTGTAGTTGAATTAAGACTAATTTCTAAATGGAAGAATTAATATTATTTCAAGCAAAATTTATTTTAATTAATGACTTTATCGTATTTATTTTGAGACCTGCAACTATCTTCGTATTATTATTATTATTATTATTATTATTATTGAAATGTATTTACTAAGCATTAGATTACTACATTCTCTGTGTTAAGAGGGGTCACATTATTATCTATACTTTTTTTGGAGAAAACTAAACATATTAGATATTTAGCTATTATTTGTTTATTGTGGTTCATACTGTCATTGCTTCCTGCAGCTATTAATAACAAAAGTTTTATAAATTATACACCAGGTAAATCAGAAAATGGGCAATACATATGCTGATGTGTCAAACAATTATAAAAATGTAAAATTTGTGAAATTTGGTTAAGAAGTACAGTATATACAACTGATTTTAACATAAAAATGTCTCCATACATGATGTCACACACACGCGATTAGGGAGCAGCCGACTGGCTCAACGGAGCGAGATAATACACAGAAAATGGGCTTGGAACAGAGTACTAACACCTCTTTCTTTTATTTAGCAGAAAAATGGACCAATAAACAAACCTTTTCAAAGACCCACAGACGATTTCACTTCCGTATGCACGAGAACCACTATCTTCCTCCTGTCCCATTCTGATGACATCAGTTCCGACTCCACGTTACAACGTCATCCCTGGCACTTCCTGGGTTTTCCCATCATGCCCATTGTACATAATTTCCTGTCTGTCCCTTATATAAATTCAGCTATTTCACCTTGTCCTTGTTGTGATTCAATTTGCATTTGAATGTATCAGTCTGAGAAAAACTACTGGACTCTTTACTATATGGGGAAGGCAAACCCCCAAAACTTTTTGAGCATGTTGTCTCTTTCTTATATCTTCACAATGCGTATGAACTTACAAACAGATCTTGACTTCTCCAGTATGGCGGGCACATTTCTGTAGCACTTGTAAAGGTAACAGTTGCCAATGGGTCATCTATGTGGTATTGGTGTTCATTTTCCTGATTTACAAATTGCCATATAGCTGCCGTCCATTTGAAGAGCACTTTTGGAACAATGCTACAGAAAATTTGTGGTGGTAAAAATGGAGCTGAAAATCCATACCGGCTGTGTTTGACTCTGCAGGTTGCTACAGCCTAGTGAGGCTCAGACTATAGTTTAAATTCCTCAGTTCTGGATTTTGGCTCAAATTCTTTTTTATTACTGTTTAAATTACATTTTGCATAAAGCATGTAGCAAATGAGACATATCGGCTAGCTTTCTTTTTATTTATTTGCATTTCATGTTCAATTAAAATGACTACTACTACTGCTAATAATATGAATACAAATAACAGAATAGGGTAGTGAATCCAAAGCCTTTTATCTGTGTGGATTCTTCATGTCCTCCTCGTGTTTGTTCATGTCTCCATCTGCATATCTGGGTTTTTCTCCAACATCTCCACAGATGCATTGGTTCCTTTGATTGGCCTTTTCACATTTGCTTCTTGTGAATGTGTGTGTGAGGTCTTTGTTATTGCATGGTGCATTGTCAGTGTACTCTTTTGTCTAATGGCTTCATCCAAAGATACTGACAGGAATCTTTGTTTAAAATAACTGTACACTGTTTTATCTTTTGTAATATCCCTCCTGAATTATTTTTATGAACATTTGAAGACCTGTTTTGTGAAGTGTCTTGCTCAAATTGTGAAATGCTGCCTTCAGTAATATAAACTTAAATTAAACAGCGGTTCAAATTCTCCTTTAGTAATTATAGTTACTTTTGTATGATTGCACCCAGTACTGCCAAGATAGACTTTGGCTCCATAATGCTGAATTGGACTAAAAAAGATTAGATACTTTTATGCTATTATAACACTACATACCATTTTGCATATAATGACTTCTTTATATCTGTCTGTCTATCCACAAGAAACAAATTCGCTCCCAGTGAGCTGATCTTATTGAAATTTACCACACTCTACTCTTCAAGGGTATTTGTCAGGAAAGTTCTATTTTCACGGAGGTATTTCAAATAAAGTTCAAGTTCAAGTTCAGAGTTTATTATCATGTGCACAGTAAGGAAACACTTTTCCCTGTACAATGAAATTCTTTCTTTGCTGTCCACACCAAATGACAAAACCAACGTATAAAGATAAACATAAATAATAAGTAGCAGATAGATAATAAGTAACAGAGGCAGCATGAAGTATAAAAACAGAATAGAAGTATAAAGTGTAATTGTGCAGGTAGGTGTGTGATGGACAAAACAAGCAAATACAGTTGTGTAAGGTAGATATAATGAGGTGAACCATGGTTATAAACTCCAGTCAGTTATTTAGGAGTCTAATGGCTTTGGGAACGAAAGAGTTCTTTAGCCTGGAGGTCCTGCATTTCATACTTCTATACCTCCTGCCTGAGGGTAGAAGTGTGAACAGTTCTTGTTGGGGGTGGGTGGTGGGGTCCCTGAGGTTCGAGGTAGTTCTCCTGCAGACTCTGCAGTTGTAGATGCTCTGCAGAGAGGGCAATGGGGTCCTGGTGATCTTCTCAGCAGTCTTTACCACTCTCTGCAGGCGTTTGCGGTCCATAGCAGTAGTGTTGCCGTACCAAACAGTGATGCAGCTGGTCAAGATGCTCTCAACAATGCAGCTGTAAAAGTTGCAGAGAATCTTATTTGACATACCAAACTTCCTCAGCCTCTTCAGATAGTACAGCTGCTATTGAACCCTTTTGACCAGCCGTGTGGTGTTAAGTGTCCAAGTGAGGTGCTCAATGCTGTAGACGCCCAGGTATTTAATGCTGCTCACCCTCTCCACTTCAAGCCCTTGGATGAACAGTGGCCAGGGAGGTCTCCTCTCCTTCCTAATGTCCACTGTCATCTCCTTCGTCTTGTCTGTGTTGAGGGTGAGGTTGTTGTCCTCACACCATAACGCCAGACTGTCCACCTCCCTCCTGTAGGCCGCCTCATACCCACCAGTGATGCGTCCAATCACTGAAGTGTCGTCTGCAAACTTTAGGATGATGTTATCTTTGTGGGAGGCGACACAGTCGTGGGTGAACAGGGTGTAGAGGATGGGGCTGAGGACACATCCCTGTGGGGTGCCTGTGTTTGTGATAATAGTGGCTGAAATCTAGGAGCCAGTACCAAGGGGGTGGGGTGCAGGCCAAGTCCTAACAGTTTATGGGGGATAACTTAAATAATACTATTCCTGTATCTATACACTATGACAATTGGAACAGTCACTGGCATGGATCTCAGGTCACTCACATTAACAAACATTTTGTTTTGCTTCCATTTTATTTCATTAAAGTGCTTAAATGATTCAGCACTTTTCAGTTTCTTTTGTTTTTTTAATGTATTTCTGACGTTCACAAGTGCACGCTGAAACATTAAAAAAGAACTAAACTTTTTCAATAAAAATTATATACAGTACTCAAATTCCTCACTGTACTATCATAGTGTGACAGTGGGTATGGGAGATGCTTACTTGTTATTTTTGTCTTGCAGCTCTTAATCTCCTGAACATGTCCATGTTCTCTCTTAATCCAATCCAGCTGATATTGTTTTTTTCCTGGGGACCATCACCGCCAAACAGGAGCTAGGCTCTTGCTGGAAAGACCCCCTTTCTTTCTCTGCTCCACTCTTAGAAATGTTTCTATACTCTGATTCATCTGGAGTTTCTCAACATTGAGAATCAGCAGATTGTTTGGCCCCAATATCAGAAAATAGCATTTTGGCCATCAGTTTTGAGGGTCACTGGATGTTTAGCAGTCAGTGATGACAGGACTTCAACCTCCTTATTTCTGTTCCTTTATTTCTGTCTGACTAAATGAATTTAGTCCCACTGGCTGCTTGTAGACAGTCCTTTTGACTCTGTATAGTATTGTTCTTCACGGGCAGGGAGTAAGGTGTTTTACATATATATACATTCACTCTCCATCCTCCTAGGGAGGGCACTGGGTACCCACTATCTCAAAAGGCAACGGGATGTTCCTCCATCAGACAAAACAATTGCATTTAAATAAATGGTACATAGAAGAGTATGTAGAGTGTGGGAGGAACACTGTTTGGTCTTTAGTTATTACAGAAAGAAAAACAGTTGCTTGAGTATTTCACTATGACTGTCTATTTTAAATACCAATGAATAATAAAACGTAGTAAAAAGTAAAAAGTAAAAAGTAAATTACATTAATACTTCACCAAAAACAATATTATGAATTACTTTAACCTCTAACTTACATTCTATAAACATGCTTGTTCACATTTCTGTTTGCATATTGTTCGGGATATTTTTAATCTTTTTCGATTACTGGACAACTCCCTTTGTTCCTGATTTTTATTATATGTAGCTCTTTTTTCGATGTTCATTATCAGCTTTTGCCGCTCCTTTTCGATTGTGATGTAAAATTCAACATTCTTGAATAGATAATTTGCTTTTCTGCCTTGCCATTATAACCAAATGCGCTGAAGGGCAAGTTACCACTGAGAGTGTCATGGGGTGACACGGAGAGAGGCTGTGTATGTCAGAGGGGGGCATTTTTTGTACACTGGGTGGTTCAATTTCTCTCTTAGGCAAAGGAACATGCAAATATTACATTTAACACAGCAGATGAAGAGGCAATAGGCACCCATTGTTGGAACTGGGGTGAGAAGTTAAAAGGACAATTTCCTGGGTAATCCCGTAACTGATTATTGTGATGGCTGTCTACAGGATATAGGTATTTGCTGTCTTGCAAAAGAATCACTGCTTTGAAGTTTTAACTGGTTAAATATACAAACAATACAATATTGTGATAAAAGAACTGCTCCTTCCTTGGAAAATGTTTGTTAAACCCAGGAAATTTGGATGTGCCATTGTTTAATTCATCGTCCTGTTGATAAAGGCAGGGACTGAGATTTAAAACTTCTGGGCAGGAGAATATAGGGGTTAGGGATAGTCCACTGAGAACGGTGCCAAGACACTCGCACAGAGCACAGGGGTTCGCAGGCAGACAAGGGTACGTGGCTGGTGTGACGAGAGGCACAAACACGGCAACACTTACCTCCAGGAGGGAACAGACAGCTCCACAAGAAGATGGTTGTGGGTCCAGCGAGAGAGGGAAGCCGCATGAAAGGACCGAGCAAAGCTGGCGGACGAGAAGTGAGGTGTGCCTAGGTTGCAGCAACACAAGGAGCCCAGAGTGGAAAAAAAAAGAACGACGAAAAAGACGCTGACAGGGATTCCACAATTTTGACAAAACGTCTGTTGGGAAACGAATGTCCGGTGAATGGAGTGCATCTGTGGACAGTTAGACGATTAATTTTTGGGGTAATATAGTGCACAAACTGGACTCTGCACCACTAAAGGTTGTATCCTTCAATTCTTGTTTTTAATAGATATTTAGAGTGTGGACTATGTGCTTTCCTTTTTAATAAAAGAAATTTTGTTCCAGATATTGTTATATTTTTTTATGTTCGTTTTTCTTTATAATTTACTTTATAGTCTTGTGTAATAGAAGTTACTGTTGCTTTTCCTGAAATTACTGTTGTGTCTTTCATTGTGTGTTTACTCACCACCCAATTTAAATAAACTGTGTGCTGTTTTCTGTAAATCTCAATAGTTCCCAGTCTCTTAATAAAAATGGAAGGCGTAGTCAGATATTTTTAATGGTGTCTAAGTTAGATTACCTGTAGGTGTGACCAGCCACCTGTCACATGTACAGAAGAAGTAACGATTGGGTGAGCGGTGTGGAGAGGAGTGGTCAAGGCTGAATAACACAGACACAACAGAAAACATTTTTAATATAATATATATTATATATTATGTATATCCCCAGAGCCATAATCCTGAGCCATGAATAAAGAATGGTACTAAAATATCATCCGAGAGCAATTTCCAGCATAATGGAGCACCGTGCCATAAGGCAAAAGTGATAACTATGTGGTTCGGGGAACAAAACATCGAAATTTTGGGTCCATGACCAGGAAACTCCTGAGACCTTAATCCCATTGAGAACTTTAGGTCAATCCTCAAGAAGGTGGGTGGACAAACAAAAATCCACAAATTCTGACAAACTCCAAGCATTGATTATGCAAGAATGGGCTGACATCAGTCAGGATTTGGCCCAGAAGTTAATTGACAGCATGCTAGGGAGAATTGCTGAGGTCTTGAAAAAGATGAGCCAACACTGCAAATATGGACTCTTTCCATAAAGTTGATGTAATTGTCAATAAAAGCTTTTGAAACTTATGAAGTGCTTGTAATTATACTTCAGTATACCATAGAAACATCTGACGAAAAGATGTGAAAACACTGAAGCAGCAAACTTTGTGAAAACCAATACTTGTGTCATTCTCAAAACTTTTGGCCATGACTGTACTTGAGGAAATACAACCTGTATTTGAATGCCTTCCTAAAAGACACGATGAAAATAAGGCAAAAAGAAAACAAGGCCAATGTATTAATTCTTAAATTGACATAGCATATGAGACACAGACGTGTCAAAGTAAAATTAAACAATCAAAACAAATGTAGACTTTGAATGCACTGCTAAAGACTCATTTAACTTAAAGTATAAACATCTCTTACATGGACATACTGTACCTTAAAACTTGTGTTAAAACTCTGCAAATACTATCATCAATTGTTCATCACCATTAACGACTTGATAATTATACTCTACCTAAATGTTTTCAACTGGTGAGAGCTACCCAGGTATGCTCTGAAAATAATAGAGTAGTGCTCTTGTGACCAGATTTGAGAGTGATGCCCTCTTTAGGTGGCCGAAACCTGTCTGAGGAGGATGGGACTGTTTTGTTTACTTCTTTCACTCTAATAAAGAAACAAACAATTTACTGATGCCAACAAACAATTTTTAATATCATTTGTTTTAATATGATTGCCCTAGTTTGCCGAGAACTACCTTATAGCTAACATTTATTACTCTCATAAACATATTTCCATTACTGACATCTAGTGGTCATTATACATTGCATATAAATACAGGAAAAGCCAACATAAAAGCTGCTCTGTGATCGCCGTCTTTTAGACACAGCGCTTAGAGAGCACTTTAGCAGCCAAGAGATGTGTCGGGGGTCCATCTGCCAGGGTGCATGTTCGCCAGCAACTCTTGCAGAGCCAAGGGACAGTGGGCATGAGTTGGCAGAGAGAAGGCCGCCTGCATGAGAAGGCAAAGGGACAGAACAGCGGGAAAATGCATCCAAGGTGGTCACTAAGTTCTGTGCCTACAGATGGCAATCTCCGAGCTACTTTTTTTGCTGCCCCCTGTCCCACCCCTACAGAAAGTTTAGCATGTGAATAGATTTAATGTTTTTGTAGTTGGTAGAATCATGATGTGCCTTGGGAATTTTTTTTTGGGGTTACAAAAAGTGTGTCACCACAGAAATAAGGTTGGAAAACACTGTTCCACCTACATCTCCTGACACACTAAAAAAGTACTGTAGCTGTTATATCACTTAAAAGCACCATGCATTACTTTGAATTTTTATGTTATGAATTAGAAAAGATATTTCAGTCATGTTTATGGATTATCTTAATACTTCTATTTCGTAGAATTTTCTCATTATATTAGGACAGTTGGTGCAGTGAGTTATCTGGCAGACTGGCAAAATAAATACAGAGGTACGGAAGAGTTATTTTGCTTTTAGTGCCACTCAAATATAACTTGTTTTGCACTTATGTGATATGACATTGATTCAATCTTCTTACAGAAACGTGAAATGGAAAGTGCAGAATCTTTACTTCAGTGATTTTTCTCCAGTATTGCTCCCTTTCCCTAATCCCTTTCCTCCCACTTTCCTGTATCTATGTCAATACTGTATGTATAAATCAAGAAAAAGAACACCAATACCACATACTGACATATGACAAGCTGTTGTCAACCTCATAATACAAAATTTGAAACCTTTAAATGAAAATTTTACTCTTCAAAAAATGTAAAAGTAGTATATAAATAATGTACTGCATGTGTATGTAATTCTTTATGTTCACACTTAATTTTTGTTATTATTGTTTCGTAATGTAAAAAATACATATATACAAATATATATATATATATATATATGAAAATGCTGCCCTGACCAAGAGGCAATTGCTTTGATGTCTGCACTGAATGGCACAATATTTTTTAACGCATTAAAAAGGCCACTTTCATCACACAAATTAACGTGTTATATTTCCCAGCCCTATGATATATATACAAAATATATACTGTACATAGATAGATAGATAGATAGATAGATAGATAGATAGATAGATAGATAGATAGATAGATAGATAGATAATACTTTGTTTGTGCCAGGAGGGAATCTATCTTTTTATAGAAGCTCAAGTAATATTACAATAACACCTCCCCACCACCACGCCCTCCAATTACACACAAGAATTGCAAAGAGAACTGGCATGGATAAAGATAAGATAGCAATCACAAATACTTTATGTAAATAAACATAATGGATGCTTATATTCAGTGACAAGCATTTACATTTATTTGCTATCACTGTCTTGCTACTTACTCATTTAAACATAAGTGAGTGATTTATAATATGTTTTCTAATGTTATGAAAGATAATATAATCATAGGAGCCTTTTTTAAAATTTAAATAATCATATAGACTCTGTGTTGTATGTGTGCTTCATGTCAGCACATACTGTATCTCCTTCACTGTACAGTCATTTCTATAGATGAACCTGCAATGTTTAAACAAACCACTTGGGTGTACTATCGGCCAAATTACCAACATGGCTAAGAAATCCTTTAGTAGTTAAGAGTTGTTTCATGAAACAAGGAAGGAAAAGATAACTACAGAAATTCCATTATTAACAACTTGTTTAGTAAAGCAATATGGTGAATAGGAAAATACAGGATAGATAGATAGATAGATAGATAGATAGATAGATAGATAGATAGATAGATAGATAGATAGATAGATAGATAGATAGATAGATAGATAGATAGATAGATAGATAGTGGTTAAAAGACCAATGGTATTTCCATTGCAGAATTCTCTGTATACACCCACAGTCATTTATTCTGGGACAATTTACAGCCAGTAGTTATCCCAAAATGAACACCTTTGGCAGGGTATATTTTCTGGTTATAGGCTGTACAGGCAAGTGCCTCAGGGTATATTACTGTAGCTCTTTGTAGAGATTCTTATCTTTATTTTGTTTAGAAAAAATTGTCAAGAACAGAGCACAAAGAAATGTTTATGTTGTGCGCCTCACCAGCGTCTGCACTGTCTGAGCTATGTGTGACACAATCTCTATGCTGTTGCATACACTAGTGCTGGCAGTGTGCCAAGCATCTTGTATGAACTGCAGTGAGGCAGAGCAACTTCACCTTTGGCAGTTAGCTGCAGTCAGGACCAGGATTCAAGACTCATCCCCCGCTCTTACTACATGATGTGCAGCTTGCCGGATGGACATGCAGCTAGGTACCAGTCCCGTTCTCCTCCTCTTCAGGGGCCTCATGCATAATGGCATGTGTAGAATTCGCACTATAACATGATGTAAGCACAAAAGCAGAAATGTACTTGCGCATAAAAAAATCGAGATGCATAAATCTGTGCAATCACCAACTTCTACGTTCTTCCACTACATAAATCCCAGTCAGCGTGGAAATTAACGCACGTGCACTCGCCTGCTGTCCCGACCCGTCTTCTCCCAGAATTACACCTCTTTGAATATGTAAATAAATATACTGTAAATAGCCCTTAAGCTCAGTGTTCTGTGAAAAGACAATGTCAAAACCATGAGGAAAAATAGAACAATTTCAGCAAATACCAAGTGAAGGCAAGGAAAAATGTACTATTTGTTGGTTTAAACAATGGCATAAACAAGAAAAGGAAGCTGATCGAGTGACATAGCGTTTCAGAGAAACTCGAAAGCTCAATTTCACAAAGTCGCACAGTGCCTGAAATACAAAAAGAAGTTGTCAGATATCAAATTCGCAGTGAAAAGCCAAGTCGTAGCCCACCGTCTGAGTTTCATATGAAAGCTTATTAGAGTACAGAGAAAAAAAATAGGCACACAGTGGGAAAAAAGCACGAAACGTCAACTTTAATCTCGATATTTCCGCTTTAATCACGTAGTTTATTTTTGTCATTAAAATAAAACATCATAAACTTCATCTTAAAATCGTTTAATTTACTAGTTTCTCAAATCTCATCGTAACTAAAGAAGCATGTTAAATGCTTTGTTTTGTATTTGATCTTCTATGTGCTCTATGTGTGTGAATCATTACGTGCTTCCGTGCTTTTTCTTCCTCCGACAGGACATAGAATCTATTAAATTCATAATATTACAGCTCTCTGAATAATTAAAATACTGAGATGTATACTGATATAATTTTCATGATGATATGAGTTAAAGCATGTTAATAAACATGGGAACACGGTGGCGCAGTGATTGTGCGCGACCTTCGATGAAATAATTTATTGCAGCAGTACTGTCTCTTTCAAATGTACTAACTCCCAATTCCTGTTCTTCCTTTTCTTTCTCCAAGTAACCAATCGCCACACAATCAGCTCTGTAATAGACGTTAAGCCATCTGTAAGCTTATAATTCTTCAAAACTTTTAAGGAACATTGAAATATCTTCGTAGTACATGTTTAATTATTCTATCCTTCATGCCAGTCCTAGTGAAGCATACAGTGCAAGGCAGGGACAATCTGTAAACGGAGTGTCAGATTCTTGCTAGCTACCAACACCATGTCCTTTAATTATTAACAATATAGATTATTTAAATTAAGTTAAAGTTTTATATGTATAATATAATAAATGTATTTTGCTGCATTTCATCTTGATGATCGTCATCATATGTAAATACGCGCTTTATAAAGTGGCTCAGGTTGTGCAATATTATAACTGTAGTGCAAGTTTACAGTGAGGTGATTGTACAAATAAGTACAAACAGTTCTACAAGGAGTAGTTGATGGAGTGATTGATTGTGTTTAGAGCTCTTGGGATGAAACTCTTTCTGAACTGCGAGGTCCGTACAGGAAAGGTTTTGAAGTGTTTGTCATATGAGAGCAGTTTAATAGGCAGCATGGCTGAGGCAGCATGTGCCTAATGCTGTATATTGATAATTCTATTTCCGTTCAGCTGCTCCGAGTGGTGCAGTGAGAGTAATATGGAAAAAGATGATCCGCTGTGGCAACCCCTAACGGGAGCAGCTGTAAGAAGAAAAAGAAGGTGCAGTGAGAGTAACAACGCTAAAGCAGTTATGGTATTTGGAATAGTTTGACCATTCCGTGGACCATTATATTGTTACAGGTTAATTACAATCAGATGCATTAAACTAATAAACAATATGCGGTAAATTTCAGTGTATTTATAAAGCTGCGTCAGTAATGTGGATCTGAAAAAAAAGATAAACCACACAGGAAAAGTAGCATTGCTTTGACGCTGGGTGCCGCCATTCTGCAAAACCGAGTTGAGAACTTGTGTACGACTGGGTATGAGCTACCGTGGAAATGTGTGTAGCTTTACACCAAGTTTAGGTTTTATAGATCGCAATTTGAACGTGGAAACGTTCTTACGCAACATTTCTGTGCGTACGCACCATTTATACATGAGGCCCCAGGTGTGGTGCAACAGGGTGATTGGCAGCCAAGCTGGGTGCTGTCCAAACTCCAGTGAATGACTGAGTCCTCGCAGCTTCCTCCTGTCATCATCGCCACCCGCATCACTTGTTCCTTGGGTTGGGAGGTGCTAAGATGACAGAATAAACCTGAGGAGAGGTCTACTCCCACTACTTGTAGCTTCTACAGAGAGAAACCTCTCAAAACTGAAGCTCATAAAAAAATACTTGAGGCCTACAATGTCACAAGACAATCTTAATGGCATTGCAATGATGCGCATTAACAGAGACATGTCTAGGAATATATCATATATTATAAATTATTTTGCTGCAAGAAAGACTAAGTGTGTCTGATTTTAAAAAGACTTTTATTTGCAATGTTAATATTACATTTACCAGCAACATGTTTCTAATATTATTAATTTGTTGTACTTCCTTTTTCTATATAAAGTTTGTAGAGTCTGTTAAATAACTTACATGCAAAGTGGTTCTATTTTGTTAATTTATTGGTCAATATAAGTTTTGTATGTTTTGGTACAGTTTATGTGCTAAAAAGTTTTACTGTTACATTATTTTATTATTCTATTTACATTTATTTATTTTTAATTAAGATAGATAGATAGATAGATAGATAGATAGATAGATAGATAGATAGATAGATACTTTATTAATCCCAAGGGGAAATTCACAAATCCCAAGGGGAATTTCACAATTAAATAAGTGATTAACCTATATTGGTATCATATTGTGTATGTGTGTGTGTCTGTTTATGGTGGTATAAAAGGGGATGAGGGTAGACACATTTTTTTGCCTGGGGCAGAAATAGTTCAAAAACGGCACTGACCTTTGGGATGTGGAGTATACTGGTTAACACATGACAAAAAAAAATTATGTTTCTTGAGTATACTGTTTATATGTTTTGGATAATAATTGTTAAATTATAACAAAGAGTTGGTTTCAAAAGGTTGTGTTTTTCAATAGATGTTATATAGTTGATTAGTATGTTCCAGGCATTGTTTGATTATGATGATGTTATCTACAGTATATCTCTGCCTGTAAAACACTTCTTGATGAACTAGAATGTTCCAAGGAACTTTAATGAAAGTATGAATAAAACTGGAGGGCAGCATGGTGGTGCAGTGGTAGTGCTGCTGCCTCACAGTAAGGTGACCTGGGTTCGCTCCCTGGGTCTTCCCTGCGTGGCATTTTCATATTCTTCCCATCTCTATATGGGTTCCGCTGGGTGCTCCGGTTTCCTCCCACAGTCCAAAACATTCTGGTTAGGTGCATTGGTGATCCTAAATTGTCCCTAGTGTGTGATTGGTGTGTGTGTGCCCTGCCCAGGGATTTGTTCCTGCTTTGCGCCCTGTGTTGGTTGGGATTGGCTCCAGCAGAACCCCGTGACCCTGTGTTAGGATAAAGCGGGTTGGATGATGACTGACTAAATAATACTGTATACTGTAATTGCATAATAAATTATAATGTGTTTTACTATTGTCAGCCTTGTCACAATACTCACATACTCTTCTATTCTACAAAAACTTGTATGACAGAAGCATGGAACAATAAATACAACATTTTAAGGAAAGTTCTCAACTAATTGAATGCACAAACACAGAAATTCAAGCTTTCAAAAGAGTATGCAAGCATCCAAAATGTAGTAACATAAATTTATGTCATTCAAAATTATTCAATCCATTGAATGTTTCACCTAATTTATAAAGGTAACTTGACGGCTCAGAATCATGCAAGCATCTATGTGGTATAGTGACATTTCTTTCCTAAAATTATATAGAATATTTTGTGAGATGCTGCTTTACTCTAAGCATGGATAAAAAAATGGAGCCTTAAGGGGAAGGTTTAGAATTTTATTTCAGGACATTAAACACCATATTTTTCAACTGAAAGAAAGAAAGAATGAACTCTGCTAACTGGGAAAAGTAAAAACACATACTGTACATGGGACTCATCTCTGTACAATTATGTGATGCTGGTGTTCACTTCTGCTAGCCAACTGAGTAGAGTCTATTAGACTGATTAAATTGAATTTGATTTGCCGAAGCAAACCTTAACCTCTTGTACTGCTTTCTCCTTAATATCATGGCTTTGAAGATGCGAAGAGCAAGAGTAAATTAAAAAGTGAGAGAGCGTATACCAACAGCATAAGTCATTCAATTTTTACATGAAGTGTTAAGATTGTGGCCTGGTTTGAAATGCAAAATTTCATCCTTGCTTGGATTCAATGAAGCAATAACCAATAAATCAGGCTGAAAAATTGAATGGGTGAAGACTGTATAATTACAGGAAATAACTTTTAATTGTAATATAAGAACGCAATTATTCACTGATGTATGGCAGCTTTTTAGAATTTCTCATCTTTCTTTTAGAGAGCTTCACACATTTTTGTTAATAACAATGAATATTTAGTCAGGGGTGTAGGCACGCTATGTATTTCTGTTTACAATTTCTGATCAACTGTGTAGGTTACTTGCTTTGTATTACAGCCAAAAACCTTCATTGTTTTTAAACAAAAGATCTCAGACTTTCAGATTTCCTGGTGTTATTCTTGACAAGCTCCACATATTTCTGTCATGAACATTAAATATTTACTCAAGGGTACTGGCAATTTTAGCTTCTCCTTTTAAAAGTGAAGATCTGACAACGGCAGACACATGGCTCCATTTCATTTTGTGGGTAATAATAAAAATAATACATTTTATTTATATAGCACCTTACCTGAGAAAAGAGCTGCAGATTCAAAGCAATGGCCTTGGTTCTCATGGCAGAAAATAATAATTACAATAAAATTACTTATATACTGTAATGCAGTACAGTGCTTCATACATTCAATTTACCTTAAAGGATAAGTTTGATAATTTCCCAGTCAAAGTTATTTCTTCACAATCTTTGTACCGCAACAGAAAATTGTGTTCTAGAGTGAAGCTTTTTTATACATTTCAAAAATATCTTGTCTGTTCGTGCAGTTTACAGTGGGGACCAAGGGGTCCATAGGTTTATAAAAAGCCTTAAAATGTAACTAATATATCTGCTTTGAAGCAGAAAGGGTTTTGATGTAAGAGAACATGCCTTCAGCATTTATAAAGCATCCTTGTGATAATGAAAGAAAAGTAGAAATTATTACTTTATAACAGTGTTTTGGAACTGTTTTTCTTGAGGTAAGAATACATTTCCTGTTCACTTGCCTGCTCACAACTGCCTTCGTGGGTAGAGTTATGACAATACCAAAAAGCCCCCAGTGCCAAGGTACTGTATGTTCTGCTCATAATCCTTTTGCTCCTGCAACTCTGCTTCTTCAGTTATGTTCTGCAATGGCTCAAAATAAAAGAGAGATGTGCACTCGAATTATTTTACACAGCCTGCAGAGCAAGGTTCACTCCAACTGGCCATTTAGTTATAAGAGTGTATAAGAGTTTCATTGCACTTTGTACAAATAACAGTAAATCAAAAATTAACTGATTACAGTATATGCCATAGTATTTTTAATAAGAGCCTTAGACTTTTGAAAGAGCCAAGCCACCGGCATGTTGCAGTTTCCATGCTGTGTTGAGAAAATGCACAATAAAAAAAAACACTCATAAAATTAAAAAGGCAAAGTGTGTGATAGGACAGACTGAAGCACCACAAACCAATTACAACCTTTTTAATGCATGATGAGTCACTCTTGCTGAGGATATGATAATAAAAGAGCTTAGGACAATACAGTACATTGGAGTGAGTAAACTCACTGCTACTCACTCATTCGTGGGGAGAACAAGTTAAGATCACACAGACTCTGGCACTGAGGCAGGAATGACAGCTCTGCGCTACCTTAAAAAAGAAGGTCCATGAGTGGCAATGGTGGTGGAGGAGGCACACAGCTACTGCAATGGAGAGCACTTCAGATGTGTCTCTTGGCTGCTAGAGTCCATTAAACCTGATGCGTCTGTGCTGACGAGCCTCAGGTGTGGAAACTTAGCTTGAAGGGAAAGTGCGGCAAACGGATTGTCTCTGACCCTGGGCCAGCAGAGTGAGGTGGAGCAGGGCTGTGTACAAGAGTAGGCAAAAAACTGAAGCAGCTGGTAGCTTGTGTTGCATCTGTGCATCAATATTTAATGATGGTGTTTGGTGATGAGGTGACTCCACGAGCCAGCCCTGAAAGGTTGTTATAGAATAGGTTCCTTTAAAATGACTGAATGTCACAGCAGTGTTTTGCTTTTTGTCCTTCCTACAAATGACAAGAAAACATTATTTTGCAATATCTATGTAATCTCAAGACAGAGATCTATACTTAATAATGTTTTTAGATTGAAAAATAGACATACTCTGTCAACAGATTCACTCTGTTATTTTTATTAATAACATTTTTAATGTATTTCCATGATTAATGTATGTGTTTTTGTTATGTTCCGACCAAATAATCATAGTGAATGACTTATCTGGTTAAAAAGGTTAGATAGAAGTAAATATAATATTTAAACTGTCGAACTGCTAACTAATCCAAACAAGCTATCTTTTATTATTGCATCTTTCATATCATGGCACTGTTATGCAGACACCCACACTCAGTCATACTGTGCCAGTTAAATCAGTTAGAGTAACATATAACATTCTTTGAGATGTGGAGAAATTACATGTAAACTCCACTAAGACAGTGACCAGGCTGAGATCCTAAACATCCATGGCAACAGTATTTAACCACTGTGTTACAGTACTACCAACAATCATCTATATGTTCCTCCATTTTTTATCTTACTTCAAATACAGGATTGTGGAGACACTGAACCTACTGTGTCTGAGTAGCATTGAAAGCAAGATACATTGCAAGCTCCACCATTTTAAAATTATGTATAATCAGCTTTTATATATTTCATGCTGAATTACATAAAAATACGTGTTAACAGTAAAATTAAATTCAATTAAAAGTAAAAGAGATCCAAGTACACGCAGTGGTTATAAAAAATATTCACCCCCTTGGACTTTTCACAATTTTATTGTGTTACAGAATGTAATCACAATATACTTTACTGAGATTTTTACACAGAGTACTCTATTACATGAAAGTGAAAAAAATAACAATTTAGATATTTTTCTAAATTAATTGATAAAAGACCCTAATTCTGGGTGTTCATTAGATATTTAATTATTTACTTCATCAGGTAGAAGAAAATAATAAACAAGAATAGCTGTGTCAAATATTTGACATATTAAAATGTGTGCTTCAACTAAAATATTTAAATTCTAAATATTCTGGAAAATAAAAGAGATTTGTTATTTTTACCTTCTGATAAAAGTCCATAGAGGGCAATCTTTTTTCCAAATAAAGAATAAAAAATTAAAAATAACTTTCTTTTTTTAATCACTGACATTGAAATGATCTAAAAATTTGGCATTTTTAACCTTCTGGGAGTGTCTTTTAGTGGGAATGGACCACCAGTAAAGAATCAAATATTAAAAATATTATCATATTTGTGATCAGCAACTTAAAAAAAACATAAAATGAAAACCCCACATACCTATATTAACTTGGTGGTGGAGGTTTGGGCTCACCTCTGGGGTCTGTTGATGTTGATGTTGCATGCACAAGTGCAAGTTCTTCTGATCATTTTTGCTGAAGACACCTATTGGTTTACTTTTTACCATAGAGGTGTAATTTCCTGCACAAAATATGGTTCACAAATTTGATTTCTTGGGTGTAGAGGGCCAAAAAAAAGTAGGGAACCCCAAAAAACCATGTTGCATAACTAGACAACAAGATGAATATTATATTATTAGTGGGTTTTATTTTGTACCAGTGAGTCAGGAGGTGTTGGACAAAAAATACTAAAGTGATTTTAAGCAAGTAATTCTTATGAGCACAATAATCATGAATGGCAGATAAATGTAGTTAAATATATCACAGTCCAAAGCTTTAGTAGAATGCTATCATTGTGAATGTAGATGTAAAAGTAGCTCAAGGATCTCTGTATTCCAGAATCCGTATCTTCATTCCAAAAGAGAAGTAAAGCTGCTAAAGTCTGTAAGATGACAACATATGCTGTATAAACTGTTACAGACTATAACGAGGAATAGCGAAACATCCAGTTTAAACAAAAATTGTGTGATATTGCTTTACATGTAATGTTTCATTGTATGTATTCCTACTTTCAGTAGTTGCTGCAATCATTATTGTGCAAAATACCCCATCAACTTCAAGAAGTCCTATTAGTGCTTCATGCAGCATCAGATGAACAGTGAAATCTTAACTCTGGTGCTGTGGAAATACAATAAACTAGTGCTAGAGAATTGTATCAGTTAGGACATGTATATCTTACCAGACAAACCACATCATATACAGATACACCATCTGCAAACAAAAGCCACACCACCTTGTACTTCTGACCAACATCGTGATGAACAGACACTTTTCACGAGACACCACCAATCCTATAATAGCTATTTGTGTGCTGTGCTATTTGTGTGCAGCTACAGTTCTGGTTATTTAAGAGCATGGAACACAGATGCATGTCATTTGACAGTAACCCTGCAAATGGCCAGTGTTAGTATTATAGTATCAGTAAATCTCATCACTTTCTGCTCTCTACTGTCATGCTCTATACAAGTTCTGACACAAGCACATGCACTAATGGCTTCATGGGGCTCCTATTTATACTTTTTCTGTGAAAGTCTGTTCATTTTCTCAAAATCTTTCCAGGCTTATCAAAGTACAAGCTCTCTTCCTTGCCCAATGGGCTGCTGCGACTCAAGTGTCTTTGAAGGACTTATAGACAGTTGCCTTCCCACCATGCTTCTGAAGAACTATCTATACGCTGCAAGAGTACTTTCTCACGTTACCCAGTGATGGACACTATGTGATCTATAAAACTGTAACATGTTTTTATTTAATTTTTTCTCAAGAACACACCACATTTTTTATCTGTATGCTATCAAGGTGTTCTAAATGTTAACTATTGAGTTAATCAATCAATTTCCTCAACCCACTATGCCTAGCACATGTTCACAAGGAGCACTGGGGGATTCAACCAGTACTGAAGAGGCTACATATCTTATCTACACAACCATACTGCCTTGTTACTGTTTTACTGTAGATTTAAAAAGTAACACAACAGTATCTATTTAACTGCATTTACAGTATATCAGTACTTTTTTGAATTTAATTAATAAAGGTAACTGAATTGCCTAACAGAAAAATAGGTTAAGGTTTTTTGCATGCTGAAAAAAATAAAAAGAAGTGTGTAATATTGCAGCTGTCAGGTCCTGTTTGTCTAATGTATATATTTTTTTTCTTTATAAGCTCTTTCACTATTGTAATATAAAGCTTCCAGTAAAGTGTTAATTTAAAATATGACAGTTATTACCATATATTTCTATACTGGCAGATTCATTTCCTAAAGGCACATTACTATGACCAGTGAATTTGTGAAATTACTGTAATAAGGACTAAAATGTGTTGTGTGATGATTGCATCTTTAACATCAGCTACTTCAAGGTGCCACATGAAGACAGAACACACAGTGGTCTGGTTATAACTGATCATGTGTACCCCTTGTAGAAAAAACACTTATCCTAATAAGCTAAGTATTTCTGCTTTAAAACTAATTATTTATGAAAATGTGTAAACAGCCTTGAATGATGGGAACAAATATGAATCCTTATTAATTCAAATTATTTTATGTGTTGCACTTCTATTAATCCTACATATTTTAACTTTTTGTCAAGAAATGGAGAAAAGCATATACAGTGGAGTTTCTGAAACTGGCCAAGCAGGGCAGAGCCATACATGATGTGGTTTCCTAAAAGTTTAGAAGAGGTTTAGGTAAACCATGGTGGTTTTTGACAGAACAGTGGATTTTACCTTGATTCTCAATTTCCTGCTAAACCCACAGGGAGACAGATGTAAATGCTACTGTGCTATATTTTTTAACTCTTGAAAGCTAATAGCAAAGGATTTACTCTATTAGATCTTTACTTGTTTATATTCACACAAAACACTAACACTTCAAGCTTATTCCTCCAAACCAGATTTCAATTACAACCATTTTTGTGATCTGAAACAAATGTCTGCTTGTAAGTAAACTCCTTCTTTAATTAGATAGTAAGACAATATGCAGAATAGCAGTAAAATGCAATTAAACCTTGTTTGTGGAGGTTCAGCCATTGTTCAAAATTGCTTGCAGCTTTATTATGATTATTTACTCTATACAAGTGAAATTGCCACTGCCCTAATTCAATAAAGAGTATATGAGGACACAGGTGAACAGCGGAAATATAGACACAAAAAGACACTGCCAGGTGCAAAATTGCCTTGTGGGTGGTCCAGATGAATGCTCGTTAAGGACCTGAAAAAAAGAAGGAGAGGCAGGCAAATAACTTTAAGTCAGTTTAGTACTCCTGCTAGATGCCAAAGTGCAGCTAACTCAACATGATGGAGTCTCTGACCTCAAAACACCTAACAAGTTTAGGAAAGTGTATTAGGTGTTGGAGACATCAGTATCTAGGCATACAACCTGGAGACTGCCCTCAAACGCTGGCCCTTTAAAGTCTATAGTTTGCCCAGGACAAAAGGAACCCCAGGTACCACTAGAAGGAGGTATATTCTGGTATATCCACTACAGAGATTGAGCTGCCCAGAATACTTAAGTTACTGTGAGAAGATCAAACATGATCTTAGGAGGGCGTTTAAAGCGTAATAGAGGCCAGGAAAGTGTAGAGCTAGAAGGAGAGCTGTTGGCAAGTTCACAACTTTAAGGGGAAATGTCTTCAGAACTAAAGGAAGAAGGACAGAGAGAAGTATTTGTTGGCCATGTAACACCAGTTTTTCTGGACAAAACTATTTAATGAAATGCAAATGTCTTTTTGAAAGAAATCATGTAATTCTGTACATTTACAGAAAATGAGCAAGCTTTCCTAATTATCATCGGCACTACTACCTGAAAGATGTTAAATAAATATGCATCTCAGATAAACCATGGAAAAACAGTGATTTAATCAAACATGTAAAGTAAAAAAATCATAATAGACATGATGGGCATTGTGGAAAGCGTACCCCCAGACACAGACAGACCGACAACAGAATGTCCAAAACACGCTTCTTTATTTAGATTTTCCGCACCACAATGCCTTCAATCACCAACTCTCTCCACTGTTGTCTTCTTCTTCTTCTTCTTCTTTCTCTTTCTTTCTTTTGACCTCCGCTCTTTCCTCCTCACAAGCTTCGTCTCCTTCCTCCCAACTCTGGCTCATCTACTGGAGGGAGGCTTCCCCTTTTATCATGACCCGGATGAGCCCCAGGTGCTCTCCTTGACGTCACTTCCTGGTGTGGCGGAAGTGTCAGGAAAGCACCTGGAAGCCCTCCGGGTGACCTTGGAATTACTTCCGACAGCACATCCTGGTGTGGCGGAAGTGCTGCCATCCAGGCTTCTCTAATTGTCCGGACGCCCCCTGGCGGTGGCCACGTCCTCTCATGCAGAGCGTTCCAGCTCCGTCCCTGTGGCCCCCAAATAGTCCCGGGTGGCTGCCCTCTCGTGGCCGAGGAAAAGTATTGTCCAACTCAGGGACTATCCAGGCGTCCCGGCCAGGAAGTGTCCTCGGTCATCTGTGACAGCATAAACTTCACAAAATAATTAAATGGCATAATTTGAAGATTCTGAAGAAACTTTATAAAGGCAAAATTTCATTCCAGATAGGAAACTGGAAAATTGTCATGTCTAAAAATGACAACTATTGTGATTCCTTAAAACCAGGACTAAAAAAATGCAATCTTTATTGAAAAATATTCACTACAAGATCACAATTACAAATTTCATCGATTTGTAATAGAAGAAGGATAAAGAGGTCCAATTAGTGTTTTAGGTGCAGTTTGATGAATATGGCCAGGCAGTAACCACTTACTGATTTTCAGTTGTTAGCCATTCCTGTTACTTATTTTCTTTTATATATGAGGGATGTTCAAAATGTTTCTGCGCTTTAATATTTTCATTGGAAACGGTGAAGGCGTAGTAATTGGGCATTAAAAAGTTGGTATGACGCTGGGAAAATTACATCGCAAATGAAGGTGACTATGTAGAAAAGTGATGTAATTTGTTTTTTAATCTCTTAATAGAGTTAAAAAAAGTGTGGAAACTTTTTGAACATCCCTCGTAGATCTTCCACTTGGCATTTTGTCCTCTTTGGCATTGTACTTTTAGGGATTTTACAAGTGCTCGGAATATCCTTAACATTTATTGCACATTTCAGAATTTGTGTTTTTGCTGAAAGTGTATTTTGATGTCTGAATCTGATAAATTATATGTGGCATAACCAGGGCAGGATAAAGGAGAATGGGGGCCCCTTGGGCTAGAGACAGTTTTGAGCTCTTACCTACACAAAATACTATGAATGGCATACACATCAACTGAAAGGACTTGGAGTCTGTCACACACATGTGAATAGGAGGCAGCTAAAGGGCAATACCACATCCGACCAGGTGGCGGCGTGGTGCACTGACTGCCTTTCTCAGTTCCCTGCAGTCCTTTCCCAAGAAATCCTGCCAGGTTCCGGCACCTCAGAAGACGTCACTTCTGGGTCTGGGGCCTTTGATGATGTCACTTCCGGTTCCGGGCTATTCAATGACGTCACTTCCCACACAGAAGACATCACTTCTGGGTCTGGCCCCTTTGATGACGTCACTTCCCATACAGGCCTATAAGGACGCCATCTTAATATCAATGAGTCAGTTCTATCTTGGGCTCAGTCGAAGGAACAACTCTGTTCTACTCTAAAAGCCTTTTGCAGCCAGGGAGATTATATGGGTGGCTGCCCCAAACCTTTTTCACGATGCCTGGTCTCAATTATTATCACAGTGGTGTAGTCGGCAGGATTTCGTCCCAGGACCTAAACATGAACAAGGTAGGAAAGTATCATGGCTGAGTTTCTGGGTGGGGAGTTTATCCAGTGGTCAAGAAAGACATGGTGCAGGCTCTGCTCCTTAAGTACAACTCCAGGCTAAAATCTTACCAGAAGGAGAGTGTAGAGGAGACATACAGATGTAGACTGGTTTCTGGGGGAGAAACGAAAAGGGCTTATTATGTTCTCTCAGACGAGAGAGCTGAGTCACCCATTGGGACTAAGGACCCAGATAAAAATGGGTTATCCCCAGACCAGTAGGCAAGGAGAATAAAAACCTGGAGGTTCGATCCTAAGGCATCCATTTGGGACCAAGCTATGGCCCTCTGGGAGCAGGTGACATTATGGTTACAACAATTTGAATTAACCCCCTGACAGATAGTGCAGCAAGTAGCTTGCTTTATTTTTTTACAACGGCTTCCCCTGCACTTTGCCCAGCCGGTCTGGGGAGATTTCCATTCTATGGAAGAGCTATTACAGCTCGTGAAAAGACCTACGCCAGCCACAACATATGGGAGAGCAGAATAGTCCTCTAGTGAATTCCCTAGAGATTATATCCTACACCATAAGTATCTTCTGCATAAACTAGAGCCTGTTCTGAAGTCCCTGGGCCGCTTGGTGGATAACCTGTCCGGGAGCGAGGCGGGATGCAGGTAGAAGGGGGAAGACGGTTTGTGTGCACTTACTAATCCCCTGTTGGTTTCTCATACAGGATAGGTGGTCATAAATGGTTACAAACTCAAAGTGTTGTTTGACTCTGGCAGAAACATTTCCATTGTTGATGGCAGATATGTCTTACAGCGACAGTAGATGAAAGTAAAAACCAGCATTAAATGTATTCATGGAGAAGTCCATAAATATAAATCTGCCCTAGTTTTCATTTCTCAGGGAGGATCGCTAAAATAATTCCCTGTGGCGGTCCTCCCCAATCCACTTCTTCCAGTGATTCTGGGGCGGGACTGGTCTGATAATAAATGTGACTACCATGCTTGGGCCTAGTTATAGATAAGGATGACTCATCTCAAGCTGTCTCCATGCTGTGTATTCAGCCAGCAGGGAGAGGTACGGAAGTCCAAGATGATGACGGAGAGACTCCAGGACCGTTGCAGGTAGAAACTTCATCCACCCCTGCCTCGACAAGTCGGGACGAATCTCTGCCCCTTGAGGGCAACCCGGACCCTCTCTTCCAGATTCATTTTCAATTTAGAGAGACAATGGCTTAATTTAAAAGGGAGCAATGGAATGATGACTCCCTAAAATTTGCAAAGAACGTAGTAGTTCTTGTTAACGGCCAACACACGCATCAGTCCATGCCACAAGGACCTCACTTTGTAATAGAAAATGATTTATTATATCAGGTCTCTGAGCAGAAAGGGGAACTTCGAAAATTGTTTTTAATGCCACGAATCTACTGGCGGCACGTTTGTGAATTAGCACATTCTCACCTCCTTGGAGGCCATTTGGGCACCGACAAAACCTTAGAGTAGATCAGGCTCAGATTTTATTGGCTGGGAATTAATGAGGAGGTTCTCCGTTTTTGTACTTCTTGTCCAGAGTGTCAATTACGACACATTCCCAAGAGGGACTGTGCAACTTTTGTTCCCCTTCCCCAATTGACGTTCCCTTTGAAAGAACAGGGGTTGATATAGTAGGACCCTTACAGCCCTAAGCCCAAGGAAACAAATATATATTAGTCCTCGTGGATTATGCAACTCGATACCCGGTAGCTGTCCAATTGCGCTCAGCTACATGTAAATCTAGTGGGGTCTTTGCGTGAGAATGTTAAAATGTTCTTGCTTAGCTGAAAATGCTTGGTTGTTTGGCCATAATTTTGATGTTCATATTTCACATTAAAACTTGGTTGTTCTGTGCCTGAGTTCTGTATTTTCACTTTACACAGTTTTCACAAGATGCATACATGTCTTACATAAGCTGCATTGCCTGCAAGTGGTTTGTCAAAGGTGTGCCTTTCTCAATTACAGGACATCTGATTGTTCAGATCTTGTGTCTGTTACAAATACAACTAATACAACTGCTGATTAAACACAAAATGATTGACATCAAGCATGGAGAGGGCTGTAACAACATTCAGGCCACAATACCTGCATAAGGTACCTGAATAAACAAACAAAGCTTATTTTTAAGAATAAGTTGAGGCACCTAAATGGAGGGTGAAATACACCTCAATGAGTCTTGGAGCGCCAGACATTTAATACATACTATATGTCTGAAAACAACTATGAGTGAGTTTAGCTTAAAACTGGGTGCGAACAAAATAGTTCACTGACATTGAAATTTCAAAACCAGTCTGGCACTAAAGAATGCACAGCTCAAAGTACAGTAGGGGCAGCGATTTAAACAGCAGAGAGAAGTGGTTTTCTTATAACATGACCCAGCTAAAAAACATGCCTATGGTTACAATAGATAAACTTATAGATGATAAGTCTCCTAAAAATGTATTTTGTGTGCAGAGGCCACATTATATGTGTTAAACATAAACTGTTTGTCATGGTACATTGGCATGTGGTGGTACCTGCTAGTAGCTCATAGCCAGACACAGATGTCATGCAAAGTACTTAGAAACCACACTCATAGATGTTTATAGTATGAACAGTCACACTTCAGTATTTGTTGGTAAGAAAAAAAAAACAACAAAAATGAGATCAACAAAAAAGTAAGGTGACAATCCATAAAAATAATACATGTATGCAGCAATCTAGCAAAACCAAAATAGTTATTTCAGAGAAAAAAGGAAAAATTCAATAAATAACTAAAACTCTCATTCACTGTAGTTACTGGCAAGGGCTTTGACAATGCAAATAGTCTAAAGCCGCCAAAATAAAAAAATAATAGTGGAAAAAACAAAAGTCTGATAATTGATCAAATGGCTCTGTACAAGTCAAAAATTTATATTTCACACCAGTGCTGAAGCACTCCTAAATACTGGGAGGCATCCTCACTTAACAAGGCTGAAATATACCTTTTATACCGCTAGCAGCACAAAAAAAAAATAGCAACACCTATTGTCAGCATTGACCCCAAACTATTGTCACATGGGCTTTTTAGCTACTTCTGTCACACTCACCTAAGGCAATGGATTCATACCATTCTGAAAAAAGAGGGGAATCCATTCCCTTATGATCACTTTACACCTACACTCAAACTAACTTAACTAGATTTAACACAACCTTGGGGCATGACATTTAAACCTTCAAACAACCAAAAAAATTCAAAATGACTAAATGAAAACTTCTAACACCCCCTGCACTGTGACTGCCCTTCCCAGACAGATACATCTGTGAAAAGTAGAAAATGTTAGAGAAAAGAAGTGTGAACTCAGCCATTGCAAGGTAATGCAGTGAAGGCGGAGTGGTGGCTCTGAGGCTAGGGATCTGCACTGCCAATTGGAAGGTTGCCGGTTTGATTCCCATAAATGCCAAAAGGGACTCTGTTTTGTTGGGCCCTTGAGCAAAGCCCTTAGCCTGCAATGGCTGAGCGCTTTGAGTAGTGAGAAAAGCGCTATATAAATGCAGAGAATTATTATTATTATTAAGGCAAGTCGCATTGCAATTCCAACAGGATCAGTGTAGTGTGTGTGCTTCACTGTTTGATGAATGGTTTGATGTGGTGAAGCAAATCATGAAACTTAAATGCTGACATACAAAGGTATTCATGGAGCATTTCTTCATCCCATCATAATGACACAGTACATTTAAAGGTCTCACATACCATTTTCTGTGTCACTCTAGCTATAGTTTTTTGCACCTTTGCAACAATGTCTCTCACTGCTACCTGGCTGAGTTGTCCACATTTACATAAAATATACATGCAACTATAGTCAGTACACTGTAAGCTGTTTTCTCTCAATATCAAGTGCTCTGTTCATTTTATTTTTCTCTCTCCCTCCTTTTCAATAATTATTTTATTTGTATAATACATGAGAAGAAATGAGAGACTGCACTTTGGCTGTTTAAAGTGCATGAACTGGAGGAAATTTTGGAGGAAGCCCTGTGGGCATAACCTTTAATGTGACATAGTTTGATGCTATTCACTACAACACTTTTAGTGAGTTGTTTCTAGACGTGTATTCTTGGAGGATCACATCTGGCCCAATGAGACTAGCTTTCAGTAAATCGAACATTCACATCTCAATGTGCTCAGTGTATTTGGAAGACAAAAACAATCTATTGTTGTTATATGCTATTAATGCAGCATGTTTTAATTTTGGAATACCTGTATTTGATTTTATGGGTATTTATATTTCTTATTTTTATTCTGGAAACACAATTTTTTTTGGCTGGTGTCCATCATATTGTGTCTTTGCATGGTCAAAGCTATTTTGTTTTTGGTCACTGTGCCCTTTTCTGAATATTTTCCCAAATGTCAAACAACATATTTTCTCAGCATGCACATCTTATCTACTGTATATAAGATCGTGGTGCAGTACTTTGTATCTGAGCATTTCAGATTCACTATAAAGGCCAGCATTATGATTAGAGGTAGTTAGGGGCAAATAAAAGTAAGGTTGCATTAGGACTTTTGCAATGTTATCCTAATATATTTTATTTTTGGCTTCTGACCTTTCTTTCTCTCTCTCTGTCAGTATTCTAATGCCTGTATGTTTGGTGACTTCAGTTTAGCCATATCCCTTGTGCTTCTGTTCATCTCCTGATGATTATTTTATTACCAGTTCCCTTTGGCCACTATCACTTTCAAGCTGACCTTAACATAAAGATAACATTCTGCAGGCAACCTTACTGGGAATTTATGAATTTCATCATAAGTTAGGCATGTCATTTGTAGTCATGTATAATTTAACTTAATATTCAGAGCAAGAAAATTAAGTTTTGTAATATTATGATTATAAAATAGAACAATTTTCCCATTTTATCCAGTGGTTAATGTGAGTTTATTTTTATACAAGGTCTCTCCAGAATTTTGGTATAGTGAAATTCTCAGAATCAATTATTGTCTCTAAAGTCAGTTTTTAATTTAAAGGTATCACCCTGTGCAACTCCATCTGCAGCCGAGTACTTTATTTTATAATAAGCAGACCTCACAGGACATTTAGATTTTAAAAACTGGGTGTTCTGAAGACTGATGCCGTTGATTCAGACAGCACTGACTCATCTTCCATTAAGATATAGCCAAATGTAGGTACAAACAAATGTGCTGATGATGCCACTCTATCAGGCTAAATCAGCTAATGACAAGAATACTTGAAAGCTGACAAAGTGGTGTTGTGACATAAAACCCTTCCTGAAAAATAACAAGGAAGCTAATGTGACATTAGGAAGATATAGTCGGTGTTAGTGTGAGCAACAGTGGAAACAATCAGCTGCTATGCACTGCTCGCTTGACACATGTTGGACAAGAATGCTTGAAAACAAAACACTAAAATTCTGCTGGGAAAGGTGCCAGATTACCTCATCATACTGGGGCGAGCAAGGAAATGTATGATGAGAAGCCGAATCTTATTCACAAGCTCTGCAGCAAGGAAGGTGCCCTGGCTGGTGACATGACTGTTTGGTTTGGTGACACAATCACAGAACAACAACAACAATTACATTTATTTCTATAGCACATTTTCATATAAAAGATGTAGCTCAAAGTGCTTTATAATATGTCAAAATAAAAATTATATACAAAAAATATATTATATATGTAAATTATATAAGAATAATAATGCATAAATATTATGCAAAAAATAAATCATGCTCTTACAAAAGATACTGTATAAGATGAAGAAAAATAGAGTCCTTAAATATAGAATTGTTTTTTTAAGTCTATAAATTACAGTTCGACGATAAGGTCAGTTAACCAGAGTCGAGAGAAAGAAAAAAAAAAAAAAAACTAGGGAAAAAAACTAAATCTATAGGGGTTCAGGGCCAAAAGACCACCCAGCCCCCAATAGGCATTTTACCTAACATAAATGTTCTTAAGTAGTTATTTATTATAGGATTTGTCTTAGAAGAGTCACTACAGTGGGTCTTGTAGCAGGTTGGGATATCCACTTTCATTTAAACATTACAGGCAGAAGAACCAGAAAAGAAAACAGGGAAAAGTAGAGATGAATATTGAATGCAGATTCATTGAAGAGTATGATAATTATGTGCATATCTAGTTTATTAGGGGTAGAAATAAAATATAGCTGAGAAAAGGCCAAATTAAAAAAGTGTGTTTTTAGGATTTTTTAAAGTGATCCACGATGTTAGCCTGGTGTACAAAGTATCTTTATCAGTGAAGTATTCCAGCAAAAGGCTGCCACACCACTTCTTTTATGTTTATCCCTTGGAATAAGAAGTAGACCACCATTAGACAGACAGATAGAACTTTACTTGTCTCCAGGTTGAAATGTGGCTTTTTACAAAATCACTTTAAATAAATAAATACAAAAATACATAGCTAAGTAAGTACAGTAAGTAGGTAAGAAAGTAAATGAATGAATACACACACACACACACAGAGACTTTAGTCTGAACACACACTGGAATGACTACAAAGGAAGAAAATTCAAAAGAAAGAAAAGTTCTGACTTGGTCGGCCACAGTCCCAGTAAGGCATTATGCAGACATATTGCTGTTGGTATAAAGGAGCTCCAGGAGCATTTCTTGACACTGAAGGTTGCTGAATAATTCATTGGTTGAAAGTACTCAGTGTTAGTGTGTCAGAGAGAGGATGCATAGCATTGTTCATAATGGCACTCAGTTTTATTTAAATTCTCTTCTTTGTGATGTGAAGTAATGTTACCAACCCAGCACACCACAGCATAGAAAATCTTACTGGCCATCACAGAGTTAGAGAAGATGTGAAGGATGTCATTTCCCAGAGTCTGCTCTGCCCTAACTTAAATAGTTCATTTAAATAGTCATTAATGCAGACCCCCATGTTCTTGAAGGGATGGACCACCTCTACATCCACTCCTCAAACAGTGACCAGACATTGAGGCCCTTTGGTGCAGCGAAAGTCAATAATCAGTTCCTTGGTTTTGTTGATGTTAAGATGTAGACAATCCTCTTTGCACCAAGAAACAAACTTTTGCACCTGACCCCCACAAGTACCCCATAAGTATAGAATCATCTGAGAATTTCTGCAAGTGACATGACCTGGTGTTATATTTATAGTTGGAGGTGTAGAAAGTGAAGAGAAAAGGAGACAGGACTGTTGGTGCTTCAATGTTGCTCACATCCGTATCAGGAACATGTTAGGAGATCTAAGTTTACAACTTAGAATGTAGGGGAACAGACACTCGAAAATATAGTAAGGAGCAAGATTATTTAAAGCTTTATGTATATACCATTAGTAATATTCTAAAGTCAATTCTAAAGGAATTTTTATCTTAGTTTATCTTTTAACAAACGTAATGATGCTTGAAAAACGTGCTCAAATTTTCTTTTTTTGGTTAAGATTCTTGCTGTTGAATTCTGAACTAACTGCAATCAATTGATGTCTTTCTTAGGTACAAAAGTTAGATGTGCATACAATAATCTAACAGACTAAAAACAAAATTGTGAATTAATTTCTCATCATCTTGCAAAGTTATTTGCAACGTTCCTTAAATGGAAAACTGCAGTTATGGTAATATGTGATTTAAACTTTAGGACAGAGTTCATGATTAAACCTAAATTCTTTATTCCACCTTAACTTTTAATTATAAGGATTCAAGTTTATTTTGAACCCCCATTATTTCCATATTTACTGACAACAAAACTTTCAGCTTTTTCCATATATAGCGTGAGGAAGTTATTACTGATCCATTCAGATACACAAGACAGACATCAGGTAAGACAGCCCAAAGTGTCAGGGTCAAAAAGGCCATTTAGAGAATTGTGATATGTGTACATAAACTGTAGAATGTGAACGCCATTCAGCAGAAAACATGTACTGTACACTAAATGCTGTCAAAAATAATTGTGTTATAATTTATTTAAAAAAACACAGGTGAAAACAGTTCTCACCTTTATGATCAGTTAGAGCGCAGCAAAAGCTGGACCAACTTTTTAAAAACAGATTTTTAAGTTTTTCCACTCGATCAGAGTCATGAATACTCAAGTTCCTTATTTTTTGACTGCTGTCCTTTTTGCGGTGGAACATTTGAAATGTAATAGTCTTTTGCAAGACATGCTTTTTTATTACATTATTTTCCTATACACTAAGGAAAGATGTTATCCATTTCCCTTTTGTTATATTATTGTATTAACAACAAAGGAACACAGGTAAGTTTTTCCCGTGTGTTTTTTACACATACAGCAAATAAATCCTACATGTGACCTTTGCTCTTTTTTCCAGCCTTGCCAATATGATTACATATATTTAATATTACTTAAAATAATATAATATTGCGGGTGCCAGCAATGGGCACGAAACACCCCTGGAAAGGGTACCAACACACTGCAGGGCCCACTCATGTGCAAAACATAGCTCTGTTTTTCTAGAACATAGTTTATCTTTTAAACTAGCAAAGCTTATAAAATAACTTAAGCCCCTTATTGTTTATGAGATCCTAAAGATGAATACATTTTAACCTGATTGCATAAGGATATGCTAGATAAAACAAAAACACAAAGCGGCTTGTATTAAAGTGGACGGTGAGATTTGTTTTCTTCTCTCAGAGAAAGGAAGCAATTAAAATGCTGCTATAGACCTTCCTAAAAGCAATAAATTTAAATGGAAGCATATTGACTAAAATCAGGCGAAATTCTTTGATCTGGCAGGCAATACCATATGCCTTCAAAATAAAACATGACAGAAAATGATTACATCTAGGTTGATTTCATCATTTAAGTATATCATTTCTGAAAACAAATTTTAGGATTTTAATTATTTATGATTTGAATCATGATTGAATATGGACACTCCATCCTCCCTGACGTCAATCATTTTCGTGTCTACAATTGGGTTGGACATACTGTGGCACCAAACCTGAGACTATCATAGGCATTAACAACCTTTATTCTCATAAAGCGATATGTGTTGTGAAAAGCTGAGTGTATGACTGTTAACACTTGGACGACTTGGTTTCATATTTCAGTACATTATTCAGCACATTATGATATACTGTATAATTGAATATTGTATTATCTTCTATTCTGTGTACTGTAGTGCACATTGCATATTGTATTGTATGGATACACAACTTGGATTCCCTTGTTTAGTTAAAGAAGCCCTCTGTTCCTTTCCTCTTTTAAATAAAATCCTAATATTCTTGTTACAAATAAAACTATATTTTGCAGAATAATAAAAATAGTCAATGAGACACATACAGTACCTGTTAGCAAGTTACCTTTGAGACCAAAGTGACAGACACAGAGCTTACTCAGAACACTTAGTCTTTTAGGTAATATGTTAGTGCTTAAAAAGAAAAGATAGTGGTCATTTTAATCTGCAGAATCCCAGTCTGTGCCAGTCTGCTGCTCCGTCGTCACCTCTGCAGACATTTAAATGTTGCAACTACCAAGATCTCCATCCCATCCACACCCGTTTTTCCTAAATGAGCTGCATCTGGGTTGTTGGACCTAAACACAGCAGCTAACAAGAAAGACCAAACTTAATATTAAAGAGACAAGCAATAAATAACACTTAAAAGGAAGACCAGGGTAATACAGTATTAAAGAGAAAATAACACTTAAATATTAACAGTAAGGAATAAACAGTGGGAAATATATATAATGAATAAAAAAAGATCATCACAGTACAGTGACTGCTTACAGTTAAGCAAGAATACAGTAGCTGTGGTTGGGGAAAAGAAAGCAATCACCAAAGAAATAGTGAGAAAAAAGTGGCAATTTCAGGAGATTTGCAGCACTAGCTCGCTGTGTATGCTACCTTTTAATGTTGCAGAGCAGGAAACCTGGTCATTTGCAAAAACAATCCATTTGCTTTCAACAAGATTTATTAACGATTGCACACCATAAGTCAGTTTAATAATGGTTGGAAGGCTGGACAGCGCTTTTGAAGAGATTGCAGTGGGTCACTGGATGGAAATTCTGCTCGCCTGACTTTTCTGAACTGTAGCTGTCTCTAGTGTGCTGCGTGTGTTTCTGCTAACGGCTAGCCCCGCCTTTTAATAGAAATCATGCAGATTTCAATGGATTCGCGCTGGCTCTCCCACTCTTTGCTCTATTGATACCCGGATGGATATTGACTCCGTGCCAACAGGGTAACTACTTTATTTTCATATAGGCGCGGACGGATAGCAGCCACATCACTTACCGTGAAGAACAGGACCTCGTCACCGCTGTTTAAATTAAAACGTATTCTTCCACTTCTTTTTTGTGTGCGTGTGTGCACAACAGAAGTCAGTTTTCTTTTGTTCTATTTTTAACAATTTAAACCTCTTTATGTCCCTCCGTTAGTCAGGTTCTTGTACTTTCTTATTTAAGGAGTGATCAACACAAAGAGCACTTGGCGTGGACAAAACATTTACGTGTATGCATAAAATATTTTTTTAAGTTGAATTATGTGTTGTCTGCAGATCTGACCTCACCTATTAAGGGACGTCACAGTAAACTGCGGGGTTGAAATTAACCCCGTGTGCGCTAAAACGCAACGAGCGTGCTGCCCGTAAAAAGAGAAGCGGTGCTTTTGGAGACTTCACTAATATGTAAAAGAAACGAGTTTACGAAAACAAACAAATAACCCTAAGGAAATAAACGGGGAGGGAACCCCTAGATCAGTCTAAAAGAAACTTATCATTGCGAAAAAAGTGTTGCAGACGTAACTGTCCAAACGAAACGGTGCAAAAGGCAATGGAAAGATTTATCTAAGTTATGCAAAGTAAGTCATTGAAGTTTTACCGTTAGCGATCAAGAAGTATAAGTCTATAAACACATTTATTTTAATTCTGTTACTGCACAACACATATATTATAGCTAGTCAATTTCATAGTTGATTGTTTCATTTTCCTTTTAAAAGGTATTTTTATCACATTTATTTTTGTACGATGTGTTCATGAGACCCTAGAACTGTACTAGTGATTATAAATAAATGAGAAGTATTTAGTAACTCAATAGACAGGCTGTTGCTTCATCCTGTCTTCGTTACTGCTTTTCTGGTGGAATAGGGTTCGGCTCACGGTGGATTAAGAGGGTCTGATGGTAGATGGACGTTTCTTTACTAAGCATTTGTGTGGTATTCAGCGTTGTGTAATGTGACTGATTTAATATAAATTGAGACGAACAGTGAAAAGTTTGTACCTCCATATCTATCTATCTATCTATCTATCTATCTATCTATCTATCTATCTATCTATCTATCTATCTATCTATCTATCTATCTATCTGAGTTAGGACTGGGCACACTTCTTTCGACTAGAGTTTCGATTTTGACATGGTTTGAAGGTTTTGTACAAAACTTTTACGCTTTTGTTCAACTGAACATTAAACCTTTAAAAATTATGTAACCTTTTCAAAAGCAGGCGCACTTACAGGCAGACGTCTCTTCCTAAAAGATTGCAAATAACACCAAAACACACTACGGATTATCAGTAAATCTAGAATTAGTTAGAATATGTTTATCGGACGCATACGAGTGTTTCTCACGGAGAATGAATGAGAGACGTATGCGCAACTTTTTGTAAGTTTTTTTTTTCCCCTTTGATTCTTCTTTCCAAAGTTTTCGTCCACCGTGGTTCTGTAGTCGATTATGGTAACGTGTGTGGAACGCCATTTAAGTAAAATCGTTTTATTTTAGCCTGTGCTTAAGATTGTGTTGTTTTGCGATTCTAATAATATTGATTTCCCTCTCAATGCATAACTGGACGTGAAGGGGTTAAAGAGTTCAAGATTGTCGAAGATTATGGTTCAGACGTCAGAGAGTAAAAAAGAAGACAGTCGGACAGAGAGACACACGTAAAAAAATAAATAATATGTAAAAAACAGAGATCTCCGTCCGGTATTTTAATGCGGCTAACGGAATAGCAGGTGAAGACGGATTAATCGCATGGAGCCCCGTCTCCGTAATATCTGCTTTTGAGCTAAAAAAAAGCAGGCTGCGGATCTTTTTTTTTTTAATTTGCACATTTAATTTATTTCCTTCGCCCTTTTTGTATTTTCTTTTAATTTGACAGAGCGGAAGATGGCAGCAAACATGTACAGGGTTGGAGGTGGGTAAGTTTGAAGGCTCCCAAAAGTGAAAAAAAGACTGAGCAAGGAAGGTGTGTGGAGTGGGCGATTTTGCGCCGTGGATACAAACGGAATGTTTTATTGTGGTGTCTGAATTGCTTTTGGAAAAAAAAATGTTCAGCAATGAGCATGCATTCGCGAACATAGCGAACTTTGTTGAGACAAAAAGGAGGCCATTTCACTTTTTTCAAACACCCTTAAGTACAGTGACAGGCGATGCTTAATGTACGGAAAATAAAAAGTGCCCCAGAAGTGCGTTTTCTCCTTTTCTTCCCCTCAGTCGGTCGCTCGCTCTCTGTCCTCCGCGCTCTCCTTGGAAGAAGCCATTTGTGTAACACAATGGCATTATTATCAGCACACTGCGCGGCGTAGGCATCCTGGCACAGGAGTGAGCAGACGACAAGGAGTTATTTTCAAACAGGGGTTATTTTTAGACATTTCGCCCCAACGGCATACTTTTTATAGAATTTGATGCACGCGGGACGTGGATTTAAAGAAAACTGAAAATGCCAACGTGCCATTAAAATTAGATCAACAATGCATAATTGTCGATTTTTTTTCTTTTACATACGTTGGTCCTGTAATCTCGTTGGAAGGTGAGTCGATGGAGCAGGCGTGAAGTGAACGTGCCTTGGCTGGATAGAGTGGAGCGCAGCGATGCTCTTACCGCCGTGTCGGGCTGCGTGCATTTGAGGGTTACTGTTATATAACTAGTGCTTGAGAGCTGCTGCTGCGCGGCGGGGAGCGTGAGTACTAGCGAGAGGAGGGGGTGGCGGGTGAAAGGCTGCTTCAGTTCAGTTTAGGTGGACTTGTAATTCACACCACCGCTTTAACGTAGGTCTGGAGGATAAGTTCAAGGCAGCGTGCAGGGGGGTGGGCCGGGTGCAGGGGCACGCGAGCGCGGCGCATATTTATTTACAGACAGACTCCTGCCGAGCACTAAAATGAAGGCGTTGTGCAGTGTAATGTCGATATGGCGGAACACACACCGGCTAGTCAGTTCTTATGAATGAAAAATGTGACGATGTTGAACGCCCTCCTCCCTTCACTGTAGTCTTTTCGCATATGCACGCCACCCACAGTAAGGGAAGCGTGCGGGCCGACTGTACAACCGTGCGTGTGTGCTCGAGAATGTGCGAGCAGTTTAAGTGCTTATTGATGTTTTGAAAAAAAAACGTAATTGAAAACAATTTTTGAATTGAGCAAAGTATTAGGGAACAGGACTCATATCAGCTGCTGGCATTGGTTTGCGAACAATCTTTGGGCTTATTACGGCTTATGCTTTAGTAAAATGTTGTGCTACTTGATCGATGTTCACAAGGAAGAAAATGTTTCTGCTTACACACACACACATTTAAGAAAGGGATTACCACACGTTTACAAGTCGTTGTCGGCTGTACTTAAATTATATAGCAAAATCCGAGTTGCGAACGGTTGACGACGGCGTTAGCAGCCATAAATTAGCACATTGTTATTGTAAATTCTGGTATCCATAATGCATTTGATCCTAATACAAATGCGGGAGCTAAAATAACCACACCACAATAAAGACAGATCGATCGATCGTGCACTAGACTTGCTTGCATTTTTGTCGTCATCTAACAAATTACGAGCCTTCTCTTTATTAATATCTACTGCATATCTTTATATCTCGGTGTATACGCTCAGTGTAATATTTGCATATATACTATGCGGTACGCGGGGATGTTCCCAGTCTTGTCTCGTAGAAAAGCGCCCCCATTGACAAAACACGACCAGCAGGACAACATCCAGAATGGCAAGAGCGCGCTTAGTTTATTTCATTTGACGATAAGCTGATCATTTGTCACGAGGCATACTTACAGACACACTGTGACTCTCCTAGTATTTACATAGTGCCGCCGTTTAGGCTAATCAATGTCAGTCTGATTGGTATCGGCAAATAACATGTTAGGTTTATCGGTGTACCCAAATTCAATGTAATGTGTGTAGTTTGTGCAGTTTGACAAACACGGCCAATAGGACAACACCCAGAATGGCAAGAGGTACTTAGTTTAATTAATTTGCTGATAAGCTGATTATTTGTCATGATGATCATTTGTCATTAAGCACATGCAGAACAAACACTTGCAGACACACTGTGACCCTCCTAGCATTTACAGAATGCCTCCATTTAGCATAATCTTCATAATCAATCTGAGTGGTATCGGCACATTAGTCACTGTCGATTAGTTTATCGGTGTACCCAAATACTAAGTAATGTGTGTAGTATGTGCAGTTTGACTGAAAGATAACAATGCATCATCCTGTTCCTTGTTTGCTGTTTCAAAGAAGCAGTCTGATTCCTGCTTCAGCAGTTTTTGGATGGTTGTGGAAAGTTGATCATCTAGATCTAATGTTTTTCAGTGTTTTGGATAATTAGTATTCTTAGAATCATAAAGATTAAATATTTAAGGAAATACAAGTCAGCATTGCATTCAGTGACTTTCGTGGCTAGAGTTGTTTACTGTATTCATAACATAATGACTTGGTTTGCTGAAGGTAAATTATTTGCTTAGCATTATCTATTTAGAAACTGGTGTGGTCTGAATTTATGGTGCCGCCCCTCCTCCAAAATAATTTAAAAAACTCTACTTAATTAATTAGGTAATGCAAAATAATAATGAAATAAATTTGTTTATTTGCATAATGTGCCTGGTGTCAGTGAAACATCCATTAAAAATTTGTTCTGAGTTGTATTTGTTTAATTTCTTTGCGAATACCTATATTTATTTAGTGAAAGGCAGTTGCCAAATGAGATTGTATGTAAGTCATTGATCCTTTGGCAAGCAGGTGACCTGAGGCTGCACTTTAATTGGTTACTTTCACATTTTTCCAGACACGACCCTCTCTGCGCCCCCACATTTACTGGCCACAAATTAGTATTGTTTTAGGATTTTTTTTTAATCTAATGTGATTGGACAGTCATCAACGCACCCTTTCATGTTCATGTCAATGGTTCACAGTTCACACCTGCCATTAGCGTAACTACAGATGAGCGAGCACAACTTTATGGGGATGGCGAATTCAAGTGGAACTACAGAAATCAAAGAAAATTAGGTTATTTCTTTAAGGATACACCCCACCATAAATTGCTCAATTTAAGAAAAAAGAAGATAAAGGAGCTTGGACCTGACATAAGAATTCAGCAGCAGGCAAGTGATCGAGGACCAGCTTACGTACAGACTTTTTCATGCTGTTGTTATGACAAACTGAGTTGGCTAACTAAATGTAGTGTAAGTAATGCATTTTTTGCTTTCCCTGTTTGCTGTTTCAAAGTGTCAGTACTGAAGCCTTGTGGACAATGATGGAGGTATGAGACCTAAAATATGTTTCTAAAAAATGCAAGCAGCATGAAAGTGGCATCAGTCATCTTGGAGGATAGGTCTACCTGGTGCAAAAGCAGCTCCACGATCACCATGTTAGAGTACTTCAAACGTGTCTCCTGGCTGCTAGAGTCCATCTGCCCTGGGTATGTGGTCAGCCGCAAGCCTCACAGGGCTGGTGGATAGTGTGCATATTAGTTGCCCCGAGCAAGAGGGATGGGCAAAGGGGCAAGGCTGCTTGGAGATGCCACCAAAGTGGTCACTAAAGTGATGTATCTGCATATGCTAATCTCAGATCTGCATCTTTACTGGCTTCTTTGGTAGTCCCACCCCTTCAAGCAGTTGAGCATGTGTGTGAGATAGAATGTGTTTGTGGTTAGTAAAATAGTGGTGTGGCTTGTGATGATTTTGGTTACAAAAAGCATGCTACTTCAGAAAAGAAGGTTGGGAAACACTGCAGACAATAGTCTATTTTTTTTGGCAGGCTTAGGGAAATGACTCAGTTTAATCAGAAGGTAATTGAGAAATTACTGTGCAGGGAAATATAGGTCTCCTGATCGTAAAGGCAGAATAAGATTTAGGTTGGACTTGTCCTGTGGATGTAGTACAAGACACATTGTGGAATGAGTTGTGTTTTTTAAGATTTTGGGGTCTGTGGAAATTACAGTGTGAATTTGCACCCTGGTGAGTTAAGCCTGGCAAACCTACGTAGGACTTGGTAGACTGGCAGCAAGTGTAGAGTAAAATTAGGATAGGAATGACTATGTGGGTGTGGTAAAAGATAAACTGGAAAATATCAGAGGACTAGATTTTGTATGATGTGGATTTCTGGAATACTGTGGAAATGGCCAATTAGAACTGGGCACTCTATTAGCAGAATAAGATTTGGATTGGACTTAAGATATGGATGTGTTATAGGGCAGATGGAAGTCCATGTTATTGGAAGATTAAGGAGGTGGGGGTGCGGGCACTATGGTGTGGGTTTTGGCAGGTTGGGAACTGGGAAAGGTCGCAGAGAATTGGGCAATTTAGAGACAAGTGTGGTATAAAATTTGGGTTGCAGATGCATCTGTTCCTTTCCACATCAATAGGGCAAATTATGGGAAGAATAACAGGACTATGGATGTCACAGACTGAAATTTTGGACCACAGTAGAAATGGGAAAGCTGGCATCAGATTGGGCAGCATGATGGAAAAGGTGTAATACATTTTAACCTGGATTTGTCCTATGGGTCTGGTACTGGACAGGCCAAGATGTACATTGACACTATGATGAGGAGTACGCGACCATGTGGAATGACCAAATGGATAGATAGATATGAAAGGCACTATATATTAAATAGATGTTAACAGGAGCATATAATAGATAGACAGATAGATATATGTGAAATGCACAGTATGATAGATAAGTGCTGCTTCAATTTGTCCCTCCAAACATTGCTCCCTCACCCATTTTTTTTTCACCAGCTGCCACTGGGCCTGAGGATTTTTCCTGTGTGCTCAGCAGCAACTATAGGACATTGCACCTCAAGTGTTTTGTCATGGGGCTCATCTTTACTACAGTACATTCTATTCATCATTTTTCTGTCTCATCTAATGTAGTTTGTAGTCTAAGACTGTAGTCCTCATTTTGTTTGTCATCGCATGTTGTACTGAAGCAACAGCAAATTTTCTTCTTCAGTAGCACCTTGTCTAGAGTATTGCTGTCTGTCCGTGTGGTCTTTATGCTTTTATCACCTTTTCCCTCTTTTTGTCAAAGATATCTTCTTGACATACTAGATCCTGTCAAGTTATTATTTCTGACAGTATCATTCATGTTCTGTTTTCCAAACTATTTTTTAAGTGAAGCGCAGTGCTTTAAAATTATATAATATAATGTTTTTATTGAAGGTGAAGCAGTGTTCCTGTACACACAGTGAAATTCTTACTTGCATGCCTTATGCATCATTGAAATAGATACTGCCAGAATAATAAAATTTGAGCCTAAGCAATGAAATGCATGCAAGAGAGTGTTACCATGAAACAGAAAAATAAATAAGTCACCAGAACTATTTAATAATGTGTATTTGTCAAATATATTCTGATTATTTTAAGTAATGCATAATTATGACACTCCGAAATGAAATGTTTCTTTAATATCCTTCCAACGCCTGATTTTATTGTTTTTTTTTATATATATCTAGATATATATTTATATATATTTCTACTGATTTCTTTTTTCTTTCTGGGGAGTGCATGTGTTTATATGAGGGACATTCAAAAAGTTTCTGCACTTTTATATTTTCTTTGGAAGGCGGGAGAAGTAGTAATTGGTCATTAAAAAGTTGGTACGACACTGGGATAATTGCATTGCAAACGAAGGTGACTATTTAGAAAAGTGATGTAATTTGTTTTTGAAATTCTTAATAAACAGAGTTAAAAAATCCTGAAACTTTTTGAATGTCCCTTGTACATCAGGACTCCCATAAGAGTGAAATTTAGCAAGATACAGAGTTAAAATAATATCCAGTATGTAACTGCTTTAGAAAGCTTTCAATATTGCACACTTCATCCAAGTGTGAAGTGTACATGTATGCTAATCATCCTTAGCAGTGGCATGCATGTTCATATTTAAAGTTTGTTTTTCTTGTTTTTGAATAATAAAAATACTAATATCTCTTAAATGGATATTTTGAAATATTTAGATCTGTCCTGTAAGCACATCTCAAGTTGTCGCAAAGCGCAGTCTTTGTTTATTGGCGTAAGACTGTGATTTTTTGTAATATCTTTCCTTGCATTTGACACTGGCTTTCCATCCTGAATTGATTTTTGCAACATACCCTGTCCTGCCAGCATATGGTCCATGACCTTGAATTGGATTACGTAATTTTGAGAAAGTTACAGAATGTATTTTAACTTACCTCATATCTGGTTTAGGGCATCTAGCGCATAAAGATAAGGCATCCGATGAGATATTTTGAAACTTTAATTTCTTTGTAGGGGATATGCTTTTCTATATAAAGTATTTGCCCGTGGTAAGTTTTATAGTTGGTAAAAAGTCTTTTCCTGAATCATTTCTGTAGTTTTAAGAAGTTTTCAGTACATCATACAAGTCAAATATTGGATTAAACGTGACTGAATCTTTAAAGAATACTCAAACTTTTAGCATAGCAGAAATCTTTTGAATGAAGCAATTGTAGCCTGGCAGAGATCTGTTTTTTCTGTTGTGCTGCTGTTTCTTTAAATGCTATTTTGGGTATGCAGTGCATGCAAATAAATATGGGGAAGAGCCTTCCAAGATAAAACAGCTGAGGTTTAACTGATTACGTGAAACTTACAATCAAGGTTTCTACTGTCTCTCAGAATATGGAATGAGTGTAGAAAGTATTTTAAGATAGAGAAGCTTTTATCTGTGGCACCCCTGCATGAGGACCACCCTCTCAAATGTAAGCAGTTTTTAATGTCTGGAACACTTTCGGGATTAAATCACTTAGAGAACTGTACATAGACAACGTCTTTGCATCCTACGAACAATTACACTAAAAATGTAACTTTTCAGCAACACATTTCTTTCACTACCTTCAAATTAGAAACTTTGTTAAACTAAACCTGTCCAATTTTCTTCACATCCCACCTACCTCTATGCCGGAAAAAATATTGATCAATCTTGAGGACTCGGGCAACATGTATGTAATATATAAAAACATTTTACAGTCCCTCCCTTTCAAAGATCCAAGAGTAAAGTGGGAAAAGGATCTTTCACTCAACATCTCAGAAAAGGAGTGGAAGGTAGCAAAGCACAGAATTTACTCAAGCTCCATATGCGCAAAGCATACAGTTATTCAACTTATAATTATATATCAAGCTCATCTGTCTTGTTTAAAATTGTCCAAAATGTTTCCAAGGCAAGATCCAACCTGTGTACATTGCAGTCAAGTTCCAGCCTCATTGGGCCATGTGTTTTGGGCATGCACCAATTTAACATAATTTTGGACAAAATCTTTAAATGTGTTTCAGGCAGCCTTGGTGTCACAATCACTCCTATTCCACTAACTGTTGTGTTTGGTGTACTTCCAGATGGGCTTAAAGTAGGGGTGTGCGATATTGGAAAAAAATATATCTTGATATTTTCTGGGACTTTGACAATAACGATAATTCCAAGATAATGTAATGTATTATTTCAAATTATATTGAATTATATTTTTGTCCTCTATAAGCTTTACTAATCAGGTCTTTTTGTATTTTTAAACATCATAATAAATAAGATCATTTTAACCTAAACTGCATTTTATAGAGGAACCCCAAATTACGCACCAATCGCTATATGAAGCCTATGCCCAAAACAAGGTAGCCTCTTCCAGTTATTAATCCGTAGTGCACTGACAACGTTAGCCCCACTGTTGGTTGTCATGCAAACCATGCGGTCTTCTCGCAGTGACCTTGATACCAGCGCATCTTTCAGACCTTGCACAATGATGTCGCCAGTGTGATCTTGTGGGAAGTAGGATGTTTGCAAACAAAAGCTTTGCAGTTGCCAGTTTTCGTCAATGAAATGCACCGTTATGGAAAGGTATGGCTCGGATGTTCGGCTTGACCATAAATCCGTTGTTGTGGCAAAATGTGAAACCTTTTGCAGTTTATGCGTCAGAGTTTGGCGACACGAATCATACACCTTAGGCAGAGCTGTTTGACTGAAATATGTCGGCCAGGCAGTGTGTTCCTTGGGTCTAAAGTATTCAGTAGCTGTTTGAAACCATCTCTCTCAACCACTTGAATTGGCACCATATCTTTTGCGATGTAATTGGTGACGGTGTTTGTTATGTCATGCCATCTGTTGCTTTTCTTGTCGTAAGGCAATTTTTTGCAGAATTAGTCTGCTAATGTTTGCCGAGTGTGGTTTTGTGCTTGTACCTTGGTTACTTTAGACTTGTGCTGGACAGTTGGCTCCTTAAGCTTTTCGTATTCTTCGTATTCCGTGCGGTGGTTAGTTCGCAAATGGTGAAACATATTAGTTGTCGAGCTGTCTTTAACTGCAACCGGTTTACCACATAGTTTGCAGATTGCCATCTTTTGAGCAACATCAATCTTTTCAAAACCAAACCACTGCCATGCAAGTGAGAATGAACGATGTCTGGCAATTAACTCTGACAACGTAGATGGCATGGCTGTTCTATCATCTGGTGCTGTTTGTTCACCCATTTTGAGGCAGAGAGCGACGCTAACTTGCAGCCTGCTGGATGTTCGCGCCTACGCAACTCGCTTTGCGCACGCGCAGTGGTCTATACTGTTGCATTAGTGAATTAACTCTTTTTTTTTGCAAAGCGAGTTACATACTCGATAATTTAATTCCGCACATCGTTAAAACAGCAATTAAGATATAATCGTAAACGATGTATATCGCACACGCCTAGCTTAAAGTGGAGAAAGACAAACAAACTGTAATCGCTTTTACTTCACTATTAGCATGTAGACTTATCTTGCTCAGCTGGAAGAATCGTATTTTAAACCTATTTTTAAGTCAGTGTGTAAATTGGAAAAAAATCTAATTCTCACTTAGAGGATCTGTACAAACCATTTTTAAAAACCTGTCAGGATCTAATAAATAACATTTTAGAATAAGCATTTAAATTGAGGAAGCAGCTTGTCTCCCCTCTTTCTTATTCTATTTAATTGTATTCATTTATTAATTTACCTATTTAATTATTTTTACTAGTTTATAAAGTTTTACTCTGCTGACCTTGCTCTCTATCTCATGGGTGGGGGTTGATTTGTTATTGTTAAATTTGACTTGCTTGTATGGAATGTTATTTGATTTTAATTAAAATCAATAAAATGTAAAAAAAAAAAAGGTTTCAACTGTCACATGTCCCGTCCTCATAAGATTGAGATGCAAGTTTTTTTAAATCAAAACTTTCAAAAGGAAATAATACAAGAGACATAAGGGTAGAAATATCTTCACCTTTATACGCCACTAAATACAAGATGTTCTTTTATAAAAAAAGTGTTTTTATCTTATGTATGAGACAATATGTGTTCATAGGTAACTGTTTATGTATGAAGAATCAATGAAATTTTTCTCACAGAAATCACTTTGATACTTAGGACTCGAGGTATAAACTATTAAATTATAGGACTACAGTAGAGGTATAACCCATTAGCTCATTTATTCCATCTCTCTTTGTGCACATATACACAAGTAAGTTCTTTTATACATAATATTAATTTAAAAAGTCAGTGTGAAAGCATTAACTAAGCCTCAGACCCTGGTGCTTCATTAGCCTCAACAATGCAGTCTCTTAACTATCATCTTTTTAGCGAATACAAAGCCAGCACTCAAATATCACTCGCTTCTGTCTGCATAATATAGCATTTTCTTTCTTTCTCATCAGTATATGGACACACTGGCACCTCTTGAGTAGGTTCTTCGTATCTTTCAAATTAAAAATAGTCAACCTGTCTTTTGAATCCTGCCTTGTTACTGTGAAAATAATCTCAAGTCAATTTACAAATACAGATCTCATAGTACAACTGTTTATGCCTGCAGCATGAAAAGAATCTTGAACTCTTAAATCCAGTTCTTTTATTGGAAGTGAAACACAGAATTCTGAATATTTATATCTTTGTAATATAGGGAGAAACAAGGCATCTAATTAATCCTTAATCGAGCATGCTGCATGTTTTGTGCGACTGTTGAATTATCTATCTATCTATCTATCTATCTATCTATCTATCTATCTATCTATCTATCTATCTATCTATCTATCTATCTATCTATCTATCCGGAGATAGTGAAGGTAAGAAGCTGAAAGTTTTCCAGATTTATTTAGATTATATTTGACTAATTCTGTATTAGAACAAGGTTTCCCATCATGTTTACTGTGTAATTTTTGAATAAAGTTTAGGAAGCTGTTTTTTGTTGTTATTGTTTTTGCTGGTCATATATTAGTCTAATTGCAAAGGGCAGGAAATATGCTCCTCATTGGATAACATCAGTTTGTGAAGTATTTGTTCTTACAAGTAAGAAAAGATCATCATAATAATTTAGAATAATACTAGCAGTAGTACCAGTCATTAGTGTGATTGATTCATGTTTCTTTGATTGTTTGAAAAAGTGACACCCACAGTAATTCTTGTATATTTCTGTACAAGAATTCAAATATGTTTGCTAAACACAAAACCTTTTTAAGAGATTGTGTATGGGGAGAAATCACTTGGAAAATAATTATCTTAATATCACAATGCATTATTGCAAATAATGTATATTTATTCAATATATTTTAAAGGAATTGTGTGTGACAATACTAATAACTTAAGAAATTATTTTCTTTTATATGTTATATTACTAAAAAACGTGGCTTGTAGAAATTTAGTTGTATTTAATTAATATTATCCAAAATGATCCATAACCTATAAACATATCAGGCAACTGAATGAATAAATCAAATTACTTACTTTACATTTCTGAAAGAGAAGACACACCCAGTTTTTAATTTTCCTGCTTTTATCATTTTATAGATTTTTCTAAGTATTAATGTAATACTTTATATTACATTATACATTATAAGTCAATAAGTGTCTCAGTTTTTATGTTAAACAATTGAATTCCTTCCGTTATGTATTATTGTATCAGCACAAATCACATGCTTATTTTTTTAAAATTTTATATGAATGGAAATGCACGTTCTTTATGGTATAAATCAAAGGCAGTAAAGATTTGTATTCAGTCTTCTGAGATGCTATTTTACATTTTGCATCTCTTGCTCTGGCATTGTGCAGTTTTCTATAATTACACTTGAGCTTGCCTGATTTCATAGGCTCTGAGTTTAATTAGTCTGATCCTTCTTGACCCACAGTCAATGAACTGGGAAGTGCTTGTGTGGCACTTTCAGTGACTCTGACACGAATTTCAGACTAAGCTTTGTGTTGTATTCTATACAAGTGACCTCTTTACTCCTAGATCTAAAATTTAACCAACTTAGAGTTGCATCTCCTGATGTAAATCACAGCAGTTATCAGGTTTCCAGGTTCACATAATGAATCTCAGTCATTGAGCTATGTTTTTGTTGTGTGATTAGTGAGGCATGCAGCTCACATACCAGGCCACTTTTAATACTGTGTGTTTTATACTGTGTGTTTTTCACTGTGTCTAATAACTATGACAGCTTGACACCTATCATTTGTATCAGTGATACAATTAAAGATACATTTTTGGTAGGTAACTAATGTGCCACATGACCCATAACTATGACCCACACATCTCCATCTACATATCATGAAACCCATTTTAATCCAGTTCATGGTTGCACTGGGGATAAGGCCTCTTTCCTCACAATCAAGCTGTATAATTAAACTATGTCTTTGTTGGCCTCTATAAAGCGTTATCAAACAAAGCATAGTTTTTTATTTGCCATGCTTAGTATAAGTTATATTTTAGGTTTCCTCTGTGAACCATTAAATAGAGTGTACTCCAACAGACAAAAACGTCATTTGTACGGATATGTAACATTATGTACAGTAACTCTAATTATCTAATTCATATTTTGTGATCTTTGTTAAGTGCTTGTTGCATCTGATAAGTGATTGTTAGCAAACTGCTTTGGTAACAGTAATTTCATTAGTAAAGTATTATAAACAAATTACTAGACTTGTTTCAAAGTGCATATTAATAATAGCATTTTAATGCCATTTTGCATGTAATTGTTCCATTACAGTATCTTTCATAGGCAGTACATAGGTGCTAATGGCTTCTATAGCAGAGACTGCAAAAATGCTCACTTGTGAAATTGTGCCCTTTACTTACAACTGGCAAAGCAGCTGAATCGGTCACATTCACTACCTGCACAACATTTAGAAAAGGGAGCTGCTCAAACTGAAGTGATAATTTCTCTTTCTGGTTTAATTAATTTCAATAGCCTAGTAGAATTTGACTACCTGTTGACCTCTATTCTTGATATTTGTTTGTCTTAAATCTGAAAATGGATCACCTAATTGCACTAGTTGATTGTGCCCAATATTTAAGTAAAAAAAGTAGCTATTTTTTAAAAATTATATCTTAGTTTCTATTTACGAAAAGACTATTCAACTTGTAGTGATCTTCTAGAAACCATGCTTTACTACATAGAGAAGTAAAGAAAATTAAACCTGTTTGTTAATATGATTTTAACATTTTCCTAATTTTACACTGTTTTTTCATTTAGTAGTGCATAGTTTGCTTGGAAGAATGTCATTAATTGTTATAAGGGTGCAATTTGAAGTACAGTACACATTAAAACAAGAAATGATTAAGCTTCCTGTTAACACTTTTACAAAGGTAAAATTATATTTATTACCGTTTTCCCTAGAAATAAATTGTATGTATTCTGTTTAATTCTAATTAGTCAGACACATTAGGATGCACAGCTTGTAATTATGTGGCTGTCAGAAATCGGTTTGTTCTGTTGCCTGGCTTAAAATTGACCACAGGTTACCAGTCATCAAACAACATTGTTGTGTATCTTGGTGTGATTTATATTAAATAACATGGTCTATCCCGTGATGGACTAATTTACTGTAATATAAATGGTTGGTTCCCTTTTTTCCCATTGCTACCGGGGAACGTGCAGGCTTCTCATCAGCATGAACAAGACATTCATATTAGAAAGTGGATGGGTCATCTGTTGTCATTAGTCTTTACCAGATCCCAGTATATTTTTAAACTTTCCATTGCCCATTTCCCTGTTCTTTTAGCATCCTGTTGCTCAGAATTGAACAGATTTCAAAAGTTGTGACAGTCTGCATGTGATGCAAGATTAAATCCATGGTGTGGCAAAAATTATGGGCAAGCTTTTTTTAGCACTGGTCACTTTGAATTGTAGGTGTAAAAAGAGTTTAGACATGGTTTAGTTATAATTATCTAGTAGAACTTTTTGTGTGCGCCCTATAATTTTATTGACATCAGCATATTTTTAATGCTGATAAGCATCATTTAAATGCTGCCTCAAGAAACCTAGGGAAATGATTTATTGGTGGATACTCGTGTTAGTGATATTAGCTGTGTTATTTAACAAATAAATTGTATACTGTTAGTTTATTTTTATTTCCAAACCTGTAATTTATTAAATTTGATAGAATAAAATGTTACTTGATTTGTTTCCCCAATAATGACATTCCATTTACCTGCATAGGTAATTTGTCCCGTATTGCTAAAGTTAATGAGTTTCTATGATTTTTAATTTAATGTGAAGCATGCAGCCTTTCTGATCATGGAAAAGTTGACGCATATCTCTTGTTAGGAATGTTTTTGCTTTTAATTATCAATTGTTCCACTATAATTGTTATGGATGAATGTGTTAACAAAGGGCACAGTGGTATGATGAAAATCTTTTTAAGTTTATATTGTAACTTGCATTTAGATGGTCAATCTCAATTCAGATTCACCTGTCCTGACAGTATGTGATGTAAGGCAGGAAACAGTCCTAGTCCTTTTCCCCATACAGTACATACTCAAATTAGGCCAATTTAGAATTACAAATCAGTAAAGGTCTTTCAAATTTTTTGAGGAAAACTGGAGGAAGAAAATACCACAGGACTAATGTGCAAACAACGATGCAAACAGTAAATGGATTTGCACCCATTTATAGCAGAGAGGCTGTTGTGCTACCCATGGTGCTCCCATGTTACCAAAGCAGCTGAACATAGACTATTAAATTAGCAGGTTAACTATACTTTTTATATACAAAAGGATGGAAACTGCAACCTCAGTTTTCTTCTGTGATCTGTTGATCTTGATTTATATTTTTATTTGGAACCTTAAAGGCAGCCTATCCTAAGGCCTAAGGCCATAGTAATTATTTGAAGTTAAATATTGTTAGTTGCATGTTATTTGTGATAAAAAAACTGACCAAATATATCTTTATTTCAGTTTTTAAATCAATAAAAGAATAAAAACTGAATCTCAATTATGTGTGCATAAATGTATTTTATATATATGAGGAACGTTCAAAAAGTTTCTGCACTTTTTTTGTAATTATATTAAAAATTTTAAAAACAAATTACATCACTTTTCTACATAGTCACCTTTGTTTGTGATGCAATTTTCCCAGCGTTGTACCAACTTTTTAATGCCCTATTACTACTCTTACCTTCACTGTTGCCAATGAAAATATAAAAGTGCAGAACTTTTTTGAACACCCCTCATATATATACAGTATATATGTATATATGTATAGTATGTAGTCAAAATCAATTATAGCATAGCAATTATCTATAAAGGATGACTCGTTCATCATGAATTTGCAGCAAAACAAAAGGGTACAGTTACATTTGGAAGCAGGTACACATCTTAACTAGTATTTTAGTTATATCATGAAATCCTTTACCCTTTTTAAAAACAAAAAAAAATAATAAAGGAAAATGACACTTCTGTCTTTCATATTCAGTCACAGCTAAGGTTTTTCACTTGCATTAAAATAATTTGGTGGCCAGGAAAAAATGTATGTTAATTACAATATATGTTAATTTTGAGCAATTTCATGCCAAATTGCCAAGCGGACAATAATCATATCTCTTTGCTTCTGTTGTTTTTAGCATAAAAAGGTAGTGCCAAGCCTTCTTTGCTGCAACTCTTGTTTCATGTGGTCTCAGTTGACAAATGTCTTAGATGCTGCAAAGATCAGATACACATATATAAATATTTATATTGAGCGCCCATGACAAACATTTTGCATCTAAGCTAGCCATTTTGACCTTCCTTATTAATTATGTTGTAGATACATTATGATAATACAGACAGCTGGCATGTTGGTTCAGGATTTCATTTGAACTGCTATCTCCTGGAACGTAAATTATTGTCAGTATTTCTGTAATAAGCATTTTCTTCTAGACTCAGTTTTTCACTTAATCAGAAAATTTATGAAGCTGTCCTGCTCGAGTGAATGAGTGCCCTCCTTTGCTAGCAATCTGTCTGGTTGCTGTCAGATATTTCCATCAGTACCACACAAGTCTTTGTAATGTAATTTTTTCATATTTTGATTTATTAGTGAATCATGTCATACATGTTGTATTATTGAAATGTGATATTTTAAGACATCATACCACAATCTTTGGTGCTCCAGCAGAAATTAAAAGCTGATAAGATGAAAGTACAGTCTTACTCACGCACTCATCCATTTTAAATATCTGTTTCAAGAATATGTGATCTCTTTAAGGACAGTTAACCAGATTAAGGGCTGAACTTGGATAGCTAATGTTGTAATGCAGCTATGCAAACCCTCGCTCAAAATGCAACAAAGAATATTAAAGACCGATGTTAAGAAAATTCAAATGTCAAACAAAACACAATCCTTGATTAATTTAACTGCAGTAATCCTGACTTAGCTAAAGCAGGATAATGTGCTTTTATTAATTTAAAATGTTGGTGTCTTTTTAGTTTCTTGTATACGAAATACAAGGGAAGTATTGTAATCATCCAAAAATTGCATTTTGAGATTTTGATGAATCTCAACATTTTAGACCTCAAAAAAAATAAAATTTTTGGAATTATGTCTGTGTGTTTGTCTACGTGTGTGTTTATGTAAACATGATAACTTGAGTATGCTTTCACTTACATCAACAAATTTTGCATACAAGTATTAGGTACAAAACGTAGATTTCTATCAACGTTTGGGCCATTTCCGTTAACTGGAAGTGGTACTTTACCTTTTATTCATGCATCTGCCGAGTCTGATTTATTCAACTATACTTTTATAATAATTGTTCAATATTTTATTAATTTGATTTGATTTTTGTTAATGGTTCTTTAATGTACATAATATAAAAATATAATCATTGTCTTGCTGTTTACTCCTCAAATATCCATCCCTATATTTAAGTATACAAGAAAGTCTCTGGGAGACCACTCCCAATTTTTTCGTCTTCTAATAAGTATTCATAGAACCACACTTGTCAACTCAGTCAAATATGCTTGAAACTAAAAGCAAGAAAAAAGTCAATACATGCTTTTGGATTTTTAAGTATGCCGAAGCACCGCGATAAAGCAGCATTTTTTAGAGGAGCGTCTGTATCCTCTAGGCAAACAGTCTCTGTGCAAACAGCCCCTCTGCTCACATCCCCTCCGTTAGGCGCAGAGAATGTCAGATAGACAGAGAAAAACAAACAATCAGGCACCGCACGGGAAGCATATCGTATATCATTGAGGAGTTTTATTTAATATGTAATACGTGCTCTGATTGAGTAGCTTCTAAGCCATCCGCCAATAGCGTCCCTTGTATGAAATCAACTGGGCAAACAAACTGAGGAAGCATGTACCATAAATTAAAAGATTCATTGTCCGCAGAAATCCGCGAACCAGCAAAAAATCCGTGATATACTGTATATTTAGATATGCTTACATTTAAAATCTGCGATGGAGTGAAGCCACGAAAGTCGAAGCGCGATGTAGCGAGGGATCACTGTACAGCATTGACTTAAGCTATAAAAATGAGTTCTGTTTCTTCTGGGTGAGTGTACTCATATATATAGTTTTAAGTATGTTTTTTTATTTTGTGAGTTTTATGCAAGAAAAGGATGAAAGGAAACAAACCTACAAGTCTGCAGTTGTTTTGATTAGATTGTGTTTTTTAAGAAATAAAAGTCTGCAGTTGTTTTGATTAGATTGTGTTTTTAAGAAATAAGGGCAAAGGGTGAACTTGCTTTGAAAAAAAAAAAGCCAAATGTACGAATTATCATCTACTGAATATGCCGACTGTATTATACGCATTGGAGACAGTTAGAAATATGTTTTGCAAGATACCTTTGCAGAACATTTTAAGGATTATGGAATTTATAAACCAGCAGCTACAGAAATAATACATTCTCAACCCTACTTAATGAAATTCAGGGCCATGGGTTACTGGAGCCTCTTCCACCAGCATTTATTTGTCCTATAAAAACAACACCTTGAAGATTTATTAACACTGCTTCAATGGAAGTAGCTTGACATTTAAGCAGTGAGTTAGCTACATCTTAAAGTAAGAGCAACAATCTTATAAACTCTTTCCTTTTACTTGCACTTTTTTCTGTCATCTTCCATTTTAAAAAATAATAATCTTGTGTTGCAAATGTGCTTATATACACATTTCTAAGAGAAGAGTATGGCCAATATAAATAAAATACCTTTTTCTAAAAAGTTCTACCTTTTTTGTCCAAAACCTAAACACTCGAAATTATTATTTTTTCTCTGTTGTTATAGAATTTGATCTTTCTATGTACAATATATAATCTTGCACTTTTCCTAAGATACCTTGCAAAATTGTGCATTATGTTCATGCTGTTGTAAAAACATAGTCTTTTGTACTGCACCATATTTTACTCTCTGAAAAATCTTTGGTTTACATTTTTAAATCCATTATACATTATTTAAATGTTTGCTTTAGGCTGTGGCATCTTAGCATTTTCTACGGACATGCAGTGCTTTGTGCAGTTTACTCAGTGAATAGCGATATTCAAAGATAAACTGAGTTGAATTAATTATTGGTACTGGTTAATATGCTGAATTTCCCCTTGGGATTAATAAAATATCTATCTATCTATCTATCTATCTATCTATCTATCTATCTATCTATCTATCTATCTATCTATCTATCTATCTATCTATTTATCTATCTATCTATCTATCTATCTATAATGTATTGTACATTTTAATATTAGTGAGCCAAATATATGAATAGGGCATTCCTGATAGTTGCAGTTTATGATATTGTTCTATAATATTTCTTGGAACTACAGGGATATGTTTTTCCTTTGTTTTAGTGCATCTAAAAAAATTAGGAAGAAAAACCAATAAAATCAGTAAACTGTTCTGGCATATAAAACATTTTTTAAGCAATATTAGATTTCTGTCTGAGGTGAAAGACGCTTGAGTTGGCATCTGATTGCAAACATGATTAACATGAAAATAGAACTTGGTTGGAGAAGTAATATTTTTGTGCCTAATATTTGTATCACATTTCAGAAACTCTTCAAATTAATTCTTTGAAAAATATTTTTGTACATGCTATAAGGATGTTTACTGTTATATGCTGTCTTTTACTTCTGTCAGTTGACTTCTGTTTATACTCTGTTGTTTTCTAATTCTGTTCAAGATGCTATGGTATTTTAAAAATGTACCCAAAGCCCTGAAACCTATTACCCAGTTTAGCGTTTCTGTGAAGTTCCCCAAATTGCATATTATTTTACTTGACTTACTATTGGCCAAAAATGAATGACTATGGGCAGTTAAAGGTTGAGGACTATGTTGAGCACTAGGCAAACTTCTCCAGTACCCTCCATGAATAAAAACACGCCAAATTAAATGTACAGACGATGGATGTAAACAACACAGATGCCTTTGTTTAATGCAATAATGCACATTCAAAGTAATTGTAGTTATTATTGTTGTTGTTCTCATTCTTTTCTTTTATTATTACTACTATTATTATTATTTTTATACATTGTACTTAAACATAACACAATAATTGCAAAACCTTCACAACTGACATAACATTGTCCTGGACACCGAAAGAACATGTGTTAGTTGAGGGTGGTTCTGCATATTGTAAAAATACGTCTAAAATGAAATAAATCACAGTGCTATAAATTATGCTTTAAGATCACATTGTAATAATCAAGTTTCACAGCAATTTTCATTTGTAGCCTTCTTTTCCATAGTCTTAGCAACTTGGAGCCAGTCGGTGTTACACTGTTATGAAGTCAGTTATGTAATGTATCATGCCTAGCAACTCATTTCAACTAGTCCATGATTTTCCATCACAAAATCAAACCTGTTTGTCGTTAGTCAAGCTTACATGGTGGTTTTGGACCTGTCAGACAGAAGAGAAGCTTGTCTGTCTGCTTTGTCAAGTTGTATGTGCCATGACACAATGGGAAAAGAAAAAAAGAAGCCAAGATTGCCATACCTGTTAACCATTTGTATAGCGCCAGCTCTATCAAGTAGCACGTTATTGGCTGTCACAAAAAGGGGTAAGCATGACTGTGTTGGATGTTCGACAAGCAGCTGCAAGGTGTTACATGCCTAGTGATTTTCAGTTGTGTAATTAATATGGTCCAGCAATAAGATCAGCAACTGCAATTGCCAAGTCTGAATACCAAATGACTAGAAGTCAGATTTAGTTGTTGCCTTTATTAATTACCTTTTATTATAATACTACTGACCTATGGCACTAATTGCTGCTATTAAATGACCATGGGTATAAACAACACTGCACAACAACTTTTTTGAAAAGTCTTGCTTCCTGAAAAGTTTGCTGATTGTGACAGGTACCTATTGGGTATGCATAAATATAGTTTTGGTTTTACTGCATCATTTAGGAACTCTAAGAAATAGACATTTATATGTTTACTGACAATAAGGTATTTAGTCACGTTTATGTTTCGCATAAGCTACTAAATTCAACAGAATTAAAAGTGTTTTACTCCTGATTTTCTTTTGTATTCAATGTCTGGTGCATCACGTTGCAGTGTCCAACAGTAGTCAGCAAGCATTGACGGATTCCAGCTACCCTGGTATCGTTTCTCCATCGTAGCAATGTCCTGGTGAAACCTTTCACCGTGTTCGTCACTGACAGCACCAAGATTTGCAGGGAAGAAGTCCAAGTGTGAGTGGAGGAAATGAATCTTGAGTGACATGTTGCACTTCATTGTCTTGTATGCTTTGAGAAGTTTGTTTACCATCTGAATGTAGTTTGGGTCACTGTAATTTCCCAGAAAACTGTCAACAATGAATTTGAAGGCTTTCCAGGCATTTTTTTCTGGCCCAACTAACAGATCTTCAAACTGCTTGTCACTCATAACATGTCTGATCTGAGGGCCAACAAAAATGCCCTCTTTGATCTTGGTGTCAGTTATTCTTGGGAACATATGTCTTAAATAATGAAAACCTTCACCTTCCTTGTTCAGTGCTTTAACGAAATTCATGAGTCCCAGTTTTATGTGACGAGAAGGCAAAAATATCTTTGCCGGTCGACAAGTGATTCATGTGGCACATTTTTCTGTAACTTTTCACAGAGTGACCAGTTCTGTTGAGAATAGTGCAACTCTTTGGCACGGCTGTCCCATTCACAGATGAAACAACATTACTTTGTATAGCCGAGCTGCAGTCCTAGTAACAGAACAACGACTTTAAGATCTCCACAGATATTCCAGTTGTACCTGCTATACTGGACGTGCTTCAGCAACAGTTTCATATTCTCATACGTTTCTTTCATGTGTGCTGCATAGCCAACAGGTACTGAAGGATAAATGTTGCCATTGTGTAGCAGAACAGCTTTCAGGCTTAACATTGACAAATCAATGAAGAGACACACAACCCAAGGCCGAGAACAATACTTCAATGTCTCAACAGAAACAGAGACTGTCGACTTGTGCAAAAAATTTGGTTATATCATGATGTCGGCCTCAAAACACAGAAATGTTTGTACCTGGTGACAGCAAACACCATTCCTGCAGTCTTGAACCCAGCAGCTCGGCTTTTGCTTTTGACAGACTTGAATCTCTGACAAAATCGTTCAATTCGGACTGTGTTATCAGATGTGGATCACATGATGAGCATGGTTCAAAATCCGGGTCAATGTCACTGTCAGTACCCTATATTGCAGTTTCTTCATCTGGTTCGTCTAAGGTCCAATCCTCTGGTGGTTTCAGAGTTGGAACACTGTCGTCATGTGGCACTGGTCTCATTGCTGAAGGCAGATTAGGATATTCAATTGTCTTCTTGTTTTTGGCAGGGAAACCAGACACATTAGTCAAACAGAAGTAACAGTCCGTCACGTGGTCTTTCTGTTCTCACTATATCATCGGAACAGCCTTCGGCATCATCTTTCGAGTGCCTCTGAGCCAGGCTCTCAGACTGACAGCACATGTTGCACAGCAAATGTGAGGCGCCCATTCCTTGTCTTGATCACCAATTTTGCAGCCGAAATACAGATGATAAGCTTTTTTCACAAGAGCAGTCATCCAATGTCTCTGAGGCGCAAGTGTATATTTGCCACAGATATAGCAGAATGTATCACGGCTGTTATGACATTGACGAGACATATCGCCCGACACCAAAACATCTATAGCATCAAACTTACTTACTGTTATATTGCTACAGATACTATACTTTACTATACTGATACTATATACACACACTGACTATTTATATAAACCAAATGAGCAGGATTGGTGTATGCAAGCCACCTTTATAGCATGCTGAGACAGCGTCAAACTCCTGACCAGGCATGCCCAGGATGTCAACTTCCACAGAACAGATTCCACCCTGGCCTGATTCTATGCCTGGACATGCCCAGGCTGCACAAACCATTGTTGACAAGTCACTTACGGGAGCGTAAATGTTTGGATACAAATATAAGAAAAAATCATGACAAAACTGAAACAGTTTGTGATGAGTGATATTCGTGATCATCACCCAAAAATCTATAAGAAACACCCAAAAGTGTTCAAGAAGCAAAAATTTTGTTGTGCAGTGCAATCAAACACGGCGGTATATTTTCTATTAACTTAATATGGCAATAGAAGCATAATTAGATAATAGGATTAATTATTATAACATTACGGTAATTTCAGGCTGAATGAGGGATCTTTTGGTGACACCTATGATGTCTAGATAGCATCATTGTTATGCTTGTGAAGAAAAGAAAAATAGCCTACCTTTGCACATCCGTTATCTAGCACAGCAGCTTACAAGCTTACATTTAGGGTAATAATGGTAGGTACACAGTCCTACTGTAGCGATACACAAGCACATAATGTTCAGACCTTTGTGTTTAGTTTGAATCTCCCCTTCTTCCTTTTTTCTTTGGCAGTATTGAGTGACTATTGTCTGTTCATTTTGAAACACTACTTGATGAGTTATTGTCCTCTTGTTGCTTCTTCACTTGTAATGTATTTGTTTGATGATGGTAGATTGAGTCATGCCAAGCTAATCTGTTAACAGCCTTGGCCCAACATCAAAAAGATAGATAGATAGATAGATAGATAGATAGATAGATAGATAGATAGATAGATAGATAGATAGATAGATAGATAGATAGATAGATAGATAGATAGATAGATAGATAGATAGATAGATAGATAGATAGATAGATAGATAGATAGATAGATAGATAGATAGATAGATAGATAGATTATTTATCCCAAGGGGAAATTCACAAGATACAATAAAAGATATTCTGTGCCGCTGAGACAGAAGGCACACAGTCTTAAGGGCATGCGGAGCATGTACAGCACAGTGCACATAGTCTGATACAAAGCAATAAGGACTTGCTAAATCAGCACCCCTCTAGACGGTGGAACCCTAGGTTGCCTAATAATTCGTTGGCACTGACTCTGGGTTTGCACGAGTTTACCCTGAAATTGACCGGGCTTAACAAAAAACTTTAATGGATAAAGAGACCTCAAAAGAGATACTGAATATTCTTTTTCATCTTTTTCATGGCATGGATATATTAGCTTACAGGACAAAGAAATGCCATTTTGTTTAACTGAAAACAAGTTAAGATTTAGATATATTTATTTTTTGAAAATATTTTTTAACAATTACCTAACTGATTCAAAAGAAATGAAGTGCCATGTAATATAAATAAGTGGCTTGGATTGTTTTAAAGGCTCTGCTGAATGACATATTTTTTTCTGCAGCACAATGCATATTTGATTTCTAATACAAAAATATACTTTTTAGTTTAGTTTTAGTGGTAAAGAAATGGCTGCATTAACAAGCTAATTAGGAAATAGACACCTGTCCATTTAGAGTTTAGTTTTAGAGACAAAGAAATGACTACATTAACAAGTTAATTAGGAAATAGATGGCTGTCCATTTTATTCTCGCTTGCCTGCCTATCGTTAGACATTCTGAAATGGCAGTTGTTACCATGGTAAATATCTTGCTTTGAAATTATTAAGGTGGCAGGGGAGGGCTGTCTTTTTGTAAATGGTAAATCTGTAATAATAGGTTTTCAAGTTGTTGAAATGGAAAAACAGTTGTGTGTAAACTATGTAATATTTTTTGCAGTGTGCTACTCATTTGACTTGAAGTGTATTATGTTAGGTTGATTATAACTACAAGAAAAAGTCAAATTAAAAAAATTTGTTTTCTGAAAGCTATATTTGTACAGTCTAAAATGTAGACTCTTTGCTCTCCATTAAAAGGAGGTTATGATCTAAAATTTTAAGCACTGATGTATATTTAGGGAAGACTTCTGTACAGTCCTGACTTTAGACTAACTGCCCAAATGGCCATTAGATTTGTTAGTATAAAGGGAGTCCTCATGGGAATCATCCCCAGGTGCAAACATTGTAAATGGAAACAATTATATGCAGCAGTTTAAATTTTAGTAAATGTTCTGTCAACCATTATAAATAAGGAAATACTTAAAGTGTTCTTTATTATTTATTGCTTTTTTTAGTCTTACAGTGTAACTGTTCTCAATTCTTGTTAATCTTCTGTATAAAAATAAAAATACAAATCAGCATAATCAGATAAATAAGAGCCTCCATTTTCTATCTCTTGATGATTTGACTTTCCCTCATAGTGATATAACTGTGATGTAGCCCCACTTATTCTTATCATATAATCCATTTCTAATGTGATAACACCTGTACCAATTTCTTGAACTAAAAAAACAAAATATGTGTTTGTAACATATGTAGGGGCGGCACGGTGGTGCAGTGGTAGCGCTGCTGGCTCACAGTAAAGAGACCTGGGTTTGCTTCCTGGGTCCTCCCTGCTTGAAGTTTGCATGTTCTCCCTGTGTCTGTGTAGGTTTCCTCTCGGTGCTCCCGTTTCCTCCCACAGTCCAAAGACAGGTTAGGTACATTGGTGCTTGGTGTGTGTGTGTTTGTGCCCTGCAGTCGGCTGGTGCCCTGACCGGGATTTGTTCCTGCCTTGCATCCTGTGCTGGCTGGGGTTGGCTCCAGCAGACCCCTGTGACCCTGGAAAAACAAATAGTGTCAGATCGGGTGTAAATTTTTGCTGCCGTTGTTAGTTAGGGTCAGATCAGGAGGGGAGGGAGAGTGTGAACGTGACTGAGAGAATTAAAGTGAAAAAAGCTAACTTTTACAAGAACAACAACAACATTTATTTATATAGCACATTTTCATACAAACAGTAGCTCAAAGTGCTTTACATAATAAAGAATAGAAAAATAAAAGACACAATAAGAAAACAAAATAAATCAACATTAATTAACATCGAATAAGAGTAAGGTTCTTTGGCCAGGGGGGACAGAAAAAACAAAAAAACTCCAGACGGCTGGAGAAAAAATAAAATCTGTAGGGAACCATACATTTACACCCAATCTGTTTGTTTTCAAATAATATTGCATTAGTGCGATGATGTTTTCTGATTGGTACTATTCAGGTCATAAAATGATTTCTTCAAAATGTCACAAATATTTGTCTCTTTTCTTTTTTTTCCTTCGGTACTGTGTTGACATCATGCACCAGAAAGTGTGAGCTTATTCAGCACGAGCAGGAGCATGCAAGTTGCCGGTTGCTGGTGCTACAACAAGCTTGACCTGGCGGCAATCAACGCGCATGTACTGTGCAAGGCATGTACGGAGTCCACTGAGAAAAGAAGAGTGTTCATGGCTCACCTTGCAGAGTAACTTTCTTTCCTCTGTATGTCCTGGAGTACAAAAGAAACACCACCATGCACCAAAATTTGGAGACTGGGCAAGATTGGAAAGAGAAAAAAAATGTGGTGATTGATTACAACCGCAAGATGGTATGCAAATGAATTTGAATAATATGAATAATGTTACATCAGTGCCACAATGTTTTCCGAAATGTACTGTACAGGTCATAAAAAGAATAATTCCAAATATCATATATACATACCTGTGTCTCTGTTTTTTGTCAGTGTGGCTTTGACATCATGGACCATAAGGCGCATACTAATTCAGCGTGAGCAGGAACACTTAATAAAACTCAAGAAAAAAAAAAAATCAAGGGCCAATGAGATACGAATAAGGCAGATCCACCAGCGTTTGTGTGTCAGCTTTTATCCCTCCAGATCAGAGAATCACCAGTTCGATTGTCTTAAAACACCACTCACATCTACAGTTATTCCCAGTTTCAAATAAAAACTAACAGCATCAAATCCCTTGGGGGTGGGGTGGGGTTAGGTAGTATGTATCGTGATTTTGACTGAAAAAATAAAAGTGAAAATAAAAATGCAAACTTTTACAAGTACTATAGATTTACACCAGCTGTTACAGACTCAAATCAAATGCATGTTTTTATTGTATAATATTAACAATAAGAGCAGCTCACTACTCAAAACAGTAAATATACGAGGAAGTCAGGATCGATCCGGGGGATTCTTGATTGCAAGTCCATAATTCTTAATGCTACGCCACGGAAGTTGTTGCATCATCCTTGCACCTTTTGTGGAAGTGTTTATTTGATCTTTGGACTTCAGGCTTTACATATTACTGTATATAGTTTATGTCTACATTTTGTCATTTATTACTAAAATATGAAAAACATTTCTGTTTTAACGATGTGTTTACACAGATCATTGTAGAAACGGAACACATATGAAACACAAACTAAAACTCTGCACTTCACTCCCAGATAATCAAGGCTGGAACTGGGAGAACTTTGTGCCCGTTCTGCAGCAGTGGGGGGATGGAATAGTAGGCTGCTTGCTGCTTGTATTGATTGGCACATTTAGACAAAAGACACTGACAGGGAGGTGCGAAGGAAATTAATTTGGGCCGGCATTACGAGTTTTTTCATAGGCTTTGGTGCTTTGGTAATTCTAGTGTTAAAGTAATGTAGTAATGTGTGTGTTTTTTTTTCTGTTTCTGGACAGACCACATGGTTTTGGTGCATTCTTTGTACTATAACATTGATAGAAGTAGACATAAATGTCAACAGCAGAATATATCAAAACCAGTTGGGCAAAATACAATTTTAAAGAAGGAAAACATATGTTGCAACTAGCTTTGATGGGGGCCATGCAGCCTTAGCAAACCCATAATAAATACACAAACACACAATATGCAAAAATATGTAAAAAAATATAAAACCTTAATTGTATTAACAAGTTTTCATTATTAGTTGACCAATTAGAGGATTGACTGGTTGAATATTGGTAGCTAGGTATAAAATCAAGTACAGTACTGGCATCTTTTACATAGCTATTTTAAAAATATAATTTTCAGCATTTTAAGTATGAAAAGCACTTTTTTGTTTTTGTTTTACAAATTGTGATTATGAGATTTTGTGTTATTATCAAAAGATGACTCATTTAATTATGTGGTTCAGTTTCTGTTGCTGCTCTTTAAACACAATGAATCAATCAGCTTACCAAAATTGTGCCCCATTTCAAACTGTCACAAAGTATTTAGTGTTGACTGTATTTTTGATGAGCATTAGGTGATAACATGTACTTTAGTCAGGTTTACATTAATATAAAACAAACAGTAGCAAAAACATTGAAGATACATACCGTCTCTTCTGAAAATGTAAAATACTGGAGGTAAGTAATACTTTAGAAATTAAAATTATCCAATAAATTTCAGAGGTGAACAAAAGAGTAGAAATCATGCAATAATCAGTAATTTAACTTCTAAAATGTAATATTGCTGTTTATTATTTAATGATAAGCAAGCAGCCCAGCAGCCTTGTTTCATTTAAAGACATTTTTGTAGTGTACTGGCAACATTTGACCATGAACCTGAATATTACTTTTGTCTTTTTTAGTTTCACTGATATTTCTGGCTGTCGCCCCAATATTACAGCTGTATAATTTGACCAGTAGACAAAAAAGCACATAATGAGAATGTTACAAGTTGCAGCATGAGTCATTCACATCCCTGTTGCATTGAATTTTGTCCACTGTTTCCAGATCAGAGAGAAAGAAGGGCCATTAAGCATGACAATTTTACATAATCATAGGCAGACTTAAAACACTAAAAAGAAAAGAACATACTGCAAACCAAAAAGCCAGTAACAGCATCATGTGTTGCAAGTAAAACTTATTGTCTGGTCTTCACTGTTTAAAAGCAATTTTTTAGTGTTACCTGTACAAAGGCATCTTGGGAAAACAATCTGGGCTATTTTAGGTGTTACAAAAATTAAATATAAATAAAGATTTAGCCTTTTGGGTTGCGTTTATTTATTTCTGAGCAGAACACATTAAATTTATTGAGATATGTTTTTCCACATTGGGCCATTAAAAGTTAAGAATCGTCATATATTGGAAAGCAGGTTTTTGATAACCTACATGGAGTGGCATAATTGGAGACTGTACGGACCTCGTGGTTCAGAAAGAGTTTCATCCCAGGAATTATAAACACACTCAGTCAAATGCTTCCTGTAGAACCATCTGTACTTAGATGTACTTAGTAGAATTACCTCAGTGTAAACTTGCACTACAGTTACAATATTGCACAACCTGAGGCACTTCATAAAGCACGTATTTACATATGATGATGATATCATTTTTAAGATGAAATGCAGCAAAATATGTTTATTATATTATACAGATAAAACTTTAACTTCATTTAAATAATCTATATTGTCAGTAATTAAACATTTCAGGACACAGTGCCGCTGCGCTAGCTATTAGCTTGCGCTCCGTTCACGGATTGTTTCTGCCTCGCACTGTATCCTTACTGGGACTTACGTGACACTGGAAGGATAGATGGATAGAATAATTAAACACGTACTATGAAGATATTTCAGTGTTCCTTAAAGTTTTTAAGAATTGCCGTTCTAAGCTTACAGATGGCTCAACGTCTATTATAGAGCTGATTGTGTGGCTATTGGGTATTTGGAGAAAGAAAAGTAAGAACAGGAATTGGAGGTTAGTACGTTTGAAAGAAACAGTACTTCTGTATTAAAGCATTTTATCGAAGGTCGCGCATGGTGCAGCAAGCATCTGAGACATGAACAATCACTGTGCTGCCGTGTTCCCATGTTTAATAACATGATTTAACTCCTGTCATCATGAAAATGATATCACGTATACATCTCAGTATTTTAATTATTCAGAGAGCTGTAATATTTTGAATGTATTGGATTCTGTGTCTTGTCGGAGGAAGAGAAAGCCAATTTAAGAAGCACGTAGTGATTCACACACATAGAGCACATAGAAGATCAAATACAAAACAAAGAATTTAACTTGCTACTTTAGTTACGAAGGGATTTGAGAAACTAATAAATTAAGCAATTTTAAGATGAAGTTTATGATGTTCTACTTTAATGACAAAATAAACACCGTGTGCCTACTTTTTTTTTTCTCTGTACTCTAATAAGCTTTCATATGACACTCAGCCGGTGGGCTACGACTCGCCTTTTCATGGCAACTTTGATATGTTTTTTATTTTGGGCACTGTGTGACTTTGTGAACTTGAGCTTTCGAGTTTCTCCGACACGCTATGTCACTCGATTGACTTCCTTTTGTTGTTTATACCACTGTTTAAACCAACAAATAGTACGTTTTTGCTTACCTCCACTTGGTATTCGCTGAAGTTCTTATATTTACCCCCGTGCTTTTCCCATTGTCTTTTCACAGAAGGCTGATCTTAATGGCTATTTATATTGATTTGCATATTCAAAGACTTGTAATTCTGGGAGGATTTGGGGCGGGACAGCAGGCGCGTGCACGAGCGTTACTTTTCACGCTGACCGGGATTTATTTAGTGGAAGAACGTGAAAGTTAGAGAACGCACAGATTCCTGCATCTGGAATTTTTTGTGCGTATGCACATTTTGGCTTTTGTGCTTATGTCATGTTATAGTGCAAATTCTATACACGGCGTTATGCATGAGGCCCCGTGTCTCTGCCACCTGATTGTCTACCATTGTGAAAATGGAAATTGGAAGAGTGAGTCAGTAATTTGATTGTTGTGAAAAGAATCACATGAATATGTATGCAGGTGTTTAACATTCACCCCAATTAATGTTAAATGTTTGTTAACAACTGAAATTAATGTTATATACAAATTATTTTTCTAGTCTGAGGGAGATGCCTACGGGGTGTAAAAATAGTTTATATTAGGATGTTTTAATGTTCTGCATGCAACCTACTGTCCTCCCATTTTTCTTGACAAGAAAGGCTTTGATAGCAGTCTTACACATCATCGTGGATTAAAAATAAAAGAGAAATACACCCGGAAAGGCTCATCTGATGTGTCCAGCGGCTGTTGAGTGTGTTTGTTTTTTTTAATTAGACGGCCTGTTTTAAAATGAATGCTTCATTGAAATGTAGGGGTTAAACAGGGGTAAATACCAGAGCCTTAAGATCCAGTATCAGAGTGAGGAGGTAAGGCAGTCGGGCGGAGGGCTACCACTCAGTACAGTCAGACAGATAAGCAGTCGAAGAAGCCAAAAAGTAGGAGGGGGGGCAGCTATACTAACATTAAAAACAACAACAGTGATCCTGTGACTGTTAGTTAAAGTAAAAATATGTTTCAAACAGGACTCATTTGATGGCTATCTTTACAATATGTAAAATAACTTGACCGTTAAATGGGGTTGGCACCAAGACAGAGTTGGCAAGGAGGCACTGCATGTTTACATTGGGAAACGATATGTGATAATGCAAATAAAGCCCACATTATTTCTAATTCACAGGAACTCTCTGTGAGCATGCATAAGTAACAGATCAGCAGATTACAGCAGACATCACAATTTCACCCTGCACAATGTAGTGTCACAAGATCACACTGTTAAGTGCAGAGTAAACCAACACACACCATTGAATGTACAGTTTTGTGGAAGGGAAGATCAAAAAATAAAATAAGTAAAATTTAAGAATGTCTCTGCTGTAGCTCAGACAACTGCTACATGGTTCGTGCAAGCTAAAGATAAATAGTTGGAAATTTTGGCATATTTTCATATAATCTGATTTATTGCAACATGTTAAAGACTTAATGGATTCGAAAAAGTAACAATTCTGTTTGTGTAAAAAAAGCATAACATTAAGAACAACACATGCAAAGACACTGATTTAGGTCAGTAAGCTTAAGGAAAAGATGAAGTATTGCGTGTTAATAACAAGTGTATTAGAAAATAGCATTTATTCAGAGAGGGAAGGTCATATTATCAGTAGCATATATCCAGAAAGGTGGATTTTCCTCTGGATTTTCAGGACGCGTTTGATAAGGTACCATATGAAAGGCTAGTGAACAAATAGGAAGAAGTGGATTTCAAGGTGTAATGTGTAGTTTGGTACAAAATTGGCTCAAATGCTGGAAGGGATGAGGGGAACCTTTTCAGAATTAGGTGAAGTTAAAAATTGGGTCAGTGGCTGGGGCTGCTCTTTTTAATATTTACAAACAGTTTAGACAAAAATATAAACAACAAGTTTGCAGATAATACCAAACTAGGCAGAAGGGCAGATAATGTAGAATCAACTGAATCATTACAGGTGGCCCTTGATAGAAGTTTGGTGTAGACAGAAATGTGGCAGATGAAATTTAATGTAAGAAAAATGTAAGGTAATACACATTGGAACTGGAAATGTTAGATTTGAATACCCCTATGTGAGGTTGAAAACTTGACTCTACGTCTTATGAGAAGGATCTAAGAGTTGTAGTGGACTCATCACTATCTACATCAAGACAGTGTAAAAGGTGATAGTGTGTTAGGTTAAATGTAAATAGCACAATGTGTAGAGTACAAGTTAAGCTATATATTGTACTAGCCTGACCTCACCTGGGGTACTATGTGCAGTTTTGGTGTGCATATTATAAAAAAGATGTAGCACTGCTAGGAAACATGTAGAGAGGAATGACTAGGCTGATTCCGGGATGGAGAGGTGTGAGGTATGATGAGAGATGAAAGCAGTTGAACCTTTTCAGTTTGATGGAATACTCCACCCAGTAATGATATTTTTTTATATGTTACTTATTCACTGTGTTTTGTAGTGATGACAGAGAAAAATCTTTAATCTCATGTAGATAAAAAAAAAGTTTATGATGTAATGGCACTCTATGGTGATCAACACTTGACCACAGCAAACAATATCTCACGTTGCTTGTGTCGCATAATCCACATGTTGACTTTTCCATATGTTATCCAGCTGTATTTTCACAATACGCAAAAGGAATACATTTTTGCTAAAATATTCTTTAAAGAAATATTTCCAGAAAAATCATCCATCCATCCATTATCCAATCTGCTATATCCTAACTACAGGGTCATGGGGGTCTGTTGGAGCCAATCCCATCCAACAAAGGGTGCAAGGCAGGAAAAAAAACCCCGGTCAGGGCGTCAGCCCACTGCAGGGTAAGCACACACACACACACACTAGGGACAATTTGGAATCGCCAGTGCACCTAACCTGCATGTCTTTGGACTGTGGGAGGAAACCGGAGTACCCAGAGGAAACCCATGCAGACACAGGAAGAACATTCCAGAAAAATCAATGCCATGCAAAAACAATAAATGTAATTTGTGTGGAATTGAGTTTTTGAATTGCTCTATCTGTTCTCTTAATTCATTGGTAAAGAGTCTTTTCTAAAAAATATAACTTTTCAAAAGAGTTTTCTTTTAAGTAAATACCTATCCTCTGGACCTTTGAACAGTTTATTTGAACAATCCAGCACTATGGAAAATGCATTTGATGCTTAAATATTGGTGAAGTTTCAATATAATCTAAATTGCAATTTTAAGTTTTGATGAGTTTTCTTTGAGAAAGTATTGAACTACTAATGACTGTCTACTTCACTTTGCCTCATTTACTCAATTTTACGGTTTGTTCAAATTGTTTTTACATTACTGTGTCATTACTTTGTTAAAATTTAATAGACGGATTTGCTTTATCTGATCTCACATAACTGTATAGAATAAAGTATATCCTTTGGAGTGAGACCGCATAATAACAGCTTTTTTTTTTTCATTCTTCACCTTCCAGTAGTTTCCTTCTACATAATCTAGTTGCTATTGCATCCATATACTGGAGCTGCTGATATCGTTTGGATTTTGTCTTCTGCTTCACTAACAATAACACTTAGTCCTCCTCCTACTAATTTCCTCTTGACTTTTGATGGGGAAATCAAAAACTACTACATGAAACAACATATATGTGTAAGTGTGCAAGAATAATCCTACCTGCCGTAATATATGAATAGTGGAACTCATTGTTCTTGTCAAGTAAAATGTACCTTCTACTTCTTACTCTGAAATGTTTTTGTACTGTGCAGAGCCTCTTGGGAAGGTACACACATTATTTAAAAGCTTTGTGGCATATAATGAAAGAAGGAAATTTTTTAAAAGAAGTCTCTTCAATCTTAAATCTAATTCAGTCTTCCTTAGGGATCCTATCCAACATCTTTTTCAAGCATTCTCTGTATTTCTTTCATAAATCTTTGAAACAGCACAGTTGAGAAAATACTGTAAAATATTTTGACATTATCAATATACCAAACTTTTGTCAAATTCAACTCTGCTGTAATTTTCAAAAATATAGTGTTATGCTTGTGTGCTCGATAGTTGTATGTTACAGTATTTAGTCTCTATGACATTTTCTTACATAACACCCTTTTGACTACTATTTACTGCATATTATTGTTATTAATTGTTTCTGTATCATGTGATTATGTAGTAGTTACATAATCTGCACATGTATTCTTCCTAAGTTGTTTAAGAATTCTGTGCATAGTATTCTTGAATTTTAAAAACATCAAAAAGAGGATATCAAGTTTGAAATGCAATTTTTATGAGTGTTTTTCACAGCCATTTTTCTAGTCCATTCTTTATGCTTTGTAGTCTTGGAGAAGGATTATGACAATGTCCTCTGTAGTATCTTACTGTGCTGTGCTTGAGTTTCCGCTGACTGAGAAAATATATCACTTGTGTTACCTAGAGATTGGACAAACAATAAATAAATAAATTACCATTATCCCCTTATAGTACGGTATATACATGCATAGAGTATATTATCTAAACCCTCTACTTAAATTTATGAAACCTTAACCAGCTTTGAACAAGGGAGCACTCTTTTACAAAACCAAAGTTTTTTTTTTAATTAAGGCAGTCATATTTTGAAAATTTCATTTGACAGCAAAATTGTGTGCAAGTGTATTTTCATAGAGTTGCTTAATCTTTTTTTCAGAAAAGTAAATGGACATTGGTACAGGAGTGAACAGGATGCTGTCTCCAGTAGTTCAAATATGTGTTTCAAGTGCTTTCACTATGTTCGTCACGTTTTGGTTGTTACACTAAAAAAACTAGTTTCAGAAGACCCAGATAACTGATAACTCATATTTAATGTTTGCTGATTCTCTTGTAGTGGAGGACAGTATGTTCTTTTAGCAGTCTCACTACCTGCGTGTCTCTGTGTTTATGCACTCGTATTAGTGCATTATGTGTGGTAGTATTCGACTTGCTTTGTGCTTCAAATATGATCCGAGTCAAAGAACTGCCTGTTCAATCCTGATTAAATATACAGTATCTATCTAGAGGCTAAAAAACTAATATCCAAGTATAGAATATGTTATCAATGGTTAAAGTGAGAAGATGGTCAATATTCCTAGTCCTGGTAGAGATGCTGTAAAGTTATGTCAGATATTAGAGGCTATTTGGTCATTATGTTTGTTGTGAACCAGGTGTCCGCTAGAATTGTGCTGCAGACCTCTGTTTTCCAAATTGTGAATTTTTAAATGAAACAACATCCTACTAAACAGTACATGTGCAAAACAAAGCACATTTCAGTTTTCTTTCTGTGTCAGGGAGGTAACTGGAGAATATAGAATGCTGTTCAAAAGTTAACTATATGATTGCTGTATAATCATTATTAAAGTTGAAAGCAGGGCTCTGTTCTTTTCAAAATTAAACAAAAGTATGCTGATAAACATTAAATGAATGGTAAGCAGTGATATTACTGGGATGGCACAATGGCTTTTGGTTTTCTTTGTCATTAAACAGCATGTTTGCTTGGCATCCATGTAACCAAAAAAACATTTGACATCACATATTACTAATTATTAGTTATCAGGCTGCAGGTTCTACATATAGCATAGTAGCTTTGCAGAGAAATATCAATATTGGTTCCTGGAATTTTGTGAAAAAGTGCATTGAAAAGAAAGCTAGTTACTTACTAGTAGAGAAAAACTGAATTTATAGATGGTTTCTAGCTAATGACTCTTGCTACATTTCAACGCATATTAATTTTGTTTTGTTGTTTTAGGAAAAATACTTTTTGTTTCTCCACACCATAGTGAAATGTGTAAATTATTTAAAAAGCACATAGATAGCAGATTGACTTATTGCCCCATCCAGGGCTGGTTCCCACCTTGTGGCTGATGCTATCAGGATAGGCTCAGGCTGGATTAAGCCGATTTAATGAGAAATGAACATAATTAGGATATTTGTATTAGATATACAGTATCAACAATAGTTAAGTTGTATGCATGTAATCAAGTTCAGTTTTGAAATTGATGCATAAAAGGACTGGATTGGCACATTCAATTTTGTACAGAAGATGCCATGAAGACCATAGTTAAACTGCTCACCAAACCGCTTGAAGTGTCTCAGGATACATTTTGTTTGATGTGCTACTTTTTAAGTTATTTAATCTTTGTGAATCTCTCATGGGTGGGGGTGCTGTGGAGATGGCTCCAGTTTTTTAGTCAGCATTGTTATGCTCACAAGACTGGAGTATATTTTAATAGATTTTCCTTTGAAAAGGGATTTTGTAGAAAGAGTAATATTGTATTTGAAAGCCTTTTTTGAATTGTTGTTTGAAGCTGTGTCTCAGTTGCACTATAATGCAGGTGTAATGTAGACTTATCACAGTAAAAGAAGACAATTCAGTTATAATTATGATGTTTTGGTTATGTCATGAAGCTTTACTTTACATCTAACTAATTAGTTCTCATCATGTGGTTATCTTGATTTGTTCATTTCGAAAATGAAAAACACATGATCAGCAGTTGTATAGAATGTTGTAGAGATTTACTGTATTGCACAAGAGTAATGAGCTTTATTCTTGAAAGACATTATAAGGCAGATCTTTTTTTAAGACTTATTTTTTTCTTGTGAAATTCCACACAGTAACCTTTGTTTCATTTACTATACCCGCTACAGAAAATGGGTCAACCAAAAGAAATGCTTATAAATTATTAAACTTTTTTTTTTAATTTCCAAGAATAATGGGACATTTAATTTACCTGGTAACATGCTATAAATATAACATTTTCTGTTTTGACCCTGAAACTAAGTAGCTTTCCCTTGTTGCTGGCAGGCATTTTGACATTTCTGGGAACCTGATAAAATACTCCTAAAATTCACTGAAAATGATTGCTTGTCTCATTTTTCCTGTTATTTTTATGAAGAATGTTTGGAGTCTAGAGTGAAATCGACACATTTTGCAGTCCTATGAGATCAAAGCAGATTCAATCCATTTTCCCATTCGCAGACTTTGTAGATTATTACAGTGTAATTTGCATATAAATGTTAAGCGCTGTAATTTGATTTCTGCATTATCCTGGCAGAATCTGGCACACTCTTGCCATGTTTTAGCATAATTCACGATAGATGAGTCTTGTTCTGATTATTTGTAACTGTTTTATTAGATAAAAAAAACTGTATATGTTCTTTTTGTGTAGATGAATATAAGATTAAAATTAGTCTTTCTATTTTCTAGGATACTGTCCATTTTATGTTTAGTGTTGCATGTAAGTAACAAATCAAAAATATGCCAATACAGTACTTAAGTGTAAATCAAGATTTAAACAACGTCATTCCAACAGATGGCATGTCACAAATATTCAATTGTTTGTGATATCCCATCTGTTGGAATGACAAATGTAATGCATTTTATTACTACAAATGTTTGTGATATGCCATTTGTTGGAATTACAATATCCAGTTTCTTAGGGTTAAGTGCAGATTTTATTAATGAATTACTATACTTGCAAAATGACATAAACATCTTTAGAATGCACTCTTCATGGCAAAATTTAACATTAATAGTTGAGCCATGAATTGTTCCTTAAAAGCTGTTTATGTGGCCCTTTGACCTTTCTCAGTCATTGCATTATTGTTGGCACTGAATATGTCCAGGGGCCTCTTGTATAACGCTGGGCATAGAATTCACACTAAAACATGGCATACGAACAAAAACATAAATGTGCGTACACACAAAAAAATCCAAATGCATAAATCTGCGTACACGTACTTCCACGTTCTTCAGCTACATAAATCCCGGTCAGTGTGAAATGTAACGCCTGCTGCCCCACCCCGACTCTTCCCAGAAATACGCCTCTTTGAATAAGCAAATCAATATTAATAGCCCATTATGTTTTGAGTTTTGTGAAAAGGCAATGACAAGCACAGGGAATACTAAGTGGAGGCAAGGAAAAACATACTATTTGTTGGTTTAAGCAGTGGTATAAACAACAAAAGGAAGTTAATTAAGTGATATAGAGTGGCAGAGAAACTCGAAAGTTCAAGTTAAGAAAGTCACACAGTGCCCAAAATAAATAAGTGGTCAGATATCAAAGTTGCCGTGGAAAGGCAAGTCATGGCCTGCCGTCCGAGTGTCATATGGAAGCTTATTAGGGTACAGAGAAAAGAAAAAATATCGGGACACAGTGGGAAAAAAGAGCTTGAAACATCAATTTTAATCTTGAAGTTTCCATTTTAATCGCTTAGTTTATATTGTCATTAAAGTAGAACATCATAAACTTCATCTTAATTTACTAGTTTCTCAAATCACATCGTAATTAAAGTATCATGTTAAATACTTCATACTCTGTTTGTTCTTCTTTGTACTCTATTTGTGTGAATCACTATGTGCTTTTTAAATGGGCTTTCTCTTACGCCGACAGGACACAGAATCCATTACATTCATGATATTACAGCTCTCTGAACAATTTAAATACTAAAATGTTTTATTGATATCATTTTCATGATGACAGGAATTAAAGCATGTATTAAACATGGGAGCACGGTGGTGTAGTGGTAGCAATGAGAGATTGTTCCTACCTCCCGCAAGATGCTTGCTGCGACGTGTATGACCCTTGATGAAATAAGTACTGTCTCTTTTTTTTTTTTGTAGTGCAAAATCATTCAATGTGTAACATATGCTAGTAAGAAAAGGGATGTCTTGTAACCATTTCCAGTCTGAGGCATGTGCTTCTTTTGTCAGGAAGTTTTCATGAATACCCTTTCAAAGTGTTTGGTGAAAACGTAATTGTGGGAAGAATAATACATAAGTAGTACTATTGTGTAAGTTATAGTACTGTCGTTAAGATGGCTGAGTGCTTATCTATTTGCCTTTAAGAGACAAAGTAAAATTACAATTTGTTAAACAAACACATTATAGTACCTTAAATTAGTGGCACTGTTACTTTGTAAAGGTGATTGAGAACCCCATACCTCATAAAGTTTATAATCTGGACTAAATAGCTGAATCATAAAAGACTGTTAAATGACAATATCTAATTTAATTTACTGTTGATCTTTTGTTATTTTCTTGAGAATTTAGATACAGCTATTTAAAGATCAACAAGTAGTCGATAGTGTTCATATCAAGATAAACAGCTTTTGTTCAAGAAAAGTATTAACAGTCACCTCTATATGAGAACATTAACAGCTTTGACAGACATTATAGATTGTTTAGTCTGTTAACCAAGTTTTGAGAATTAATAACTAAGTTTCCCCAAAACATTATCTCGTTTAAATTCTGTTAAAGTTAGAAGAAATACTTGCAAATTCTGTCTTGAATATACCTGAATTTTTTCTGAAGACCTTGATTCACTATGCAAATTAAACAGTTTCTTCAGATTATGCTTTGAAGTTTATAAAGACCTGGGGTCTCCTATATAAACGGCATGTATGCCCAAAAATGGTGTGTACGCCCATTTCAGTGCTCATTTCGATATGCATAAAAACTAAAATTTTTGTAAGGCTTCGCACATTTTAACGGTAGTCTCAGACCATGTGTACAAGCATTTCAGCTCAGTTTTGTAAATGGGCAGCACCCAGCATCAAAGCATTGCTTCTGTTTCTGTGTGGCTTCCTTTTTTTTTAGATTCTCATCCATGACACAGGCTTTATCAAATACACCAAAATTAATTGCATATCATTTACAAACTTACGGCACTTGATTGTAATCAATCTGTAACAATATAATGGTGCACGGAATGGTGACAGTATTCTAACTACCATGGCTGCTTTAGTGTTGTTTAGTGTTGACATCGCAAATGAAAGAATTAGAAGAGAGTGCGTATTTCAAGGCCATATTACTTTCATGTCTCATGATGACGGCAGGCTTCTAAGTTGATTTAGATTTCCAAAAGCTATCCTCTTTGAGCTGTGTTCTGAACTGGGACTGGCATTACAAAGGCAGACTTTAAGGAATTTTGCTCTACCTGTTTCTTTGTAAATTCTGTCCAAGCTCTGGTTTTTAGACACAGGAGGTTTTCACCGTGAACTTGCTGACAAATCGAGTATTTCTCAGTGATCATTAAGTTGCGCCATGCCAGCTGTATGGGTGGTATTAGTTGCTTGTCATCCGGATATATAAGATTTCCTTAACACTGTGGTTGAACAGGCAGACATCAAAGGGCAATTTGCAGCAACATCTGTTTTTCAAATGTAATCGGAGTGGTCAACTGCAAGCACATTGCTATAAAGGCCCCTTCAGAAGATGAATTTGCTTATGTTAAAAGAATGCATTTCCATACTATTAGCGTGCAAATTATCTGTGATGTGAAAATGTGTTTCATTAATGTTGTGAGATGGCCTGACTCAACTCCTGATTCATTAATTCTGAGAAATAGTACTGTTGGGAACAAACTTGAAAATGGTATTGTGTGTGATGGCTGCCCTCTCGGTAAGATAAGACATTTAATATTACTCCTTTGGTCAAAATTGTAAGCTATCTGTATGATGAAACCATGTGACGTGATGACTTAGGTGACAGTGGGTACCTGCTAGAGATATAGTTTCTCACTCTGCTCACCTACCCACTGGCTGAACAAAATTGATGTTATAATGACCTCCACTTTTGGGCTCGGGCGGTGGTAGAACGTAGTATAGGGCAGCTTAAGGGTTGTTGGTGCTGCCTGGATAAGACTAGTAGAGTACTGGTCTATAGACCACAGAAAGTTTGTCACTTTGTGCAAACATGTAGCGTGCTGCATAATGTGGCATACAGTCTTGTCTTACCCGTACCTGAACAGATGCAGTGTGATGAACCTGACCCTGACCCATCAAATGATCAGCCAAATCAGTCAGTGTTACAACTTTTTTTAATGTAATTAGCAGAATGTAAAACAGGTAATCAGACAATGCATTTATTCTTTAACTAATTCATTTAATTTGTGGTCAATATCATATAGTACAGCATTTATATTCCTTAGTTCTTTGGCCACATTTCATATAGCATCCACTATTGCATTTTGTGATGCCAGAACAGCATCCGTCACCACACAGCCCGTCAGTTTCTGAGGGAGAGGTGTGTGTGCAGCCAGCACCGGAAGATGTGTTCACACATGTATAGATAATGATAAGTGAAAAAAAAAACCTCAGCTTAACCCATGGTTGATGTTGGAGTTCCCCTAACCCACTGATAAAATGCTGGTTAAAGTGTCTCGCCAATAATTGCAGCTGCTTGCTGCTCAAACAGTGTGAGCCCCTCAATTGTGCTACTGCCTACAGTGGTGTTGACACTCAGATTGTAGGTTGTGACTCGCCTTTTCACATCAACTTTGACTTCTGACCACTCCTTTTTTATTTCGGGCACTGTGTGTCTTTCTGTACCTAAATGATTGAGCGCCCCTGCCACGCTGTGCCTCTCCATCAATTTCTTTTTGTTGTTTATACCAATGCTTAAGCCACCAAATAGTAGGTTTTTCCTTGCCTCCACTTCATTGAGCAGGGACACCATTTTGCATTTGCTGAAATTCTTCTGTTTTACAAATGATTTTGCATTTGTTTTTTAACAAAGCACTGAACAGAAAGGGCTATTTATACTGATTTACATATTCAAATAGGCAAAATTCCAGGAGGAGTCATGGTGGGGTGGCAGGCTCAACATGTTTGTTAAAATTCACATTGATTGGAATTTATAAAGGGAAAGTGCGTAAAGCTTTCCTTACGGGCACAGTTCTATGAATCTCAGATGATTTGTGCATTGTCACATTACTAGTTTTGTCCATACGGCTTGTTTTAGCGTGAAGTTTACACAAGGCATTATACATGAGGTCACAGGACTAAGTAAATGTACAATTGTTTTCAGCTTATTCTTCTTGGAGTACTAAAACATTGCTCACAGCTGCTGCTGTTAGGTTCAGAGCAAGAAACGTAGTGTACAAGAAAAATGAAAAGCAACTGCTCATTCCTTCAACGGTATTGACAAACATAGTTTCATAAAATCAAAGGCTGGATAATGATGCACCAGCTGCTTGACCCAAACTTAAATATTATGACATGAAATCTTTGTAAGTATTAATTCCAGCTTTTAATGCTGGGTTTGGGCCATGGTGGGTACACATTTAATGTCTAGTCTTCTGGACTACAATGGACATAGCATAATCGTAATAGATCTCATTTTAAACTACTTTTAAAATAATATTTAACTTGCTTCTACTCTGTTGGGCCACTGAGCAAGGCCCCTAACTTGCAATTGCTTTGTCCTGGGTATGATGTTAATCTTCCCTACAACTTACAGGGAAAACTTGGGAGTTGATGGCAGGATTGGCACTCCAGCCACATTAAAACAACCTCACATTGTTCAGTGTGGTGCTGAGGTGTCACACATTGCACGGCTGCACTTGGATCTCAATCTGGGTGGTTTGCTGTTTGGTGGGTGTGGCAATGCGCTGCAATCCGTGCATGCTTGCAACCTGTCTCTTCTCCTCTATAAATATTGAAATGAGATATACCAATTTGCAATATTTTCTGAATGATTGTGGTGTTATTTAAAAAAAGATCTGAAAAGTGTTACTGCTATTTGTTTAATTTTTAAATGAGAAGTGAAAACAAATTGTTTAGACACACTTTTTATAGTTTTCTATAATGTGGTTGACATGTAAGACTTTCCAGACAAACACGGTCTGCATGATCAGTTACTTGGAGTTCACATTCTTGCTCTCACCTCCTTTTTTCCTCACTGAGACTTCACGTGCAAAATTCATACTAATTAAACTGATTTTTTTTTTGATGGTTGGCATTTAGTCAATGTATCGTGTTCTCAGCAATGCTGTGAAGTATTCAACAGAGTAAAACATTCCATCCTGTTTTCTAGTGTCAGGTTGTATCATCTGAATTCTGATTTTATCAGTTTTTCTCCTGGCTGACTGCAAAGTACCATTAGAAATGCAGCTTTTACAGTGATGCCAGATACATCAAACTTTCAACATAGCTCACTGGACCTCATCAATAAATTGCATCATGTATTATATCAAAGCCTTCTCTCTGCATTCTCATTTATGAGAACAATTTGCCCACATTTTCAGTCAAAGTCTTCCAAGGGTCCTGGAAAGAAATGTATGGGGTCCAGTAATTTTTTAAAAAAACACAGATTTCATTTAGAAAGGTTAATTGATTTTAAATTAAATCCATGGTAAGAGATACATCATTGACTGTAAACTGTGCATAAGGAGCTATACATTTAATTTGTAAATCCTGGTTTTTATTAGATCCAAAACAGTATTTCTCATTTATATTAAAATGCAGTATTTGGCATTAAATGTAACATGGCTGAAAGCAGTTGTTTTCTGCATTTATATTCTTCATGTTATTGTAATGACCTGAGCCAGGGTGTATCTGTCTTTTTTTAGGTCTAGTAAGTGTTCATTGTTCACAGCTTTCATGTATAGTTACATATGTATGTTTTACAAATTTCCATCAAATTCTTCAGATTTTATATTTTTAAAAAGTAGGCCTAAATAGTAATAGTTTCAAAAAGTTTAGGAAGTCTCATTATTTATAGTATGTTATTTATAAGATATTAGAAGATTCGTTCAGCATGCTAAACATTTTCGAATATGCATAGGGTACATTAATTAGCACATATGTCTAATAAAAAATTATGATACATGTTAGAATTTTAACTATTCATGCATTTAAGCCAAAACACTTTATTGTTTTTAACAAAATAAAGAAATCACATGAGTACTTTGGATTATCAGTATTTTTTGATAATCTAAACATGTATTGTTTGGGCAAAAAAACAGAAATAATATCAAGTACTCAAGAGTTGCTCAAACCTTGTATGAAAACACCTGCTATGCGGCTTGACCTGCTGTAAACCTTTTGGTGAGAGCAAAGAAATACAAAGAAACATCAAAGAACGGTCATCAGGTTCCTTTATTTTCCAGTAGGAGCTAAACTATTTTGTATACTTTATTTTCAGACTCATGATTGAACTTTTAATGCTAGGTTTAAATATTTTACAAAAAAGGGGTTTTCTTAAACATTTGTACAAATATATATACAGGCAGGTACGCCAAAATAGTGTGACTACAGCTATATAGTGTGGAGCAGTATTGGGGAAGTAAAGTTGCAGCTTTGAAGTACATGTGCAGATAAAAGGCAGTATGTGTGATTTTTTTTTTGTTAAAAAATTAAATGTGCCACAAATAGGAGTATGGAATTAGCAAGATTTAATTACAAAAGTGAATGACAGGTGTTTTACCAAACCACATGCTGTTATTATTGACATGCAATTTTTTCTTGTGCTTTTAATGTGCTGTTACTAGAGCTCAGCTTTATTTTCTAGGTGTAAGTTGCTTCTAAATTGAAATGGTCCTATTAATACAACATTTATTTCACAACAGTAGGTAGCATGAATAGTAATTTTTTTGTATTTCTATTTATATTATATTATTAATATTAGTATATACTATGCTATTTATGCTTTTTCAGTAGTTTAAAATGCAACGCAGACTTGTCTCACGGCATCCTCAGTGCTTCAGTGGATGCATAATGATGGAGTGCTCAAGGCTTAGTGGAAAAAAAAAAAATCGACATTTTAGCATTTTCAACAGTATGCAATTTTCATCTTTGATTTTGTACACATGCAGTACAAAGAAGTGAACCAATTGAACTGTTCCTGTATGTACTTCATAATTAGCATTATTCTTTCATTTTGTAATTTATTAATTGATCATATTGAAAAATATTTTAAGTGTAACTGAAGATGGAACAGTAATAATATTATTGATGAAAAGTAAATATTTCATTAACTCTCTATAGATTTTCTTTGATTTAAAAAAATAACGCACAGATTTGAATAGGGAGATATTTAAAAGCAAGCACTGTATATAGTGCGTCTTTCAAGTTTTAGTGTCTTTCTTATAGAAAATATATTACTTGGGAATGTATTTACATTTTTACAATTGAAGATCCACAAGCTTTTCTTTATTTTGTATATTTTACCTTTCCTTATTACTATTTTTTGAAAATAGCGAGGACTGCAGATCAGTGAAGGAGATGGCAGCAAGTTGTTTGTATTGTTTACTGTTTGGTATCTTGAGAACTGGTTTAGTAACTGGATATGTGAGGGGTTGAAATTCTACAGTTTGTCTGTCTGAGTGTGTGTGCTGTGTCTGTCAAATGATAAAGGCTTCAGCAGCACAGAGAACAAAAGAATTGTTTCCTGCTAATTTTGCACATTTTAATACAAACTAAAGACATCACATGCAGTATATTTTGTCTTTGTGGTCGCACTGTGTAATTTCATCTGCAGCTCCTGTCTCTCATTCAGATATTTTCCTATTTCATCTCTTTTATTTTTTATTTATGACAAAACTTTCACTGTCATATTACATTTTTGAGACTTCTTTTGAAATGTTTTTAGAGTTTAATATTTTGACAATCAGTCAGTTTTTGTTTTATTCAGGTGTTTTTCTTTATTAAACATATACTTTGCCAATAAACCGTGTTAGATTTTTATTGGTACTTCTTTCATTTGTGACTTTTAAAAATTAGGTGCATGACTTCTGTAAATTTCTGGTTATACATGTTGTGGTAAGTGGCCCAGACACAGACAGGTGGACACGTTCATATCACCCACAACACGTTTATGTAATATCCTATATACAGTAAGTGCACAAAAATCCCCAAAGTCCTGGCCAACACAATAATGCCTCACTTTGTCTTCAGGCCGCCTCCTTGTCTCCTCCAAAACCTCCTCATCCGTCTTTCACCTGACTATAGCTATTGTATGAAGAGAGGCGGCCCCTTTTATAATCCCCCGGATGTGCTCCAGGTGTGTCCCGGCAATCTTCCACCGACATTCCCCAGTGTGGTGGAAGTGCCGGCTGCATCCCTGGAAGCACTCCAGGTGTCCCTGATCCTCTTCCCTCCAAAATTCCGGGTGTGGCGGAAGTGATGAGGTCCAGGGCACCAAAGGCATAGGGGTGCCCCCTGGCGGTGACCACGGGCCCCTACAGGGTTGAGCTTCAAAGCTCTGTACCCGTGGCACCCAAAGGTACCAGGGCGGTCACCCCCACATGGCCTGGGGAAGGCGTAAGTCCTCCTCCGGTCCTCCTGAGTGGCCCGGCCGGGTCACCACCCCAAGCCATCTCCGACAATGTACAATTCTAAGGCAGGTTCACATATTAAATTGTGCTCTTTTTTATATTTCTTTCTCTTTGTTTAACTTGATTTATATAGGCAGTGAATTCTAATAGCCAGGATAGTTTGCTGAAGTCTTCTTTCGTGACTATTTTTTGTTTTTTTGTGTATAGCATACATATATTTACAATATAGTATGGCCTGCAGAGGATGCTCCTGCCACCCAAACCCAACACAAACAGACACAGGACCCAAGTTCAGCACATACATTTTTATTTTTTTTCCCATGGGAAACACCTTTCCTCGTTTCCCACCTGCACAGCACAGTTAAAGCACAAACACAGTACAAAGCACACTTCTTTCTTTTTCTTTCTGTTCTCTCTGTTTGCCTGCACTCCTCCTCCAAGAAGCTATGTCCATCTTCTCCTGACACTGGCTCATGGAGTAGTGGTATAGGGTACCTGGAAGTGCTCCAGGTGTCTGGTGATCTTCTTCCAGCAGCACTTCTGGATATGGCAGAAGTGCTGCCTAAAAGGGCTGCGCCAAACTCCAAGTCCCATAGTGCCCTGTGGGAGTCCAACCCAGGGAGGCTGCCATCTATCGCTCCACGAATATGCTCTCTCCCCGGTCCTTCCACTATAGAGGCGTCCAGGTAAAAGGGCCCCGGCTGTTAGCCACAATAGTTAGCCTACAATAGAACAAAAGATAAAGTGCAATAAAACACAAAAAATCATGTGATATATACTTACAAATGTATTGAAGCCATGTTTTTAATAAGGTTCTGAAAACTCACAGATGGTAGATTAAATTAGGCTTGAAATTATAGGTAACAGAGGATAACAGCTATTCTGAGTGCAAATCCCAGAGAGACAAACTGCTGGATCCTGTGACCCAAAGTTAAAGGATGTCAAATTCAATATAAATGTGACCAGCTGGCTATCTCTTCCCTTCCCTCCTGTCCCCTTCTTTCCTCTACCCATATTTTCTGCACATTACTAAAGCACAGTTAGATATGGTGTACTTCTTGTCCTGTGCCAGTAAGCAGTTTGGAATGGTTTTTGTTATAAAAAATTTTTGTCATAACACATTGTGAATTTCTGAAATGATCCAGTCGATTCACCCTCAAGTCTGTAAATGCAGTCAAGAAACGTTAACTGACTGTGTTCCTATCTGTTTTTCTAGCTATAACTGGGTTAAGAATCCCAGGAATGTAGTGGGATTTATTTGCTCAGAACACCTGGTTCATTTCCCAGGTCAGCGACAAATAAATAAATAAGTCTGAAGTCTCAGATATCTCAAAAAGTTTAATTTAATTTTTAACCTGATGCCTTTTTCTCATTTAGGTTCCTTAACATTACGTTGTATACTACTGCATCTTTATACAGCTCTCAGTAGTTGCATAACTGTTTTGTCCTGAGCTTGAGTGGAAGTTAACTTCGGTTTCCAGACATTTTTCAAAATGGTAACCTTGCAAACTTAACTAACCCAAAATTTCATGTGTGTGCTATATGTCTGAACTTCATGGTAATTATGGGGTTATATTCATCACCAGATGTTTGTCTTGTGATTTGCTTGTTTTAGTGTCTGTCCTGTCCCAAGCCCAGATAAATGGGGAGGGTTACGTCAGGAAGGGCATCTGGTGTAAAATTTTGCCAAATCCATATGCGGACAGATGAATTAATGAAATTTTATGGCTCCACCTGACAGTCATCATCAAGTTCTTCCATGAGAACCCTGAATGCAATGAGGACTGATTAAGGTCATTTATGTTAGGTAGAATGCCGAGAGGGGGCTGGGTGGTCTAGTGGCCTGGAATCCCTGCAGATTTTTTTTTTCTGCAGTCGTTTGGAGTTTTTATATTTGTTTTTTCTGTCCTCCCTGGCACCGGACCTTACTTTTATTCTATCTTAATTGGTGCTTCCTTATTTTAAATCTTATTTATTTGGTCTTTTTTCTCTTTGTTCATCATGTAAAGCACTTTGAGCTATATTATTTGTATGAAAATTTGCTATATAAATAAATGTTGTTGTTCACATCCATATAGAATTAGTAGATTCATTTAAATCATACTAAATGTTGACATGGGAAATTGCTGTGCTCAATTTCTTGCTCTAGCTAAGCAGTAATTTACTATTGAAATTCTAGGATAATATGGTCGCATGAAAAGATTTACTGATTATGGAAGTATACTGCTCAAAATAAATTAAAGGAACACTTTTTAATCAGTATAGCATCAAGTCAGTGAAACCTCTAGGATATTGATCTGGTCAGTTAAGTAGCAGAGGGGGTTGTTAATCAGTTTCAGCTGCTTTAGTGTTAATGGAATTAACAACAGGTGCACTAGAAGGGCAACAATGAGACGGCCCCCAAAACAGGAATGGTTTAACAGGTGGAGGCCCCTGACGTTTTTCCCTCGTCATCTTTTCTGACTGTTTTTTCACTAGTTTTGTTAGCATGAGGTGATACCTGGATCCTACAGAGGTTGTACAGGTAGTCCAATTTCTCCAGGATGGCACATCAATACATGCCATTGCCAGAAGGTTTTCTGTGTCTCCCAGCACAGTCTCAAGGGCATGGAGGAGATTCCAGGAGATAGGCAGTTACTCTAGGAGAGCTGGACAGGCCCATAGAAGGTCCTTAACCCATCAGCAGGATCGGTATCTGCTCATTTGGGCAAGAAGGAACAGGATGAGCACTGCCAGAGCCCTACAAAATGACCTCCAGCATGCCACTGGTGTGAATGTCTTTGACCAAACAATCACAAACAGACTTCCTGAGGGTGGCCTGAGGGTGTGACGTCCTCGAGTGGGCCCTGTGCTCACTGCCTGGCACCATAGAGCTTGATTGTCATTTGCCATAGAATACCAGAACTGGCAGGTCCACCACATGCACCCTGTGCTTTTCACAGATGAGAGCAGGTTCACCCTGAGCACATGTGACAGATGGTCTGGAGAAGCTGTGGAGAACATTATGGTGCCTGTAACATCGTTCAGCATGGCCGGTTTGGTGGTGGGTCAGTGATGGTCTGGAGCGGCATATCCGTGGAGGGATGCACAGACTTTTACAGGCTAGACAATGGCACCTTGACTGCCTTTAGGTATCGGGATGAAATCCTTGGACCCATTGTCAGACCCCATGCTTGTTCAGTGGTTCCTGGGTTCCTCCTGGTACACGGCAATGCCCAGCCTCATGTGGTGAGAGTATGCAGGCAGTTCCTGGAGGATGAAGGAATTGATACTATTGACTGGCTCCCACACTTGCCTGACCTGAATCCAATAGAAAACCTCAGGGACATTATGTTTCTGTCCATATGACACTGCCTGGTTGCACCTCGGACTGTCCAGGAACTCAGTGATGCCCTGGTCCAGATCTGGAAGGAGATCCCCCAGGACACCATCTGTCATCTCATTAGGAGCATGCCCCGACGTTGTCAGGCATACATACATGCACAAGGGTGCGATACAAAGTACTGAGTTCGATTCTGAGTTGCTGTAATGAAATTTCGGCAAAATGGACTAGCCTGCTGCATTATTTTTTCGCTTTGCTTTTTTCGGAGTGTCTTTGAATTCAGCCCTTTCTATGTTGATAATATTCATTTCCATCAAATGATGTGACATCCATTTGTTCCTAATACATTACCCAGTCAATATCAGTATAGATATCCAGCATGATTTTTTTCCCATTTAGATCTGATGTGTTTTCAAAGTGCTCCTTTAATTTTTTTGACCAGTTTATAATGTAAATTGTGCCTTCAAAGCTATAATACATATTTGTTTTTACATTCCGTTTTGTATGTTTAGTCTGTTTCACAATTTTGTATTTTCAAAGAAATTGACTTCTCAGCAGAAAAAGATCACAAAAACGATTTTTGTAAGTCTAAACAGAATACATTAATGTAACAGGAAAACATATGAGGTCTGTCGTAAAATTAGACTGATGAAAATGAATGAGACTTATTGCAAACATACAAAGAGCCATAACTGATGTACTGAAGGACCTCTCAAATGACAGTGTTTGAGAATACATCTAAGTGTCGAAGAACCAGCAAGTAATAATACAGTATGTACAATAAAATTCACTTTGATATTAGTTTTTTAATTTTATGACAACAATGTACACAACTGATGTTCTGTTAGAGTTTTATACTGTGCTACATTTGTGCTTATAGTCCTCATACTATATAATCTGGTGTTCTTGATATGAAAATAACCCAGACTATTGAACCACTAAATGGCCGTTTCCCCTACTGGCATTAGTTATTATCTGATTCTCTCTCTTCCTGGCCTTTTATTGGCTCCCATTTTACAGAAAGTGATCTTATGTTTGAGGCTTTTAAAAGCTAACAGTCTGCTTGATTTCCTTTAAAAATTGTAAGACTTTTGTAACACAATCATTGTTGGTGGCAGCTAATATGATCATTAGGAGGGACCAAGTATCACATCGGATTTTATATGGCAGATATTTAATGAAGTCTTTCTTTGAGTGCAGACAAGGGATTTGTCATTGTTGAAAGGGAGCATCAGAACATTTAGGTCATAATGTCTTTAATCAGAATATCAAGGACTAAACCAGAGGTTAAGTCAAAACAAAGTTCAAAACCAGAATATTTGCCTATTTTGATTATTTGGCTAAGCTGTAGTCTCTCCCGAGGATCTGTAATTTGATAAAATTGAAGATGCTGTTTTAATGTGCGCAAGAGTCATATATGTCATTGTCACCATAATGTCACATGTCATATGGCAAGTGGATGTATATATTCATAGGAAGCAGAAATACAAAATGCTGGCACTACTGAAATCCAGGAACACAAAATGTCATTGTCTATGTTAAACATTTATGCAAAATGATGAAAAAATGATGGTAAAGGTAATAAAATATATTAATGATAAGATTAAAAAGTATTAGTACAATAAAACACAAAGCAAATGGCAAAAATTAATTAATGATGTTTTTATTACAGGAGCAAGTATCACTTTTATATTATAGATGCTGTTAATTTGAATTGCAAAGGTGTATTAAAACTGTTAAAATGAAACTAAAAAACGTTTTCTGGTGGTTGTGTCGCACATAAAATGTTTTAATGTACAGCTAGGAGAGGCAATTTTTATAGCATTATGGCTAATATGAGCTTCATTTTTTGTGAAAAGGCAAACAATAAATACTGTACTCAGGCATGTCAAACTCGCTACCATTGGTGGGCTGATTCGACTGCCATACGTACGTCAGTGGGGCGCACTGTAACAAATACTATTATACTGTTATACAAAGTTACTGTAGCTTTCTTTCCAATGCTGAAAACTTTAAAAAATGTAACACTTAAAGTTTAAATAAAATCAATTTATTTCCATACAACGTCCATACAACAGCATATAATTAGAGTCTTAGCCTCCTAGCTAGGTCCTTATATAGGAGTCTTACAGTGTGAGATCTATTTCTTTTGTCTGGACACTTGGGATCTGTTGTTAGTAACCAGTTCATCAATATCACGCTTGAAATCTTGTGCAGCTGCAACTTTTATGAGGGATAAAAGGTGCTCGGCAGTAAGTCTTGAGTGATGTGGGGTTTTGGTAGCTTTCATTAATGAAAACAGTTGCTCAAAAACGTAAGTGCTTCCGAACATAGGCAGTATTCTTGATGCCAACTTACGGATCTGCACATACGAGGGTGGCAGGTAAGCGCATACAAGCCTAGCACACCAACTTCATTGTATTTTGTGTTCAGAACAGAATCTGACTGCAGTTCAATCAATTCCATTTGGATATTCTCAGGCACATTCTTAACGTTGTAAGAGTATGGTGACGTAAACAGTGTAAAGTCCTGTTGGTGTGAACTGAAATCACGAAAACGCTCACTGAATTTATTGCTCAGTAATAATTCAAGTTGGAAAACCAATCCTCCAAAAATCTAATTTTACTTTACTAAGTTTACTTCAAAGTTTATATTGTAAAATAAGCTGATATGCAAAAAGCCCCCTGACCTACACTAATTTTACAAACTCAAAATCACAAAAATTTGTTAATAAACAACTCAACTTCTTGTGTCCACTTCAGATCTTCAGCTGTAGTCTGCACTAACTGTTCGTTACAATACTACCACAAAATGACATAAAACTAGAACAAAAAAAGTAAAAATATTCATCCATTCATCCTCTTCCGCTTATCTGAGATCGGGTCACGGGGGCAGCAGCTTGAGCAGAGATGCCCAGACTTCACAATCCTCGGCCACCTCTTCTAGCTCTTCCGGGGGAAACTTGAGGTGTTCTCAGGTCAGCCGGGAGGCATAGTCCCTCCAGTGTGTCCTGGGTCTTCCCCGGGGCCTCCTCCCGGTTAGACGTGCCTGGAACACCTCACAAGGGAGGCGTCCAGGAGGCATCCTGATCAGATGCCCGAGCCACCTCATCTGACTCCTCTCGATACGGAGGAGCAGTGGCTCTACTCTGAGTTCCACCTGGATGACTGAGCTTCTCACCCTATCTTTAAGGGAAAGCCCAGACACCCTGCGATGGAAACTCATTTCAGCCGCTTGTATTTGTGATCTCATTCTTTCGGTCACTACCCACAGCTCATGACCATAGGTGAGGGTAGGAAAATAGATCAACTGGTAAATTGAGAGCTTTGCCTTAAGGCTCCTTTTTCACCACGACAGACCGATGCAGAGCCAGCATCACTGCGGACGCAGCACTAATCTGCCTGTTGATCTCTCGCTCCATTACTTGAAAATATGTAAGCTATTACTACTCGTGATGGTCAGTTCTTCCCAGTGGCTAGTCTCAGCAGCCTAGCTAGTAGTGTAGCCTGCCAGGCTGCTGCAGCCTAGCACGTCAGTTGCGACATCGCGGCTCATTAACTTTACTTTACAACTATACTAGCAGAGGACATTTCCGGGCCTGTAATGCCATGGGAAAACGCGCTTTTGTAAGAAAAGTCAATAAGTAATGCCGAAGATGCAGAATGATTCAATCACAAACAATAGTAATCATTTTGTACAAGTTTAGTGCTATGTAGGATCTGTCATGCGGGCCGCACAGATTTTTGTTGCGGGCCACATGTTTGACATACCTGCTGTACATCATCCAATCCATACTTAGAACTATTTGTATTTATGAGGATAAGGTTGTACAAGCGACTTGTATTACATAGTATTTTTCCTATACATAATAGTGAAGAGAATAACTTACCGTGCTTCATCTGTCATAAACTGGGTTGTTGATGTCTGACTTGATCATACGCTACTTCTTCTTGCAAACTCTTGTGTTATTTAAACAGTGGACTAGGAGCCTAAAACATTACCTGTACTTTTAAACTGAGATATATAATGTGCTTATTGACATTATCCTCATATAAAGGTGTCCTGATTTTTTTAGAACTGTTATACGATGTGCTTGCATTTAGTAGAAAACCAATTACACTAAAAATGTTGGTAAAATGGAAGAGCATACTGGACCATGGTAATTGATATAGATGTTCCTGGCTAACCCCATTTATAGTCCTGCTGTATGTTTAAAGTCCTGACTTAATATGTTGTCTAACAGGTAAAAGAACAAAAAAAAAATACACTTTTCTGACAATAAAAATGTGTCCCAGGTGTGCACAATTGCCATCCGACAAGATATATTTTTATGTAAACCTTAGCATAAAATGTCCAGGTCAAGTTGTCATTCTGTTACTTCAACTGAAGAGAAAGTGTGACATACATACTCCTTCATATGCTTCAAGTTTGGTGTACATACTAAAGCATACAAAGTGGGGTCCAGTACACATGCACTCATTCATTAATCGTGGCTTTATGTTCTATGAGGTGTGTTTTTATGATCAAAAGTTGATGTAGTTAGGAGTAGTAAAATTATTACCTTTAAACTGGCTAAATTATATGTTAGAAACACATGCAGTTCTCATCGAGAGTTCATAGAATTTAAAAGTCAGTTTATCAAGTAGAATAGAACATAAACAGCTTAAACCTAAAAGCTAAAACTAAAGAACCTACTGCTGCTTGAAATCTACAGTACATGTTGACATTCATATTTTGTTCCATTAGCATATTAACACATTAGCTTTATATGAAATATTTTTATTCTTTCCATGACATTATGCAAGTACTATAGAAAGTTCATGGTAAGGCTGTATATGTAACTAGTCAGGGCACCAAAAAGCCCCATATCCCAAAATCAACAATGCCTAATGCAGTCACAGGTTCAAATAATGGATTTTTAATCCACCAACCACCTTGTATAATACAGCACAGACAATAACCACACAAAAGCATTAAATCTCTTTCCTCTCCTTCTGCCTCAAGTTGAGTATTGCTTGCTGCCTTCCAACTATCGACTCTTCAAGATAAGGCAATGAGCTCCTTTCATGCTGGATCCAAAAAGGCTTCCAGTGACCTGGCAGGATTTGTGGGGAGTATTTCCAGGTTGTTTGGGACCACTGCCACCTAAAATATGCTGGATGAAACTGCTCCTAGCCTCCAGCTTCTGCTTGTGTATCCTCTGGCAACTTCTGTCTTGGCAAGTGGTTGTGCTGTTGTGCAGCCTGGATGCCCGTCTGTCCTCCATTGTACTCACAATATATATTGCAATTGTAGTGCTGCTGTGCTTTCACCTAGTAACCTGGTTCATAGTCTACACTCTAGCTGTGTAGGCACACTGTGCATATTGTTGTGGTATTTGTAAAGTATCATTACTACATCATCAAGATGGCAGAGATTTTTTTAGCTAGTTGGGCTAGCCTTTTTTGTGACAGGAGTTAGTAAATACTGATGCTAACATAGTTAAATGTATTTGCTAATCATGATTTTATTTCTTCCAATGATATATTGTGACATGGAGTATGCTGAGAGATATTCATAGATTACAGACCTTTCATAAAAGCATTCACCTCAACTAGTGCTATATTTTGGATGGGTATTTATGTAACCAGTAGCAGCATTTATGCCTAAATGTACTTTTTTCACACCAATCTTTATAATGTTTCTTAATTTTACTTAATTTTAATTAAATTCACTATTTAAAAAATTATATGGACACTATTTAAGTACATTTTAAATATGATTACAGAGCAGAATACATTATTTACAATTTTGGATTTGAAAATGACAAAAGTTCAAAAAATAGGGGGTCTGCTGGAGCCAATCCCAGCCAGCACAGGGCACAAGGCAGGAACAAATCCCTGGGCATGGTGCCAGTCCACCGCAGGGGACACGCACACACACACCAAGCACACACTAGGGACAATTGTAGGATCGCCAATGCACCTAACCTGCCTGTCTTTGTACTGTGGGAGGAAACTGGAGCTCCCGGAGGTTACACACACAGACACGGGGAGAACATGCAAACTCCATGCAGGTAGGACCCAGGAAGCGAAAACAGGCCTCCTTACTGCAAGGCACTCCTCAAACAGAAATGGTGAAAACAGTAAAACACAGTTGCAAAAACTGAAGCAAAAAAAGTCCAGACAATAGAAAATAATATAGAAACATAAAATGTTAGATAAAGAAATACACAAACATGCAACAAATAATTATTTAAAGTAAAAAAGTTAAAGTAAAAGCAGCATAATTTCTATCAGGAAAGTGCTTTAAACTGCTAACAGACCTGCCTCTTGTTGGAATGTTAAAATCTGCAAACACTAAATTGGGGGAGGAAGTTTAATTTTTCACAGGAGAAGGGAAGATGCATTGTTTGTGTCAGTTAATATGAGTGTTCATCAAATCTAGACAAATGTCAGAAGTTGATTATCTGCTGTCTGCAGCACTAATGAGGGGGACCTGTGGTTTTTGTGATCAATGTCTAAAAAGTGATCCTAATGTACATTTTTGTTCTTCGTATATGGTAAAGCATTCACCTTAGAGTGGAATGTGGAAAAAAATGGTGAGTCATGTAGTTCGGGTGGAAACCTTGACAACCTCTAAAAAAATACTTTAATAAGATAACAGGACATTACTTAACCAAAACAGAATTGATAGAATGAATGGTCTCTGCTTGTTTATGAAACAGCTTATCAAAAACCTCCATTTTAATGGTTTCATAGACACATGAACTGTATATGGAAATGTATATGCGTGGAGTCATCATCATTTTAACCCATATTCAGAAACACATAATTTAACTATGATATATTATTGTCCCTGCTATGGGTAAGATAATGGCAGGGGCTCATCTCTCAAGACATCACACAGTGCTAAAGTTAAATGATGTACTCATGTGTCTGTTGTGTGCTGTAGGATAGCAGACTGAGTATTTACAGTCTTTGGAGATGTTGAAATACTATAAATTCATTTTCACAAACATAAAAGAGGGACACATTGAGTCAAGTGTTTGACTTATTAGGAATTACAGATAGACATTTTTAATTTGACTTCATTTTTAACTTTAGTCAGATTAGAAATGGAATAGTAAGTTGCAGTATGTTGTAGAAACAAATTGTGTTGCTAATACATTGTATCATGGAATGCCTGGCAGTTTCTAATCAATGCATATTTTATGATCTAGAATGTTGTAAAGAAAACGCATAATTTTTCCAGTAAGACTTTTGCGAAAAACTGAAATATATCAAAAGTATATCCAGTTTTTATTTTTGTACAGTGACAAAATGTTCTGGTTTCTTTGTAAAAGCTTGTTTATATAGTACATTTTTATACAAATGGTGTAGCTCAAAGAAAAGTTTATAAAAAATAAAAATAACATTAGGCAGTACTAAATAACAAAGAATAAAGTAAGGTCAGATGGCCGGGAGGACAGAAAAACAAACAAAACTTCAGAGTGCTGGAGAAAAAAAAAAAAATCTGCAGGGGTTCCAAGGCCACGAGACTGCCCAGCCCCCACTGGGCATTCTACCTAACATAAATGATCTAAATCAGTCCTCATGGTTTTCAGGCTTCACGTGAAAGAATTAGATGATGATGGTCAATCCATCAGTATAGGGACTGCATGGTGCCTTGATCAGGTGGTGGTGGCGCAGATCGCCACCACAGAAAAAAATGGAAAAAGAACAGCAGAGAAAAGTAAGGACTAGTATAGATAATTCAAATGATAAAAAATGATAATTCAATGTATATTTAGTTTATCATGGTTACACTAAAATGTAGCTATGAGAAAGCCATGTTTTTTAAAAGTGTTCCACCGTATTAGCCTGGTAAATTTCTATTGGTAAGCTATTCCAGATTTAAGGTGCTTAACAGCAGAAGCTGCCTCACCACTTCTTTTAAGTTTAGCTCTTGGAATTATAAGCAGACACTCATTCGAAGACCTAAGGTTATGATTTGGAGTGTAAGGTGACAGGAATTCCAAAATATAGAATGGAGCAAGATTATTTAAGGCTTTGTAAACCATAAGCAGTATTTTAAAGTCAATTCTAAATGGTATGGGTAACCAATGTAATGACATCAAAACTGGAGAGATGTGCTCAGATTTTCTTTTTCTAGTTAAGATTCTGGTAGCTGCATTCTGCACTAGTTGCAACTAGGGAATCCATTCCCGGGAAATCGGGAATCCCACATTTCATTCCCGGGAATCCCGGGCTCCCGGGGATGACAGTGCACGGGCATCTCACATGTCAACGGTTTTAGAATGACCGACACTTATTTTTAATAAAACTACTGCAATATGTTGACACAAATAAAAGACTAACCTTATCTAGAAGCAGTTCATGCTGTCATATAAGTACTTGTATCTTTAGTTGTGGTAATAACAGCATAGAAAGCACAATGTCCTCACAGGTGGCGCAGTGGTAGTGCTGCTGCTTTGCAGTAAGGAGACTGTGGAAGATAGTGGGTTTGCTTCCTGGTTCTTCCCTGTGTGGATAGCGCTTTGAGTACTGAGAAAAGTGCTATATAAATGTAATGAATTATTATATAAATGTAATTTATTATTATTATTATTAACGTGTCCAGCGTGCGGTCGTCCATGCGAGAGTGCACCATTCGTGCAAAAGTACGCCAGCCATTGAGAAAGCATGCTCTGCCTCCACTGAAGTAGGCGGCACAATCATCAGATACTGATACACTTGTTCTAAACAACGCTCACGCTGGCCGTTGCTCTAAAACACCTTTACTGATGCATCCAGTTTCTTGTCATCATTCTGTGATGGCAAGTTTCTTGGCACAGATAATGCGGATGCAACAGACTGATGCATTGCAATTTCAAGTTGCTGTTCAAAGCTGTTGCCTAATGAAGTGCTAGTTGCAGCAATGGTGCCACCTTAATTATTTTCAACTATAACTCTGTTATTTCTTGATTGATTTTTACACTTTTACACGCTATATATGCGAGCTTGGCCGTTCCCGTTTTCCAAGAATTTACAGCAGTGTCATTCCTGGGGATACGGGAATAAAAAACGTCTGGGAATCCTGGGCTCCCGGTAATCAGGAGCTCGGGAATGGATTCCCTAGTTGCAACTGATTGATGTCTTTTTTGGGTAGTCTTTAAAGGAGTGTGTTACAGTAATCTAGTCGACTAAAAACAACAGCATGAACTGATTTTTCAGCATCTTGCAAGGTTATAAGGGATCTAAATTTTGCTATATTCCTTAATTGAAAGAATGCTGTCCTTATAATCTGATGAATACTGTGTGTGAATTAAAATTTAGGTCATTCTCAATAATTACCCCTAAATTCTTTACCTCCATTTTGACTTTTAAGCCTAATGGATCAAGTTTATTTCTAAAACCCTCACTATATCCATTTTTGCCAATAACTAAGATTTCTGTTTCCTCCTTATTTAAAGAAAAATACTACTCATCCACTCAAACACTAGTAATTGATATTGTAATTTAAATTTTGTATTTTATATTGAAAGATAAATTTAAATTCTGGTATGTTGACATTACTTGCATGTTCTGTGTACAATCCTGAAGGCTGGCATTTGCAGTACAGTGGGAGAGCAGACTTTCCATTAAATTAATGAATCTAGGAAATTGCTTTTCTCTTTGCTCCCTTTGTTACTTGTGGAGAACACTATCCTTTCTAACTTCACTGCATTAATGTTACATTGCTTTCTGTTTGCCTGAGGGGCAGTTAATCTTAATAATATACAGTACACTGAAGGCACAGTGCATTGCTATGTTAATAAACTAATATGAGCAATCGACTCAGATAATTCCATTCGTATTTTGTTAGATATATATAAATAATTCTTACTCTATAGATGAAATTAATTTCCCTGCCTTTAGTAGATAATATATTTAATTTTAGTTATGTCTGTGAAATTAAATATGGCTGAAGATTGACTCATAAAGATAGGTGACTGGTAAATTTTAGTATATTCTGCATCAAAAAATAACTGCATTTTGTTTAGTTTTTATATGGCAAAAAGAGTACTTTCTGTACTTAATTGTAAACTGAAATATTTGGTAAAGGACAAGTGAATTTGTTGCCCTGTTCAAGATTATTTGTCAATTCATATGTCCCCTTTTGTTACACTCTTAAATTTTGCATTTTTTTCTTGTTATCTGTCCTAATTTTTTGTGTTACAGTATAGTTCAAATGCTTGAAAATCAATGGAAACTTAAATTAAATAGAATCCTAAGAAGTTTGACTTGTCAGTGCTGCATTCTCCAAAATTCTACTGCTACATTACTAAAATCTTTTGGATACCATACAGTGTGCTTTTTTGTTATTGTGAACGTTCTTTTCTTTTTTATACAAATATACAGTTTAAGAACAGTAGTAATAGTAATTTGTGAGTAGTCCATCATACAACTAACTTTAACAAAACACATGATCATCAAATGCATATTGTGCAATACTATGCAAAATACTTTGAGATCAAGATTCTAAATTAGCTTAACTTACTGCTTGCTCATAAATACTGTTAAAATACCTGCTAGAGTGAAATCAATCACCAGAGAAAAGGGTTGCAACCTCTATTATTTACCTGACCAGAGTCCAAGTCATTACCCAGAAATTCAAGAGTGTAAAATCTTCTTATATAATACGCTACAATAGATTTTCGTTTGTCTGTCCAGGATTTTAAATCACCTGTAGCTTGCAAACCGTTTCTCCTATTGGCTTGAACTTTGGTACACATATACTACGTGATGTCTGCTATCCGCTTTTGGGGTAATGACTTTTATTACTCATTTTATTTTTATTTTATTGTAGAATCAATTCTTGGCAGTGCACAGCAGGGCGGCCATGCAGTGCATGCGTATGGGCACTGTTCTCATTCCCAACCACCTTCGCTAATCATTCTTGAGGCAGATTGATGACTTAAATGCCAGCTTAAGTGAAAAATTAAAGAAATCGTACTAAGTAATTGCAACACAAAAACTAACTTAACCAGTTTTAACATGAAAAGATGGCGACGAAAGAAGAGAAGCAATGGGCCGCTAGGGTGGAGAAAAGAAGAGCTGCTCAGGAAGCAGCAAGTGCATCAACCTCTGAGCAAACAAATGCAAAACAGAGACAGAGAAAGAGTATGAAAACTAGGAATGCTCAAGTCAAGTGTATTCACTGCACGTTATCGTGCAGTATGCTTACTGGTTTTTGTATATTATGTGAGTCACTGTTGTAGGTTATGCGAGTCACTGATGTAGATGCTGTGGGAGCCTTTTAAACTATTCCCCATTTCTATTATTTGTTACATCTTCGGGTTAGAATGTTCTTGAAAATGTTGTCAAGGCAATTTCTTGTTGTTAAAGCTGTATGCTGAATCTATTCTGTGCTACATTGGGCTGATCACCTGATCTAGCAAAAATCAATTCAGCCACTTTAAAAATAACTGATTTAAACGGCAGAGTAATGTGTTATCAAAATATTCTTGTTTCTATAAACATTTTGACACCTTGATGATCTGATCTTGTCAATTATGAAGGTTGTCTAGTTATCAATTTCTTTTGATCTTCTATACAAATTGGCAGGTAATAGAACTTCTAACAAGCAACAGGTAACCACCTATTTTAGGAAATGGCATTCCTTATGTTATGTGTGAGGCATTGCATTAGTCATATTTAACTTTTCTTTTGGGTAGAGCGTAGTATTTCCTTAAAACCTTATTTTACATTGCTTTCTGTTTCATACTTACACCAATCAGCTGCAATAGTAAACCACTGATAGGTGAAGTGGCATCAGTCAAGGGGTGTGATATATTAGGCAGCAAGTGAACAGTCAGTTCTTGAAGGTGATGTGTTGGAAGAAGAATGGGCAAGTGTGAGGATCTGAGTGATTCTGACAAGGGCCTAATTGTGAGGGTTAGATGACTGCCTCAGAGTATCTCCAAAACCTTCATAGCAACAATATTTCTTGAAAAAGGGTTCATGGTGTTGAATTGGTTTGCTAGGAAAACAAGTCCGATCTATGGGAGCCCCACCTTGCAATTCACAGTAATTAAAGGATCTTCTGCTAAGAACTTTGTGCCATATACCACACTGCACCTCCAGAGGTCTTGTGGAGTCCTTGCCTCGATGGGTCGGAGCCGTTTTGGTGGCACGAGGAGGACTTACATAATGTTAGGCAGCAGTGGAAATGTAGTGATTCAGCTCCCCTTTTTAGGTACCATAAATAACACTATGTACACCAAATTGTTATGGTAAGATAGTAACCGTTGAAATTTGTGTGGTACATGACATTGACCTGTTGCTTCTATTAGTGCAGTTCAGGTAAGTGTGTTTTTTCATAGTGTACAGTGTAATGGTGGGGGTGCAAGGTGGCATGAGGTTGTCTGTGACAGCAAGTGCCACTTCAGTAGAACATAGCTAAGAAAAGTTTGACAGTATGCCTGCAGGAAAGGGTGTCTTGCACCCTATCTAAAGCAAATGTTCTTTATATGCTAGTATGAAAAGGGCTAGCAAGCCTTTTAACACTAGAATTACCAGAGCCTACGAAAAAACTCGTAAATCCATCCCACCTTAAATCTCTTCCTAAAACCGTTCTCACCTCTCCGCCAGCGTCTTTTGTTAATCTAAATGTGCTGATAAAAGAAAAGCTGCAAGCAGGTGGCTATTCCATCCCTCCACCGACTTAGAACGTGCACAAACTTCTCCCAGCTCATGACTTGATTGATTTTCTGGGAGTGAAGTGGAGTTTTAGAGTGGAAATAATAGATCGTTGTTTGGAACACACGCTTTTCATGTCTGTTCTGTTTCTACAGTAATCTGTGTAAACACATTGTTAAAACAGAAACGTTTTTTATATTCTAGTAGTAGATGACAAAATGTAGGCATAAACTATATAATGTATGAAGCCTGAAGTATCAAAGAAATACTTTCACAGAAGGTAAAAATCTAACACAACAATTGCGCTTTTATTCAAAAATATAACTGCAGAACCAAAAAGCCGCCCTAACATGTGACATTGACACCTGTTTATTATGACTGCCCCCGTGGCGCGATAGAATCAGCTGCCGACTGGGAATCAAAAGGTCGCGAGTTCGATCCTGCACCTCTCTGTTTTGAGAAGTAAACTGCTCTTAGTCTTACTATTTTAGAATAATGATTTCAGTCTGTAACAGCCGGTGTAATTTATGATACTTGTAAATTTTAGCTTTGTTTTTGTTTTTTTTTTGTCAGTTTTATTATCTCGGCCTCATTCACGACCCCAAACACACCCCACCCCCGCATCTGACACTGCTGTTTTCACATAGACGCCCTATAACAGAGGTAAACTCAGCTCCCTTCTACATCGGAGCAAGAATGCACATACCATTGCTTGCATACCAAAGTGTCAGCAGGCACTTTTAGTGGCATTACACACATTTTTGAGCATGCCCTCTGCACACTACTTGTGACTTTAGGCTTTAGGAAGTAAGTAAATAAATAAAAGGTAAATCGTGTCATAAAATGATTTCTTCAAAACGTCACATATATTTGTCTCTTATTTTAAAATATGCGTTGATCACCGCCAGCATGTTGTAGCACACAGCATCTGGCTACCTGCATGTTCTTGCGTGCACTGAATAAGAGACAAATATACAGTCTGACTGAGAGAATCAGACTGAAAAAAAGCAAACATTTAGAAATGCCATGCTTTTACAGCTGATCGGACGCTGTTCGTTTTCACATAATATTGCATTTCTCTCTATGCTGTGGTTTCTATTACACACCTGAAAGAAAGAGACAATATATGTGAAAACATCATCGCACAAATGCAATATTATTTGAAAACGAACAGCGTCTGATCAGCTGTAAAAGTATGGCATTTCTAAATGTTTGCTCTTTTTCAGTCTGATTCTCTCAGTCAGACTGTATATTTGTCTCTTATTCAGTGCACGCAAGAACATGCAGGTGGCCAGATGCTGTGTGCTACAACATGCTGGCGGTGATCAACGCAAATTTAAAAAAAAGAAAGAGACAAATATATGTGACATTTTGAAGAAATCGTTTTATGACACGATTTACCTTTATTTATTTACTTACTTCCTAAAGCCTAAAGTCACAAGTAGTGTGTAGAGGGCATGCTCAAAAATGTGTGTAATGCCACGAAAAGTGCCTGCTGAAGCTTTAGTATGCAAGCAATGGTATGTGCATTCTGTCTGGCATGTAGAAGGGAGCTGAGTTTACCTCTGTTACAGCGCCTATGTGAAAACAGCAGTGTCAGATGCGGGGTGGGTGTGTTTGGGCTCGTGAACGCCGAGATAATAAAACTGACTAAAAAAACAAAAGCTAACCTTTACAAGTATCATAAATTACACCGGCTGTTACAGACTGAAATCAAATGTATGTTTTTATTCTAAAATAGTAAGACTAAAAGCAGTTTACTTCTCAAAACAGAGTGGTGCAGGATCAATCTCGTGACCTTTTGATTCCCAGTCAGCAGCTGATTCTATTGCGCTACAGAGGCAGTCATAATAAACAGGTGTCAATGTCACATGTTAAGGCGGCTTTTTGTTTCTGCAGTTATATTTTTGAATAAAAGCGCAATTGTTGTGTTAGATTTGTAACTTCTGTGAAAGTATTTGTTTGATATTTGGACTTCAGGCTTCATACTTTATATAGTTTATGCCTACATTTTGTCATCTACTACTAGAATATAAAAAACGTTTCTGTTTTAACAATGTGTTTACACAGATTACTGTAGAAACAGAACAGACATGAAATGTGTGTGTTCCAAACAGCAATCTATTATTTCCACTCTAAAACTCCACTTCACTCCCAGAAAATCAATCAAAGCATGAGCTGGGAGAAGTTTGTGCACGTTCTAAGTCGGTGGGGGGATGGAATAGCCGGTTACTTGCAGCTTTTCTTTAATCAGCACATTTAGATTAACAAAAAACGCTGGCGGAGAGGTGAGAACGGTTTGAAGAAGCGATTTAAGGTGGGACGGATTTACGAGTTTTTTCGTAGGCTCTGGTAATTCTAGTGTTAATGTACTCCGTACATTGGTAGGGTACTATTGCAGGAGAAAGTGAGGTGATGGCTTGGGAGAAAACATACAATATTGACCAAGAAGCAAGTTGGCAAAAACCCTTAACTTAAGAGATACAGAGCCCACACAGAGTTGTTAGGTATTTTGATTACTTCCTGAGAAACAGGGAGCAGTATCATATTTAAAGGAGATGACCCTCAAGAGATCAATCATAGATCTTTAGGTTAGTAGGGAGCAGCATTGGTCTTAGTTTGGAAATATTTAGCATTTTAGGGCTGGCAGCATAGAGGTTGGCTGAAAGACCTAGGTCTTCAAGGGCTACAGAAATTTTCGTGATGCAGGGACATAAGGAGCCACTGGTGATGGTTTAAAAATAAGATTTTGTTTTTCTTCTATTTACTTTATTTTCTTCCTTGTGTTTCCTTCCCTTACGTATTTTATTGTATGATAAACAGAATATTTTTGGGAGGTCCTTGGATTGAGAGTGTTGGGAAAATTGAAAGTGTTGTATCTAAAATTTACTGGAATATCTAAAATGAGCAACAGTCCATTCTCTTATGTGTGACTGTATGGTTAAGAACAATGATAGGATACTGCCAGCCTGCCCGAGGACTACAGCTTAAAATTAAACCAATAAGCACCTGGTGTTACATGTTCATACCCTGCCATCGTAGCCCTGCAGGTATTTTCAATATTTATTCACTTATACTTTCATCTTGTAGACCTCAAATCTCCTGAGTTGTCAGTGGATTTTATTACAATTTCCTTTTGTTTCATCAGATGTACTAGAAGGGTGTTCTTGGGTGTTGCATGCTTGTGTCCTAGCTCTGTAAGAGAAAAACATTCTCTTGATGGTTTTCGCTGACACATATGTAATAGTACCTCAGAGAAATTTTGTCTGCTAATGCTATTCATGAGCATTTGTAGTAGAGTAGAGTCAATATTACATAGTGAGCTGCATTTCTCTTTTGTTATAAATGGTGCAATTTAGTTTTATACACATTTATACACTAAGAATATATCAATAACAATCAATAAAGAAAATACTAATATGAAGTGAACTGGAACAGTGAACTTAAAATTGTTGTTTTTACTGTTAGCTTGAAGAATTTGGATTTTATCAGAGTAATGAAAATGAGGAAACCCATCTATATTACGCTGCCTTTTACTCATATGTATGTGCATATCCCGTATTTATTATTGTTTTATAATAACACTTTTTGTGTTCATCTCCTAATTTAAGATGAACAGGTGTAATAAAGATTGACTTAAGGGATGGTCACACAAATCTTAGTTTTTCCAGATTCTTTGCACACAATAAGTGCATCAGGCCTGTGACCCACTGACATTAGTATACTCCTGCCTTTTCCAGGCATTTGCTGTACCTATTTTCAGTTGTTGAAATGAATTCTACAAGTGGCATGGCATTACATTTATATTGTTTAGCATATACAATGGCATGCAGTCTACATTTCTGTTTTTGTACAATATTGCCTTGCTATCTTTTTTGTCTTACCTGGCCATAACACTTGCATTTTAAAGACTATTGTATCTTCTTTATTAATGGTGCCAAACTGTTGCCTGGCCTTTTTGCTTTTGGCACAAATGTGAGGTTTGTCATAGATTAGAAGGTTACACTACACATGAAGCTGTTGGTGAGTTTTAGAGTTTTTCTCAACAGCTTTGATAATTTTTCTGTTTTCAACTATGCCCATTTGCCTTGAAAAACCTAGTTATTGTCTTAAGTACAGTATAATTTTCTGTTTGTTTTAAATCACCATATGTCTGTTTAGGCATGGCTTTGTTACAAATTCCATGTTATGTTGATAATGTGATGTGTCTTGCTACTGCAATGGGCTGTGAGGAGTGGAGTCTTTTGGGAAAGCACTTTGTGGGGGCTCAGGGCACCTACCCAGAGAGAGCTGAGTAACAGGATCAGGAGGAGAGGGAAGCAGGAAGAGATTCCCCCAGAGAAGCAGCTCCTGTGTGTCTTACTCGACAGATTGTCACAGTATCATAAGACTACTACCACCACTTCTAGATACTTAACTGCATTGTGGGTTGAATGTATTGAATTCATGGTCTGTATTACTGTAGGATTTTATGTAGGAATTTCTCGGTTTTTATCTGTGTCTCTGGTGGGAACATGGGCTTGGACACTCAGAGGTTGCTTCTGGGCTGCATGTGGCCCGCAGGCTGCCATTTGAATAGGCTGGTAATAAACCATAGTATCCCAGCAAAACTGTAAGGCAGGACTACTTAGCCCATCTTTGTGTAGTCTCATGTAATTAGAATTTCTCCAACTACAGCATATGAACTCAAGCAGTTTGTATTTTGATTTAGTAAGACATTTAGCAAATCTGATAGCTATCTTGAACTATTCCCATTCCTCTCTGATGTTCCTATTACAGGATTTCTGTCAGTCCTCTTCCAATACTCTCTTTGTTCAGTTCACTGTAATGAGGCCCACAGCCTTTCCCAGCAGAAGTGGAAACAAAGCAGGAATCAACCCTAAAGTGGCCACCTGTTGGAGGATGTGCAAAAGCCTAAGGGCTTGTTTATACTTCATGCTCAGAACGCGTATGCACCGCATCATGGCTGCCACGTGTTCCCAGCTATTATTTGACGCGTCCTCTGAGCAGGTCCTTAGAAATTAACGCGATGCATGTGCGAGTTGCAGTACCAGCAAAAAGTCATCAGTGTGATAAAAGTTGGAATGTGCCGTCAGATTCTTTGTTTACTATCTACATGTGAAAGAATGCCTCTATGCGGATCCTATGGGATCGATGTGCGTGCTTCGATGTTTGATGAATGGTTCAATGTGGTGAAGCAAAATGCCAACATACAAATGCATTTGTGGTGCTTTTATGTTCAAGCGTTGCATATTCCTGATCGTAATGACACAATACATTTTAAAAGTCTCACATACCATCTTTTGTGCTGTCTTTTTTTTGCAACTTCAGAACAGCAACATAATGTACAGCCACAGAGGAAAAAAAATTAAGGACATGGTACAAAGGTGTATTTTGATTTTAACCTCGTAGTTTACTTTATCATTAAAGCAGACCATCATAAATGTCATCCCAGTTTTTAATCGCTATGGCAATCAGCAATAGAATCTTTAGAATCTTTAGATTTATACTTGATATCACTTTCATGATGAAATGCTGTCCTGCGGTGGGTTGGCACCCTGCCCGGGATTGGTTCCTGCCTTGTGCCCTGTGTCGACTGGGATTGGCTCCAGCAGACCCCCGTGACCCTGTGTTCGGATTCAGCGGGTTGGAAAATGGATGGTTGGAGGGATGGATGATGAAATGCATTAAATGCATTAAAGTATGTATGTTACATTTTACAGATAAATCGTTAATTTCGTTTAAATAATGAATACTGTTAATAATTACACACATCGGGGTGACACGGTGGCAGAGCGGTAGCACTGCTGTCTCGCAGGGAGTCACGTCGCTGGTATTCACTGCTTGGATTCCACACTGTGCTCTGTTTTCCTTCCAAAGATATGCAGATTTGGGGATTTTGTGCTGCTAAAATGAAGCCACTGTATGCAGTGCTTTTATGCACCTTGCCATGAGCTGAGGCTGTGTCCACGGATTGTTTCTGCCTCGTGCCCAATGCTTGCTGGAATGGACACATCCCTGGATTGATGGATTTAATCATTAAACATCCTTTTCATAGATATTTCGGTAAGGTGTCATCGGAATTTAATGGGTGTTCCAGGCAATTCACAACACAGAGAAGCCGAATATGTTCTCATCGTGAAAATATCTTGCACTGCCACTTGCTGTATTCCTCCAGATTTACGTTAAGTATGCTCACAAGTATAAACAGTAAACCCAGCCTTAACCCACACTTGACAGTGAACCTGCACACATCTTTGTGGTTTAGGAAAAACATATTCAAACTCAACACAGTGTCCAGAATGAAATTTAACACAGAATTATGGAGATGTGAGGCAGTTGGTGCTAGATATACCTGTAAATAACCCTTCAGTAAGTTACTTAGTCACTAAAATACAACATCAACACAATGTTAAACATCAATGTCAAGTGTGAATCAATCTTGTTAAATGTTGTGTCATTAACACGCAATAATTACGTTTTTAAAAATCATGTCAAGTTTGAATGTATCTACAGAGTGCATAAACAGGAATCAAATGGTAACTGTAACCAAAATGGTCAGCTTTAACCAGGAGTAAGCTTTTAATTAAGCAAATCTATAGGCATTGCATCCTTTAATGCTTAAAAGTAGTGTCTCTCTTCAGACTGAAAGGGCAATTATGATTATTTTAGAGAGAAAAATTGGGGACCCCCTGCAAGTTGCAGTTCTTTATTTAGTGTAGTTACAGGCAGATGTAAAAGATGGTAAGGCCAGTGCCTTGGAAGAAGTCTGAAAAATGTTACTTACTTAGTCTTTCAGTTTTTTTCCATCCTCTGAGTAAACTGTTACTTTGTATGTTGTATATTAACTCAGTGGTTCAAGTATAGGATGCAATAATACTGTACATTCCTATGTTTCAATTGTTTTAATATCACTTTTAAAATTACCGTCCATTTTTTAATTTGATATACTTTGGTACTCCCCAAAGAGAAAGTGTCTTTTCCCATGACCTTTGGGGGTCATTGTACAGGGTCAGCAGTTCTACTAATAAGTAAAAGCACCCCTGGAGTAATTTTCAGGTTAAGGGCCTTGCTCAAGGGCACAACAGAGTAGGATCCCTTCTGGCAGTAACATGATTTGAAATGACTCCTTTCCAGATACCAGCACAGAGTCTTACCCACATAGCCACCACTCCGTTTGGTACCCTACACAGTCCACAAATTGATATAAATGAATTGGCTTGTTTTCACATGAAACTTGTGATTCTTCTATACTCTTATCAACATGTTTGATACCTACATATATTGTGGAAACATATTTATGTATTGGTTAACTGTATTTAATTCAGAAATATATCATGAAAATCTAACTACGCATTCCCTAACTCACTTAATCAAATTTGGGCTGTTATTCATAATTGATTCATTGAAGCTTTCAGGATGCTGACAATAAAATACTTTTCCAGTCATCTTCCATCTAATGTCTGTGGTTCTTTGCCCATTTTGACCTTTTTTATTTGCCAATTTGCCAGTTTCAGATACTGTATGTCTTTTCTTTGAAATTCTACTCTATTTAATGAAGAAACCAAATAAGGACCTTTAAGGTCTTTTGTTTTTCAAACAAGACTGACTGCAGCTAAAATGACTTGATTCCTGTGTTTGGCTTATATCTTTGACTGCTCAAATTAATATTTCAAGTGATCCTAACCCAGTAGACATACAGTATCTATATTGAATATTCTGTGCATGCAGAAAGAGTAATAAAAATTTGTTAGATGCAGCTTAATAGACAACCGTGAACTAAGCCTGCTAGCGTCAGTGCTACTTTATCTTTTTTGGCAACGGATGTTTGTGAACTCATCAGCTCATGATAGTAACGGAAGAGAAATAGCAGAGAAAAAAATCAGCTGTCACTTTGAGCACAGCAGTGATGTGCAGTGAGGTTCATGGCTGGTGAGGCACGGACTCCTTCACAGTCAGATTTACAAATATATGAACCCAAAAGGGTATCTTATTCACTGTTCAATTGGCAGCATTCACACTGACTACTGATTATGTTTCATATCTCATCAGCATTCTTTACACACACACATACATAATACATACGGTACATACAGTATTTGGCTAAGAAAGAACATTACATTTATAGCGATGAGACAGAGAGCGGAGAGTGTGTGTTTGCTCTGCACCCTCCATGTCTTCTAAATTTGCTGTTGCAATTCTACAATTCATACTCATCCAAAACAAATGAAAGAATTGAGTGGTGTACAAAATAAAAAATGGATTTCAATTTTGACTTTCATGAAATATTTAGTTGTTTTTAAAAGCTTTTCATTCTGATGCTTTAATCAGTTTTAATACAGACTGTTCAATGGAAGGATAACAAGAAAAAAAATTATTTGAGGTCAAAATTTAGTTTTTAAATATTGCATGTTTTTTCTTAGACTGATCCCATTTTTTAATAAAATTGAAAACTGTTTATGGTCTTACCTTTATTTGTAAACTAGCAAAATACCCGCGCTTCGCAGGAGAAGTAGTGTGTTAAAGAAGCAATGAAAAAGAAAAGGAAACATTTTGAAAATAACGTAACATGATTGTCAATGTAATTGTTTTGTCACTGTTGTGAGTGATGAGTGTTGTTGTCATATATATATATATATTTACACACACACATAAACATATATATATACATATCTATACATATACACATATATACATACACACACATATATACACACAAATACATATATATATACATACATACACACACACATATATAAACATATATATACATATACATACATATCTACATATATACACACACAGCTATTTTGTATCAGTGCAATACGCTGCTTGTTAAAACGGATGACTCCCGCTCTTACGTGGAAGTCTGCGTGGATATTATGAACTATCGTATTTGTTCAAGTTCTACTTAAATTTTAAATAGAAGGAATTTTTATTTAGTCGACAGAAATATCTTTGGTAGGAATGGTAAAAACAGACAGGAATATTATTCGTGAATAAATCAACTCAAACCTTAAACAACTTATAATATTTTGCTCTCCATAAAAATATATCCTGTCTAAATTATACAAGTTAGAAATAAAGTAAACGTTAAAAGAACAAACATTCACATTTCTTTACTCTTATGTAATTTTATATAAAAATAAACTTAGATTTTAAATATCCCAAAAGATTTTGCTCTCCATAAAAATATATCCTGTCAAAATTATACAAATTCAAATATGAACATGCTGCATAACAAAACCTGGAAATATAAATAAAATGTGTTCCTTTCAGCAATAACAAATCAAATCATTCAGTTGTCTTTGCTCATATGTCATTTTAGAGCTGGACGCCTGGCATCTTTTTGGCAACAAGTTCGTTTATGTTTGGTGTGAGGTTCTGTGTTGTGGAGATTCTCAGGATGGATTGCAGGTGCTCATCAGTGAGGCGACTCCTGTGTGCTGTTTTGTTAGTCTTTATCACTGAGAAGAGCTTCTCACACAGATATGTGCTACCAAACATGCACAAGGTTCGAGCCGCATGTAGACGGACTTTTTGTTCTTCAAAGTCACCAAAGCGCCGTGCAAACTCAGTGCGCCAGTTTATCAGCAAAGTGCATATTTGGGAACACCGTAGTGACGACTTGGTTTAACATTACTTGGCAACAGGGAAAGTGGGGCAAATTGCACTGGTGCATTTGTGTCTCCCATAAAAGCAGCTTCACTTGAAATCACTTTGTGATTGTGCACGGGTAAAACGTCCGCTGAAGTGTCAGATTCTTATTTAATTATCTGCTTTCTGTATCTTCTGCATTGCATTCAGGTTACCCTGATGTTTTGTCTCATAGTGCCGCCTTAGATTAAATTCTGTAATTACAGCCACATTAGCTCCACAAATGAGACACACGGGTTCAGTAAACATATACTCAGCCTCCCATCAGTTTTTAAAGGCTCTATTTTCAGAATCAACTTTTCTCTTCAGCATCGTGTGAGCTAGCTTCACAATAACTTGCAGCATCATAAGGTAGACTTGATTAACGCGTAAGTGTTCGCAAGGCAGCTGAAGCGCTGCATTATGGGATCTGTAGTTTATTGTGTTACCAGCGCTTCATATACCCGGCTTTAATAACAATAATACAGTATATAAAATGATCTCGGGCCGGATATAATTACACGGGCGGATGTGGCCCCGCCCTTGAGTTTGACACATATGGACTAAATAGAACTTGAAAAGATATATTTTTCAAATGTGATCGCAATTCAGATAGAGTTGACGCAACACTACAGCCTGCATGCCTCAATAAGTCATCCTCCCTCGCCTTACTTTTTACCGCTCATCTAATGAATACACTGAGTATGGCTTTACCAAAACAATCATTGATGGCGAATAAAGTATCCATTATTCGAGTATGTAGATCGGGATATATATATAAACATATATATATACACCTGAGTATCGCAGCGGAGAAGTAGTGTGTTAAAAAAGCTAGAAAAAGAAAAGGGAACATTTTAAAAATAACGTAACATGACTGTCAATATACAGTATTTGTTTTGTGAGTGTTACTGAGTGTTGCTGTCATCAAGGATTTGATTATCATTATTTCTTTCAATCAGGTTCGTATTTGTAGGATGTGTTGTGTTCAAGTTACATTCCGTGTTTGTCAATCGCTGTAAAGATGACAGGTTTCATTCATCGATTCGTTTCTTACTGCATCAATAAACAGCTCGTCTTCTTCTTTATCTGAGACCTGACACACTGCATGCACGGGTTTTTTACACTGTCTTCCTTTAGCGGACATTGACTTTTTCCAACGTGTGCTTTGTTTCCGCAGTAGTTGGATTTATGAATATGCTTGTATGTATCAGACGCTTCATATTTTTTGCTGCCTTTTCAATTGTGTAATTGGTTTTGTTCAGCTCTTTGGAACTGTTGCTTTTATCTGTGCACGCGCCAGTTCACGTGAGCCGCCGGTGTACATGCATCGAAGGTTCCCAGCTGTGCTGGTGCCATCTCGTGCTATGTCCATGGCTGTATCTAATGTTACCTTAGTCCTGGCACTTAAAACTTTCTCTCGCAGTTTCGCTGAGTTTGTGTCAAACACCACCCTGACCATCTCATCTTCCTCTCCATAAGCACAGTCCTTCACCCGTGAATATTTACCCGTGGCAGTTTGCTATTGGATTGCCGCTGACGGACGGCCTTATATGGGCAGGCACTAAATTACAAACGCCAGCGGCAGCCTGTCTATGAACTTAATTTAAAGTGTAGGTTTACATCGTGCTTTGTTTCAAGTAGCAGAACTCATGAATATGGTTGTATATGTCACTCGCTCGCTTCTTATTGTTTCGCTGCCTTCTCAATTATATAATGCATGTTTTCTTTAGCGCTTTTTTGAGGTCTTCCTGGTTTTCTATGTACTGCGTGATTACGTGGGAGGCGTGATGATGTCACACGAAACTCCGCCCCCACGGCGTTGAAGCTCATCTCCATTACAGTAAATGGAGAAAAACTGCTTCCAGTTATGACCATTACGCGTAGAATTTCGATATAAAACCTGCCCAACTTTTGTAAGGAAGCTGTAAGGAATGAACCTGCCAAATTTCAGCCTTCCACCCACACGGGAAGTTGGAGAATTAGTGATGAGTGAGTGAGTGAGTGAGTGAGTGAGTGAGTGAGTGAGTGAGGGCTTTGCCTTTTATTAGTATAGATGAAGTCCATACACCTATCCTTCTCTGTTGCTTTCTTGTAAAATTTTTTTTACTGACGCCCAGAGCCTCTGCGTAAAAGAACAGCAGCAACGAGCACCTGTTTGGCTCACATGCACCCCCTTTGGTGTGGCATGGTACTGTCTGCCTCACCTTGTGCCTTTTCACTGCGGCTTTATGTCCGATCAGCAAGACTAAATTTGTAACACACATTTATTCAAGATATTAGTCAGACTGTGGAAAGTCAGGGTGTATAATAAATGCATCCGCAAACTTAAAATTATATTGGCGACATACAGAGAGGGGCGGCACGGTGGCGCAGTGGTACCGCTGCTGCCTCGTAGTAAGGAGACCTGGGTTCGCTGAGTTTGCATTTTCTCCCTGTGTCTGCGTGGGTTTCCTCCGGGTGATCCGGTTTCCTCCCACAGTCCAGAGACATGCAGGTTAGGTGCATTGGCGATCCTGAATTGTCCGTATTATGTGCTTGGTGTGTGGATGTGGGTGCTTGTGCCCTGTGGTGGGCTGGCACCCTGCCTGGGGATTTGTTCCTGCCTTGTGCCTTGTATGGCTGGGATTGGCCTAGCAGACCCCTGTGACCCTGTGTTAGGATATAGCGGGTTGGATAATGACTGACTGACTGACATATATATAGAGAGAGAGCAACAGCCACGTGCCAATTTCTGGCATCAACCCGTCTGTGAAGAAAAGCACAATCCGAGGTAAGGTGAGGCTCGTCACTGCTGCACCTCGCGTTTCTCTCCTATATTTGAACAGGAAATGCACAAATTCAGCGGTTTTGACTATAAAAATGATCAAAATCATTGGAATCATACAGAAAACAAATTTATAGCACAGACCAGTGGACACATTTATTTTATGTTATCATTATTTGTTTTTTTACATTTCATGATGATTGAGTCGAAGCCAGTTTATACAAAGAATGTAATGTCAACAATCACTCCGTGCACTTCATCAGAGGCTTTCCAATGAGAAACTGACTATGGAGAACTTTTTAGTGATCCAGAAGTGAATATGAAAGATGCGATCAACAATGATACTGAACAGCAGAGAATATTTGTCAAGTTTAAAAGCAACTTTTAATGTAAACTGATGTGAAGTGTGCTTATACTTTGAATTAAATCAGTCTATTCGGGCTATTTCATAATTAACCAGATATCTCATTAGGAAGAAGTTAGTAAAAGACACTAAATCTGTAGATATTATACTGTCCTCACTCTTCTCTGTCTTCTTGAGTCATGATGGATGTTCTTGACAGTTGCGTCTCTGGGCTGTTAGATCTCTGGACTGTTAGATATCATGAGTGTGCACACAGTCATGTATAAGCTAAGCCTGTCTTGAGTTAACAAAAAATATTTTAAGTTAATGTTACAGACTGAGCCTGTGAGGACATTGGAGTTTAAGTGTGAAGCAGAGATAGCTTGAAAAAGTAAAGATATGAGTTATGGGCCATACTTTTTTTTTCGATTTTTTTAATTTGATTGATGTAAAACAAATGAACATAACAGAAAAACAGCGGCCTTTTAAGCAGGTGTTCAAGAAGTAAACTTTTGAGCTCTATGAATGGTATAAATCTGCAATAAGACAGAAAGAAAATGTGTCTGCTATTAAGAAAGCGGAGAAGGCTATGTGTCAATCTACGGGTGACTGATTAAATGCCATAGTATGTAATAATTCTAAATCTGTTCATTGTATAATTAAATGTTAGTGGCATTATTCAATTTCAAAAGTTTCTTTTGAGTTACCAGTTTGACTATCAGCTTACTAGTTTGTTATTGTCATATTTAAAAACATTGTCAATGTTACATATTTATTAACAATGAATGGTGTGAAGTACGCTTGGCAACAAGTCCAATTAAATACAGAACATATAGAACATACTTCAAAATGATTAAAATTTACTGTACATTTGAATGCCGATGTGTATTTATCTGTTTCATTTAATCACAAACATCTGTATACATTCATCATAAAGAATACCAGAAGATAACTGCCATTTTTGTAATATTTCTACTTTACAGCATTGGTGTGCAATGTAGCCATATGCAGGTATCAAAGAGTAGCTAATTTAGGTCAGGAACAAAACTTTTTAATAGCAATATACCTGTATTTTGCTTACAAAATCTGTGGCACGAATTTACATTTATTGTTACATTCTATGTAACAGTAATGTTATATTGTGTTTACTTTTGCATTCTCTTACTGTTTAATCAATGCTCAATCTGTGTCTGCTGAACCTTATTTCAGTGCTTTCATTTGCCGTTTTAATTTGGTAGTCTGTTCAGGACTATAAGAGTCTTGATAATAGCATGTTATTAAATAAATTAATTTAAATTAATTACCTTTTTCTTTTTCTACAGACTATGTTTACTTTGAAAACTCTTCCAGCAATCCATATTCAGTCAGAAGAATAGAAGAGTTAAACAAGGTAAAATTCTGTATAATGTTCAGTATCTATTTTTAAAATATTCAGGCAGCAAATCTAGACTCAAAAACCTTTTTTTACTTCTGATTCTAAAAATACACAAGTTTATCACAAGAACTCTTAAATTGTATAAAATAGGCAGCAACAGTAGTTAATTTAACATCTATTATAGATTATCAGGATTAGGTGGATAACACTTAAGCTCCCCTAATAGTTTTTCAGCTATTTTATACATTTTAAAGAATAACCGCATTTTCATTCTTCCTGTCTCCCCATGTTGGTCTTGTTACAATGCATTCCTTTAGCCATGCCAAGCTTTAAAATTTCAGATAAACAGTATAGTTGTTCACATACATTTTTTACAGTTGTAGTGCAAGAAAATTAATGACTTGCTAAGTCTTACTTAGTTGATCAAAAGGAAGGACTGGACTAGCCCCTTGATGTTGCCTGTGCAAGTAATATATGGCAGAGACATATGGGAGCATGGTTATTGTTGTCTTATTAGTAAACATTTGTCTGCCTTTATCTAAGGTGATTTACTTCTCAATGCCAGAGATACAGTTTTAGAATTCAGAATATGTGAGAACATATCCTTGGTGGCCACTACAAGTACATTTCCATTCACATTAAACATGTTACATAAGTACATTTACCTTTATCTAAGGCAACTTACAACATTAATGATACAATTGATTGCATTTATTTTGTTTTTTTTCCAGTCGGAACACAATCATGTAACTCATTCATGGACACACAGTGTCAATAGCAGAATTTGAACCCACTACCTCAGGGTTTAAAGTTCAAAGCCTTAACCACTTCTTTCTATTTTTTTCTCAAAACCTATTCTGTTATATTATTTTAGTTTGAGCCTACCCAACACACTTCTCAAACAGTTTCACCAGTCAATCAAACCTCTCTTACTGAAGAGAGATCAGTCTGTCATTTTTACTGCTTATACCACAACTTCACATACTACTGTTTCACACATCCTACCACTTCATCCCTATCAATCACTTTTTGTTTTTCCAGAGTTAACTTTGTGGATTTTCTTGCTTTGTTTTTTACCATCAGTACTAGAAAATATATTATTATATATTATTGTAAATTTGATTGCCTTTTCTTTTATTGTTGAACTCACATTAAGTTAAAATCGCTTTAAAACTAGAATGTGTTGTTTTCAGGATTTGCCATCTATTTTTTGTGATTCTTTGCTCCCCCACAGGCAGGTCTTTCTACAGAATCAGTTGAATACAACTGTCTAAAAAATTGACTAGAGATACAGTATGTAAAATTCTAAACTTGGAGATATGTAAACCTTTTTGCAGCTCCCTCACACCATAAGGAGAGATACAATTTAATTGTTGGTTTTGATGTTATTTGAATATCTGAAGAAGTTAATTTATTATTATCTGAGCTTCTAGAGTGCTATGTTTATCAGCAGTTTGGCCTTTTAGATTGAGCTGCTTTGGCTTGTAGAAAATTATTTTTGCTGTCTGTTCTTACTCATTGGCTTTTAACAATGTATATAGTTTTCCGTTTAAACTACAAGAAATAAGTTAAAGGTTGACACATTAAATTAGGTACTATACTAAATCAGTAATTTCCAACAAAATTAATCATTACTCCTGTGTAGGTACAATGTAATTGAAGTACAGGTAGATACACAATAAGGTATGTAACAAGAATGAGAAATATAAATATACCCATACTATTATTTGAGTTTCCTGCTAACTGCAGTATATAGTAATAGTAACAGTTAACTACAGTATATGGGAAGTTACTAAATAATCACAGAGTGTACAAATGCACAGCGTTGATGGTAATGCAATAATTAAATATTATTAGAAAGTTGCTTGAAAGTTTGTGAACCCTTTAGAATTTTCTATATTTCTGCATAAAACATCCTCAGATTTTCACTCAAGTCTTAAAAGTAGATAAAGAGAAACCAGTTAAACAAATGAGACAAAAATATTATACTTGGTCATTTATTTATTAAGGAAAGTGATCGAAAATTACATATTTGTGAGTGGCAAAAGTATGTAAACCTTTACTTTCAGTATCTGGTGTAACCCCACCTTTGCAGCAATAACTGCAACTAAACATTACCGGTAACTTTTGATCATTCCTGCACACCGCCTTGGAGGAATTTTAGCCCATTCCTCCATACAGAACAGCTTCAACTCTGGGATTTTGGTGGGTTTCCTCACATTAACAGCTTTCTTTAGGTCCTTCCACAACATTTTTATTGGATTAAGGTCAGGACTTGGACTTGGCCATTCCAAAACATTAACTTTATTCTTCTTTAACCATTCTTTGGTAGAACGACTTGTGTGTTTAGGGTTGCTGTCTTGCTGCATGACCCACCTTCTCTAGAGATTCAGTTCATGGACAGATGTGCTGACATTTTCCTTTAGAATTCTCTGATATAATTCAGAATTCATTGTTCCATCAATGAAGGCAAGCCGTCCTAGCCCAGATGCAGCAAAACAGGCCCAAACTATGATACTACCACCACCATGTTTCACAGATAGGATAAGGTTCTTATGCTGGAATGCAGTGTTTTCCTTTCTCCAAACATAACGCTTTTTATTTAAACCAAAAAGTTCTATTTTGGTCTCATCCGTCCAGAAAACATTCTTCCAATAGCCTTCTGGTTTGTCCACCTGATCTTTAGCAAACTGTAGACGAGAAGCAATGTTTTTTTTGGAGAGCAGTGGCTTTCTCTTTGCAACTCTGCCATGCACACCGTTGTTGTTCAGTGTTCTCCTGATGGTGGACTCATGAACATGAACATCAGCCAATGTGAGAGAGGCCTTCAGTTGCTTAGAAGTTACCCCGGGGTCCTTTGTGACCTCGCCGACTATTACACACCTTGCTCTTGGAGTGATCTTTGTTGGTCGACTTCTCCTGGGGAGGGTAACAATGGTCTTGAATTTCCTCCATTTGTACACAATCTGTCTGACTGTGGATTGGTGGGGTCCAAACTCTTTAGAGATGGTTTTGTAACCTTTTCCAGCCTGATGAGCATCAACAACTCTTTTTCTGAGGTACTCAGAAATCTCCTTTGTTCGTGCCATGATACACTTCCACAAACATGTGTTGTAAAGAGCAGACTTTGATACATTCATGTTCTTTAAATAACACAGGGTGCCCACTCACACCTGATTGTCAACAAATTGATTGAAAACACCTGACTCTAGTTTCACCTTCAAACTAACTGCTAATCCTAGAGGTTCACATACTTTTGCCACTCACAAATATGTAATATTTGATAATTTTCCTCAATAAATAAATGACCAAGTATAATATTTTTGTCTCATTTGTTTAACTGGTTTCTCTTTATCTACTTTTAGGACTTGAGTGAAAATCTGATGATGTTTTAGTCATATTTATGCAGAAATATAGAAAATTCTAAAGGGTTCACAAACTTTCAAGCACAACTGTATGTTTTTAATATTCACAAATATTCACAGATACCCAGAATATCCACTTGAATTTGCTTTTTTTCTTTTTGTTTGAAGACTGCCAATGGAAATGTTGAAGCAAAGGTTGTGTGCTTCTATAGAAGAAGAGATATTCCTAGCAATCTTATTGCTTTGGCAGATAAACATTCAAGTGAGTTCCTTTTATTCTCTTTTTAAAAATTGGTTGCCTTTAATCTGATCCAGAAAGTTTGTCTATGAAGTATTGTGTAGAATTATTGTGGTTGAAGACAATGCAGCTGACTTTTAAACTTGAAGTTTTTCGAAGAATCATTTACCAAAATGCGCTTTATATTAGGTCTATAGTTTACAAAATAAAATTATAAAATCTTTTTTTAACTCAATTGAACAGTATAATTAATTTGAAAATGCATTTAATTGTATTTGATGTGATATGTCTCTTTTGGAAAATTCTGGTAAATGATCTAAATTGATTATTGTAGATACACTTGTTTTCTATTGTGTTTACAAAGATTATGCAGTATTATCTAGAATATGATAAGTTCAAGCATTTTTGCTGAAGAGCCCCAGTTTTCATACTGAAGTAGATTCTCAGAAGTGTTATTTTATAATTGTTAATTTTCTTATTTTGGACCAACTGCAATGTCTGGTTCAGGTAGTTATTTAGGACCTTTCTTAAGTAAGACTGAAATAATGGCTGGTATAGTGTTCATGACCTTATATAAATGTGATTTTATGATATTTATGGAGTTCTACACACAACAGATCCCAACAGCCCTTGTCAAAGACTCTAATACTAAATAGTTTTTTTAACAGTGTAAATGGAGTAAATACATATTTTAGCGTCTCTGAGCCTACCTTGTTGGGTTCAGATTTTCTAGTTTTAAGTTTATGGGAGCTTGTATGAGAACTTGTACTTCACCAATTTCTCCCTTTCTTTCTTACTCAAAACATGGCCTCTTTTCCTCCCATCAGTTGAGTGTCTAAGCCAAACTCCCTCCAGGAAGTAACCCGAACTATAGTGCCCCGTGGAACTCATTGAGATCACTGCACTTGCAGGCCTTTTTGCCACATAGTCCTTTGCCTCTACCAGTGGTGTGGTCTTTTCTAAATTGCATTGCATGGTGGGCTGTATGCTGTGTCATCTTGCAGGTGTGTAGGGGAAGTTGTGACTTCATGTTATAGCCCAATATGTATAAAAAGATGTTTTCTGTAAGAGTGTGGGTGCATCCTTGAAATAATACGTCTGCTTATGGCTAGAGCTAGTTTTAAGAGTTCATGATCACTCATAGTAATGAAAGAGAGAAAAAAAGAGGGAGATACACTGTTAGTTTTTAAGAAAATGTGTAGTTTTGCTGATTAGATTAGTTTGTTTCTTTGCAGTGCTAAAACTTTGACATTTAACTTGTGTCTGAGTATGCCTGTTAGAGCTGGCAGGAAACCAGTTTGCACATATAAAGTTTAAAATGCAAGACTTTTTCAGGTACCTGTTTGCTAGAGAAAGTCTGTACAGATGTCACTTTATGTAGATTAACAATATTTTTATTGAAAGTAATGACTGAATAGTTATAGATAGATAGATAGATAGATAGATAGATAGATAGATAGATAGATAGATAGATAGATAGATAGATAGATAAGACTTTATTGTCTGTGCCCCAAAGGGGTCACAGAAATTTCCCTTTTGACACGCTCATGAGACAGACAGACCAAAAAAATACAAATACAAGCAAACCATAGAAAAAACCTACTTCATCTGATTCAGAACAGATGCTGCTGAGGGTACAAAAGATTTCTTATATGCATTCTTCAGCGCCAATGGGGTTTTATACCTCCTACCTAATGGCAGCAATCTAAAGAACGCATAAAGAGGGTGAGAGACATCCTTCACAATCATGGTTGCCTTCCTCAACAGTGCACGGTTGTGCAGTTCAGAAAGGGGAGTTTGAGGTAATCCAATTATTTTGGAAGCCTGGTTAACTACACGACACAGTTTTGTTCTATGTTTAATGGTTAATAAGTTGTACCAAGATAAGTAATTAAAAGTGAGAACAGATTCAATAAGTGATCTATAAACCAGCGTTAAAACCTCCTTGCTAACATGAAAGGCTCTAAGTTGCCTTAGTAGATGGAGGCGCTGCTGTGCCTTCTTATATACAGCATCTGCATTGCTTCATGAAAGACAGACAGGTGTCAATCTCTGTCCCGAGGTATTTAAAAGTCTGAACCTGCTCCACCAACTGACCCTGGATACTAAGTGGCTGGAACAGCAGTGATGGAGCCCGTCCTTTGGGGCCACAACACAATTCCTTAGTTTTAGATACATTTAACTCCAGTGAATTTTCTGCCAATAACTGAACCAGTCTCTGGACCTCCTGCTGATATGCAGAGAGGGCACAGGTATCAGTCATATGGGCCACCAGGGCCATGTCATCAGCATATTTATACAGTGTCATTGCTGCACTGCTGCAGGAACCATTGTTTATGTAGACAGAGAAAAGAAAAGGGGATAGAACACATCCCTGAGGAAGGCCTGCATTTAAAACGGATGTGCTAGAACTTATACCATTTAAAAACACCTGCTGTGGTCTTTTCGTTAAAAATTTTTTTACCCATAAAATCAGCATGGGATGTACCTGAAAGTCAGAGAGGCAGTATAGCAGAATATCTATCTGAACAGTATTAAAAGCAGAGGATAAATCCATGAATAAAATCCTTGTATGTGGATGTACCGAATCCATTTGTCTAGTAACAGTATCTAAAAGTGTGAGACATGCATCCTCCACTCCACGCTTTGCTTTATATGCAAACTGGAGTGGGTCAAGTTTGTCCGACAACATGCTGGAGAGATAATCACACAGTACTCTCTCCATACATTTACACAAGACAGATGTTAGGGCTACTGGCCTGTAGTCCTTTGGATCCTTGGCATGTGCCTGCTTGGGAATCGGAATTATGGTAGATTGCTTCCACTGACTTGGGACACAGCTGGAATCAAGAAGGTGTTGGAACAGTCTTGTGATGACCCCACCTAGCTGAGTAGCACAATCCTTTAACACTCTGCCTCCAAGCCTGTCAGGGCCAGAGGCTTTATTAGGTTTAAGTTTATGCAAGATGGCAGTCACCAGCTGCTCATCAATATTTAAGGTCTCAAGGGGGGAGTCAGGAGTTACAGGAGTCCAAGTGATTGGTGTACTTAGGCTATTGAACCGGATAAAAAAGTTGTTTAATTTTTCCACAAAGGAAGCAGGATCTGAGCAGTCAATTTTCGTGGGTTTGGGGGCCCTGCCCATCATAATATTTAAACCCTGCCATGCTTCCCTTGTGTTTCCCAAGGTTAGTTTCTGCTCCACCTTGTCTTTATAATTTATCCTGGCTAATTTAGCCTTTCTCCTGAACTCCTTTTCCAATTCCCTCACTTTTATCTTATGCTTTCCTTTTCTGAACCAAGCAGTCTTTCATGTCCTTAGTAACCCACTTTTTATTATTTGGATGAATAATTATTTGTTTAGTGGGAGTGACCATGTCTTCACAAAATAAAATATAGGAAGTTAATAACTCCGACAGGGTATTAAAATCGTTGCCACAGTCATCAAAAAACAGATCCCAGTCCGTCAGCTCAAAACAGCCCCTTAGAGTTTCAGCTGCATCGTTGTTCCAGATTCTAATGGTTTTTAAAATGGGTTTACCAGTCTTCAGCTGTGACCTGTACTTTGGCAATAAAAGAATGACATTATGATCTGAGAAACCAAGAGATGGGCGTGATTTTGAAATGTATGCAGTAGGGATGTTTCCAAAACACAAATCCAGAGTATTCTGCATTCTCGTGGGGGTTGTTACATATTGCTCCAAGTGTGGTAAATGTGTGGTGATGTCACATCTGTTAAAATCACCAAGTAAAAACACGGGCTGCCTTCCAGCAATATGTTCAGCTGCTGTGTTAAAATCAGGTCCTGGTACATACACTAAAATTACAGTGATTTCTGAGAATTCTCTAGGTAGATAATGTGGCCTAAAGGACACAGTCATTAGCTCATAGTGTTTGCAGCACTCAGTTTCTCTCACTGTAATATTTGTTGCCCACTTACTGTTGACAGCCATACAAAGCCCGCCCCCAACCGATTTCCGCGGTCTTACTGTATCCCTGTCAAATCGAATGATGTTAAACCCATCCAGCTGAAAGTACATGTCTCCAGAAAGCCACGTCTCCGTAAAACAGAAGAGACTTGTCCGCTGATAGTCCGGATCGGTCCTTACGAGTGTTGAGAGTTCCTCCTCCTTATTCCGTAGTGATCGAACATTTGATAAGGTGATGGCAGGTAAAGGTAGCCGACTCCCTCTCCTCCTCAATCTGTTCCGTATCCCTCCTCTGGAGCCTCTTCTCTTTTGGATCCAATTCCGATTATATCCCCGAAGTAACTCCGGGGGCACGTTATTTGTTTGAAATGTTACTTCCATCGGTCTTAATTGACGGCGGTTCAACTACAGCAGGTAATCCCGCGAGTAAGCAAGCCTTCCTGGGGTAACGCCGAGAGGCTGTGCTGGATGTGAATAAAGTGTGTTTACCTGCCATAGGTTGTTGATCAAACTCCACAGGCAGGCCCAATAAATAATCGTTGCCATCAACATTTGATATAGTAAAAAATAAAAAGCGAGATCAATAAAAACAAGACAAAAAAGAAAGACTTAAAAACAATACACAAATGAGCCGTATCAAGAGTCGCTTCCGCATGGAACAGCGCCCTCTTCTTCTTAGGTCTTAGGTGTTATCCAGTTAACTTATTAGTAAACATTTGACATTGAATATTTTTATTGAAAATAATGAATGAATATTGGCTATCTGGATTGGGTTGATGGCACAGGCTATAGAAGAACCTTAGTACAGGTCAAACCAGATAAGAGCTAGGCCCATTTTGGAAAGAAGATTAGAGACAGAAATGGGGGAGGGAGGAAACCAAACTGTCTTTCTGATACAATGGTCTGTGCATTTTCTCAAGTCATTGATTTTAGTATTGCAGGCTTTGTGTACCTCTGCAATACTAGGCAAAATCATTACACTTTGCTGTGCTGCCTTTTTAAAACTAATAAATAATCCTACCTCATTCTTGCCCATGTTAAGAATTAGTATGTAATTAGCTAATGATCATTTAGGTTTGTGCCTCCTTCTCTCTTGAACTCTATGTCAAGGCCTGTTTGTGGGATTCAGCCCTTCTCACCTTTCAGATTCAAACTAAAGACTTAACTGTTCTTCAAAAATGTAATGGTCCCTTCTGTTTTTCACTGTGATAGTAGCTTCTCAGCTGTAGTGTAGTGAATAACCTCTTTATAACTTTTTTATTGTAAAAGCTTAAGATTAGTTTAATTCTCACTGTTGTCTTGTTCCCATCGTCTTTCTTATTTTTTAACTACGTGTCCTTTGAAAATATTGAAACAATATATTTAAGTTTAATTTGCAAAACTAATTTTTTAAAGGTTCTAAATACTTTATCAAATCATTGTAGATCCAGGCAGTTTTGAATATTTATTGGTGCTGCATTTTTGTTGTTGCTTGTTTTTATATTTTTTATTGTTACTGTTGGGGCGGCACGGTGGCGCAGTGGGTAGCACTGATGCCTCACAGTTAGGAGACCCGGGTTTGCTTCCCGGGTCCTCCCTGCGTGGAGTTTGCATGTTCTCCCTGTGTCTGCGTGGGTTTCCTCCGGGTACTCCAGTTTCCTCCCACAGTCCAAAGACATGCAGGTTAGGTGTATTGGCGATTCTAAATTGTCCCTAGTGTGTGCTTGGTGTGTGGGTGTGTGTGTATGCCCTATGGTGGGCTGGCGCCCTGCCTGGGGTTTGTTTCCTGCCTTGTGCCCTGCGTTGGCTGGGATTGTCTCCAGCAGACCCCCGTGACCCTGTAGTTAGGATATAGTGGGTTGGATAATGGATGGTTTTTTACTGTACTGATCTATTTATTTCGTACCATATTGTAATCATGCTTCCTCTAAACTTAGAAAACTTTTTGAAGAATTTATTTCTTTCTAATTTTTATTTTCAGTTGGTCTTTATCAACGTAATGATTTTAATAGTGTGCATAATTAATAATCAACACATTGCCTCTTTGTACATGTAAAGGTTCCAATGATCTATGATTTTACTTTTAGCTATTTATTTTCAGTAGACTAGTAGATTAAGGCAAAATGCGCAAAATCTGAAAGACAAATTCAAAGGAGTGTACTTACTGTACATATCACAAATTATATTTTGCTTTCAGTTGCTTTTTTATGCTGTAGATTGCAACATCTATCATTTCATAATTCTTTTCAGATTAATCATCTTCACAAGTAGGATATGTTACATGCACCTGTAATAAATCCCTCCTGTTTTCTCAAATAAATATGCATTATTTATGCTTAGTGAATAATTTGTTATGCTGACATGTGCATTTGGGAGGAAACAAGAATACTCTTAAACACATACAGTATGTGAACACATTACAGATTGCTCTTTATTACAAAAGTAACAAGTTATAAGACAACTTGAATGAAGCATGCCTGATTTTAGACCTCTTTCTTTCTTAGGGCTGCTGGAAATATTCAATTATCATTGACTAATCAACCAAAAAAAATAATTTGTTGTATTTTCTTAATCGAATAATCATCCTCATGTCCACCTCACCCCCACATTTGTGTAACGGTATGCTACAATGCTCTGTATAGTTTTTACAATACTCACAGAAGCAGGTGCATTATATGTTGGATGGAAAAGACTGTCAAACATTCTCCTCTACAGGGGAGTATTCACTTGAAAAACTGACAAAGTGATTGATTGCTATGTAAAACACAGATGAAGTTCCATAGCAGCAATAGTTCAATTCACAAACATCTGAAGTGGAATCGTTACAGTATAGCACAATATAAGACCTCAGTGTCATAAGTAACTCACTTACACGCATTTAGCTGTCCATCAGTTGTTTTTATAGCAATGTGAAGCTGGTTAACTTGAGAAATTCATTCAAGTGAATTGCACTGGCACAAAAGTTAGCACCACTGTATTTATTTGGATAGAATTGATAAATCATCTGCTGAACAAACTTGTTAGTTGCTACCTTTATCAATGATTGAATACATTAAATACATGATTGAATACATTAAATTAAGGACAAGACTGACTTGGGAAGATGTATTTTAAATCTAGTGCAGCTGATCTAAACCAAAAGAAAGTTGGTGGTGGAGTAACACAGAGCCCTCCATTTACAGGTGAGCATATGTTGGAAGAAATAAAACCCTTTATATTGCAGTTCTGTTTGAATACTGCACAGATTGTACAACTCAGTAAAACCTGGTTTTTCATGTTATAAAAGTCTTAAAATCAGCAGCTTCTCTCTGCTTTTGTCGCCAGTGCAGTTATCTTAGAGGTGACAATGAAACTGTGAACCCAAGGAACCTACTGTATTTAATGAGATTAAAGGCCAACCTTGATGAAGCACTGATACAACACGTGAAGTAACCAAAGCTGAAAAATACCACTTACTGTTAAAGACTTGTGTCAGAAAGTATGTCAGTATTATGTTTTAGCATTATCAAAGATTGTGTTCTATTTTATAAGGTTTATTTATTTAGTTCATTTATAAACAAAAACATTGGCTGCATTTTGTTTTGAAATGAAAACTAGTTTAACAGTTTTAAGTGTTAAAGAATGAGAGACAAAGATATGCAGTGAATATACAGAGTAAATGTCCCTGTTTCAATTTTTATGTCTGTCTTGTATCTGTACTTATTTTAACATTTGCACAAGAAACTCTTAGGCCAGGGAAACATATACTGTAACTTATAGCAGAAATGAACAAAATGGTAATCTAAGAAAATAAAAAAAAAATGTTTTTTGGAAAAAAGACTCATTCCATCTGGGAGGTTAGCAACGCCCATGTGACAACTCCTGTTTCAATGCAGAATACAAAACAACACTGACATTTCTCTTGCACTGGGGTTGGTCTTCTGTGAAACTGTTAGAATATTATTGAATTTGTTACCTAACACATAAAAAAGTGTTATGGGGTGTGCTTTAATGAAATAGTTTTGTAAGGCAGCAGTTAAATTTCTGAACAGGGTGGATCCATGTGTATTGTTGATGAAAGGCAGCAAAGCTCACAACAAGTTGTATCTACAGGCAAGTTTGTATGTATGTATTGTAATAAAGAAACAAAGACAGATAAAGGTTTGGGGTTTCCGGCTCCGTATACTGTAAGGAAATAAAGCAAAAAAAAATATTGAGCTTGTACACAGTCGTTATACTCTGACAAGTGGTCATCACATCACACAGTCACAGTTGCAGGGGGGAACTTAAATAAGGAGGGACCAGAAATTGAAGGGCATGCTGGAAGGGAACCGCGGTGGTGTGTGGGAGGAATGACGTCATCGTGACGGAACCAGGAAGGGATGGAATGCGGAAATGGCTAGCGTTGCTTTCCAGGCATCCGGGATTATATGATGGTGTTGAAGCTGTCTTTCTATGGGAACAAAAGAAAGAAAGGTTAGTGCCTCGCCTCGATCCTCTGGCCCGATGTGATATGCGGCTCGTTGGGTCTTTCCGCGGCTCCCTATGCGTGTCTGCGTGACAGTATTAAGTAACTACCAGCTGACTGCAGTAGTGGTACCAAAAAGACCTGTTAGAAAACATATGTTATTCTAAGCAGTGTGTCATTGTAGTCTGCAAGGAATACATTCAGTATATTGACTATGGTAGTGTCTCCACCTATAGTAAGATTGACAAAATTTGCTTTTCTGATATTATATGAGCAACATACAGTGGTGTGAAAAACTATTTGCCCCCTTCCTGATTTCTTATTCTTTTGCATGTTTGTCACACAAAATGTTTCTGATCATCAAACACATTTAACCATTAGTCAAATATAACACAAGTAAACACAAAATGCAGTTTTTAAATGATGGTTTTTATTATTTAGGGAGAAAAAAAAATCCAAACCTACATGGCCCTGTGTGAAAAAGTAATTGCCCCCTGAACCTAATAACTGGTTGGGCCACCCTTAGCAGCAATAACTGCAATCAAGCGTTTGCGATAACTTGCAATGAGTCTTTTACAGCGCTCTGGAGGAATTTTGGCCCACTCATCTCTGCAGAATTGTTGTAATTCAGCTTTATTTGAGGGTTTTCTAGCATGAAGCGCCTTTTTAAGGTCATGCCATAGCATCTCAATTGGATTCAGGTCAGGACTTTGACTAGGCCACTCCAAAGTCTTAATTTTGTTTTTCTTCAGCCATTCAGAGGTGGATTTGCTGGTGTGTTTTGGGTCATTGTCCTGTTGCAGCACCCAAGATCGCTTCAGCTTGAGTTGACGAACAGATGGCGGACATTCTCCTTCAGGATTTTTGGTAGACAGTAGAATTCATGGTTCCATCTATCACAGCAAGCCTTCCAGGTCCTGAAGCAGCAAAACAACCCCAGACCATCACACTACCACCACCATATTTTACTGTTGGTATGATGTTCTTTTCTGAAATGCTGTGTTCCTTTTACGCCAGATGTAACGGGACATTTGCCTTCCAAAAAGTTCAACTTTTGTCTCATCAGTCCACAAGGTATTTTCCCAAAAGTCTTGGCAATCATTGAGATGTTTCTTAGCAAAATTGAGACGAGCCATAATGTTCTTTTTGCTTAACAGTGGTTTGCATCTTGGAAATCTGCCATGCAGGCCGTTTTGCCCAGTCTCTTTCTTATGGTGGAGTCGTGAACACTGACCTTAATTGAGGCAAGTGAGGCCTGCAGTTCTTTAGACGTTGTCCTGGGGTCTTTTGTGACCTCTCGGATGAGTCGTCTCTGCACTCTTGGGGTAATTTTGGTCGGCCGGCCACTCCTGCAAAGGTTCACCACTGTTCCATGTTTTTGCCATTTGTGGATAATGGCTCTCACTGTGGTTCGCTGGAGTCTCAAAGCTTTAGAAATGGCTTTATAACCTTTACCAGACTGATAGATCTCAATTACTTCTGGTCTCATTTGTTCCTGAATTTCTTTGGATCTTGGCATGATGTCTAGCTTTTGAGGTGCTTTTGGTCTACTTCTCTGTGTCAGGCAGCTCCTATTTAAGTGATTTCTTGATTGAAACAGGTGTGGCAGTAATCAGGCCTGGGGGTGGCTACGGAAATTGAACTCAGGTGTGATACACCACAGTTAGGTTATTTTTTAACAAGGGGGTAATTACTTTTTCACACAGGGCCATGTAGGTTTGGATTTTTTTCCTCCCTAAATAATAAAAACCATCATTTAAAAACTGCATTTTGTGTTTACTTGTGTTATATTTGACGAATGGTTAAATGTGTTTGATGATCAGAAACATTTTGTGTGACAAACATGCAAAAGAATAAGAAATCAGGAAGGGGGCAAATAGTTTTTCACACCACTGTATATAGCTACTGGTGCTAGTAAAGTGGTAGAAAACTCAATGGCATACATACACTCACCTAAAGGATTATTAGGAACACCTGTTCAATTTCTCATTAATGCAATTATCTAATCAACCAATCACATGGCAGTTGCTTCAATGCATTTAGGGGTGTGGTCCTGGTCAAGACAATCTCCTGAACTTCAAACTGAATGTCAGAATGGCAAAGAAAGGTGATTTAAGCAATTTTGAGTGTGGCATGGTTGTTGGTACTAGACGGGCTGGTCTGAGTATTTCACAATCTGCTCAGTTACTGGGATTTTCTAGCACAACCATTTCTAGGGTTTACAAAGAATGGTGTGAAAAGGGAAAAACATCCAGTATGCGGCAGTACTGTGGGCGAAAATGCCTTGTTGATGCTAGAGGTCAGAGGAGAATGGGCTGACTGATTCAAGCTGATAGAAATAACCACTCGTTACAACCGAGGTATGCAGCAAAGCCACAACACGCACAACCTTGAGGCGGATTGGCTACAACAGCAGAAGACCCCACCAGGTACCACTCATCTCCACTACAAATAGGAAAAAGAGGCTACAATGTGCACGAGCTCACCAAAATTGGACAGTTGAAGACTGGAAAAATGTTGCCTGGTCTGATGAGTCTCGATTTCTGTTGAGACATTCAAATGGTAGAGTCAGAATTTGGTGTAAACAGAATGAGAACATGGATCCATCATGCCTTGTTACCACTGTGCAGGCTGGTGGTGGTGGTGGTGTAATGGTGTGGGGGATGTTTTCTTGGCACACTTTAGGCCCCTTAGTGCCAATTGGGCATCGTTTAAATGCCATGGGCTACCTGAGCATTTTTTCTGACTATGTCCATCCCTTCATGACCACCATGTACCCATCCTCTGATGGCTACTTCCAGCAGGATAATGCACCATGTCACAAAGCTCGAATCATTCAAATTGGTTTCTTGAACATGACAATGAGTTCACTGTACTAAAATGGCCCCCACAGTCACCAGACCTCAACCCAATAGAGCATCTTTGGGATGTGGTGGAATGGGAGGTTCGTGCCCTGGATGTGCACCCCACAAATCTCCATCAACTGCAAGATGCTATCCTATCAATTTGGGCCAACATTTCTAAAGAATGCTTTCAGCACCTTGTTGAATCAATGCCACGTAGAATTAAGGCAGTTCTGAAGGCGAAAGGGGGTCAAACACCATATTAGTATGGTGTTCCTAATAATCCTTTAGGTGAGTGTATATATTGGGAAAGTGACAATGTCCTAAACTGGTTCCAGGTGTCTAACAGTGAATTTGGCTGAATGTTGTGTTCCTCCATTCTCATTCAACAGATCTCAGTCTAATTGGTATCTATTTAGTTGACATTCAGAAGCATGTTCAGGAGATACACAACTACAGTCAACACAAGAATTATTAGTACTCTTCATGACAATGAGCTAAAATTAATTAATGAAAAGAACCACATATGCAGTGAGTGATATTTTTAGCTTAAAGAAATGGATAAGCCTCATGGTTGTATTATTAAATAGATTTTTGGAATAAAATAAACTTTTCTTTCAATGTCGCAAATTTTCTTAAAAATGCAAAATCTAGAAATGTTGGCACCATAAATTTCAGTATTTGGTGGAGCCTCCCCTGGCAAGAATAACAACATTCATCCCCTTAATGTAGTGTTTAACAAGGTTAAAGAACACTTGTGGAGGGATCTTGTACCACTCTTCCAAGTATAATATTGCCATATCATAGAAGTAGTATAAGCCAGGGACCTTCTGTCAAACTGTCAATCAAAATGATTAATGACCGTAAGCCCCACCCCTTATGGTGTAATACCGAATGTCCCTCCCCTCCACGTGATTGGTGGATGTGAAGGAGATTGGTGAAGGACACCCTGTCCCTGCCCAGACTCCGCCTTGAACCTGCCCCTGCACCTGATTGGTTAAGCAAACTGTCAAGGGCATTTTGATGGATGTCTGTCCCCTCCTTGAACCCGCCCCAGCACCTTATTGGTTAAGCAAACTGTCAAGGGCAGTTTGATGGATGTCTGCCCCCTCATTGAACCCACTCCCACCCCACACCCACTCACAGCAAAGGTCTAATCATCCAACAGCTGAATCTTCCATCTCACAGAAAATCCTCAAGCAGCAGGTGATTCAAGCTTTCCCATCTCCCTGAAAATCCTTTCACAGAAAGATCTTAGCATTCAACAGTTGAATCTTCCATCTAACAGAAAGACAAGCAGCCCCAGTCAGCTTTTAGCCAACAGCCCCTGCGAGCATTTATCAGGAGCCCGGTTCTGCCGCCTTTAGAGCGCTGACATGGGGCTGGTCTCCATCCTCCCCTCCCCATAACCCCCGCGTGCAGAGCGCTCGCCGGCCGTTTCGAGCACGGCAACCTCGCCTGCTGGTACTCTCTGCTGGCCACGTGGAGCTTTTTAGCTCGTTCACCGCTCTTAGGTCATGTACACATCTCCACTTTGATTTATCACCTTTCAAGACATGGAGCAGTCTTGTGTTACAAACGCTTTGTGTCTCTTTTAACACTCCTGCCTGTAAAAGCCCTGTTATCGTGATCTCTATTCCTTCCTCTGCCTCAGGTTTACATGTCAAGATGCCAGGCCATGCCTATCATCCCTTGCACTATATAACATGTTTGGTTATTCTTTTTGTTAAAATGAAGTTATTTTTAAATGTAACACCACACTGCTCAAGAGAGACAGATTCCATGTGTGTTTTAGGATTTGCTGTGGTCAGTGATGAGTTTTATTTTTTTTGCTTATCTCATTTCTATAACTTAGGAGTTTTTCCTTTTGACAAAGGAAAACTCTGTAAATACACTTGTGCATTTAAACGGAGATTTATAAGAAAGCACAGGAGGCTATAGTGAGGTGTGCTTGTTTAACTAGAGGCAGGGTTTAAAAGCGCAGGCATGTTGTGCATTAGCTCTGACATAATAAAAGTATTCTGAACTACTTACAGAAGGGCCCTGCTTGTGAAATGCGTAATCGTTCTAAATGGACTCTCTTTGTACAACAACAACAACAACAACAACATTTATTTATATAGCACATTTTTATACAAACAGTAGCTCAAATGGCGCTTTTTCACTGCATAGTACGGCACGACACGGTTCAGTTCAGCTCACTTTTGGGGGGTTTTCCACTGGGAACAGTACCTGGTACCTGGTCCTTTTTTTAGTACCACCTCAGCCGAGGTTCCAAGCACGCATAAACCGCTACCAAAAGCGTGACGTGTAAACTCTGCTGGTCACTGATTGGCCGGAGAAAATGCGTCATTACTGCGTCACTGGCTATTCTTTTCTTTAAAGGTACACACACGCGGAACTTCGGAAGTTTGTGTCCCGTCTCTCCATCGCTGGACGCAGTTTGTTGCATAAGTGGATGAATGTTTCTTCAGACATTCAAAAGTTCTTCAGCCACTGAGTGTTTGTAAAACCGGAAACAATCACATCCCACCACTCTGAAGCACGGTTAAATGTCCAAACAGATGGTCTGTTGCGGCGACTTTTTTGCAAAATGTGGAGGATCTGTAATATACAGAATCAGCATTTTAATGTTACACTGACAGTTAAGTTCATTTTATGCTTTGCAACAGTGATAAAAGTTAGCTAGTGATGTGCTTTTTTAGATGCTTACCCTTGCGCGTCGTTGAGCTAAAGTGTTGTCGTTGTCTGCTTGTTGTTGTAAAAGTTTCACGGTGTCACGGCAGTAGAGGCGGCGCAACTATAACAACACGTGAATAATCCCGCCCACTCTAAAGCGGTACTAAACTGCAGTCGAAACGCAAACCGAGCCGAACTGAGCCGAACCAAGGTGAGCTGTACTGAACCGTGCTGTGCCGTACTATGCAGTGGAAAAGCGCCAAAAGTGCTTTACATATTAAAGAATAGAAAAATGAAAGACACAATTATAAAACAAAATAAATCAACATTAACATCGAATAAGAGTAAGGTTCAATGGCCAGGGGACAGAAAAACAAAAACTCCAGACGGCTGGAGAAAAATAAAATCTGTAGGGATTCCAGACCATGAGACCGCCCAGTCCCCTCTGGGCATTCTACCTAACATAAATGAAACAGTCCTCTTTGGATTTAGGGTTCTCACGGAAGGGCTTGATGATGATGATGGTCACGTAGACTTCTGCCTTTTAATCCGTCCATCATTGTTGGAGCATCATGAAGCTTTGAGTAGGTGGAGGTGGCGCAGGCCACCACCACAAAGAAACCGAAAAAGAAACAGAAAAGAGAGTAGGGGTCAGTACGATTTTAGAGCCAACATGAATAGTTATTATGATGAATTGAACATACAGAGTATCAGGATTAAGTTAAATTAAGATTAAAATGAAGTTATAAAAGGCCATGTTAAAGTAATGTGTTTTCAGCAGTGTTTTAAAGTGCTCTACTGTATCAGCCTGGCGAATTCCTATTGGCAGGCTATTCCAGATTTTAGGTGCATAGCAGCAGAAGGCCGCCTCACCACTTCTTTTAAGTTTTGTTCTTGGAATTCTAAGGAGACACTCATTTGAGGATCTGAGGTTACGATTTGGAATATAAGGTGTCAGACATTCCGATATATAAGATGGGGCGAGATTATTTAAGGCTTTATAAACCATAAGCAGAATTTTAAAGTCAATTCTGAATGACACAGGTAACCAGTGTAGTGACATAAAACTGGAGAAATGTGTTCTGATTTTCTTTTCCTAGTTAGGATTCTAGCAGCTGCATTCTGCACTAGTTGCAAACGATTTATATCTTTTTGGGTAGTCCTGAGAGGAGTGCGTTACAGTAATCTAGTCGACTGAAAACAAACGTGAACTAATTTCTCAGCATCTTTCAGTGATATAAGAGGTCTAACTTTACTTATGTTTCTTAAGTGAAAAATGCTGTCCTAATGATCTGATTAATATGTGATTTAAAATTCAGATTACAGTCAACAATCACCCCTAAGCTTTTTACCTCCGTCTTGACTTTTAATCCTAATGTATCCAGTTTATTTCTAATAGCCTCATTGTATCCATTATTGCTGATCACTAAAATTTCAGTTTTCTTTATTTAACTTGAGAAAATTACTATTCATCCATTCTGAGATACAGTCAGACATTGTGTTAGTGAATCAATAGAATCAGGGTCATCAGGTGCTATTGATAAGTACAGCTGTGTGTCATCAGCATAGCTGTGGTAGCTCACGTTGTGCCCTGAGATAATCTGACCTAACGGAAGCATGTAGATTGAGAATAACAGCGGACCCAGGATAGAGCCTTGTGGAACACCATATTGGATATCATGTGTCTTCGAGTTGTAATTCCCACAACTAACAAAAATTTTCTCCCTGTCAGGTAGGATTCAAACCAATTTAAGACACTGCCAGAGAGGCCCACCCATTGACTAAGGCGATTTCTAAGAATGTTGTGATCAATGGTGTCAAATGCAGCACTCAGATCTAAGAGGATGAGAACAGATAAATGGCCTCTGTCTGCATTTACCCGCAAGTCATTTACTACTTTAACGAGTGCAGTTTCTGTGCTGTGATTTGTTCTAAAACCTGACTGAAATTTATCAAGAATAGCATGTTTATTTAGGTGGTCATTTAACTGCATAATGACTGCCTTCTCAGAACTTTACTTAAGAAGGCAGGTTAGAGATGGGTCTAAAATTTTCAAGAGCTGAGGGGTCAAGATTATGTTTCTTAAGTAGGGGTTTAACTACAGCAGTCTTAAGACAGTCTGGGAAGACCCCAGTATCTAGTGACGAATTTACTATGTCAGAACATTATCAATTAGCACGCCTGATACTTCTTTGAAAAACCTTGTTGGTATCGGGTCAAGGACGAGGTGGAGGGTTTTAATTGAGAGATTATTTTTTTTAAATCAGGTAAATCTATCCTAGTGAAAGAGTTTAATTTGTTTATAACAGGATGCTGGGGTTTAGGAGGATCCTTAGTGTTGGGGAGATATACTATGTTATTTCTAATATCATTAATTTTTGATTGAAAATACAGCGACAGCCTCACAGGTTTCACTGGAAGCACTTAGGAGGCATTCCTTTGAGCTACCTGGGTTTAGTAGGCGATCAATTGTAGAAAATAAGACTCTGGGATTACTAGCATTGTTATTTATAATCTTGAGAAATAGCAGCGTCTCTCAAGACGGACAGTGTTATTGTATTCTGTTATTTTGACTTTTAATATTTCATGGTGGATAGTAAGTTTAGTCTTCCTCCATTGACGCTCAGCTCTACGGCATGTTCTCTTTAAATCAGACACTCTTTGGGTCTTCCATGGTATAACAATGCTAGAAGATTTTTTCACTGTCTTTTCAGGTGCAACTATGTCAACAGCAGCTCTCACTTTAGAATTAAATCTTTCCACCTTACTATTTACATTATCCTCGCTATTATAGCTGGCACTATAAACGGACTGATTGCTTAAAATGTTTGTAAGTTTTAAAGCTGCTGCCGAATCAAAGAAGCGTTTTTAACAATATGCTTCTCATGAGTGTTTTTATCATTATTTCTATATTAAAAGTAGAAGAAAATGGTCTGATAGACCAATATCAATGATCTGTTTTATATCAACTTTCAGTCCTTTAGTAATCACTAAGTCTAATGTATGACCTGCTTTATGTGTAGGCTGATTTATGAGTTGTCTCAAATCAAAAGAATCCAGGAGGTTCATAAATTCTTTTACTTTTAGATCACACTGATTATCTATATGAAAATTAAAGTCGCCAACTATTAGGAGTGTGTCATAGTTAGTAATTAAAATTGACATTAAGTCAGAGAATTCCTCAAAAAGACGCTTATATTTAGGAGGTCTATACACGGATAGTACTAGAACTTGAGAATCTCCATGAATAACAACGGCGAGATACTCAAAGGACTTGAACTTACCAAAACTGACATCTTTACATTTTAATCGCTCGAGTAAATGTTAGCCAATCCGCCCCCTTTTCCCTGGCGGTTGCATGAGTAAAACTGTAATCCGGAGGCGCAGATTCGATTAAAACTGCGCTGTCTGAATTAAGCCATGTTTCATTTAGTGCAATAAGATCTATTTTTATCACTAATAAGATCGTTGATAAAAACGTTTTGTTAGTTAAAGCTCTAACATTTAATAGTGCCATATTTAATGTTTCGAGGTGCAGAGATGAGTACTATGTGCGTTATTGATATTTGGAATAGGAACTAAATTATTATTATTAGCGCGCTCTGTGTGTATTTTTGTTTAATCTGTGATCTGTTTTATAGTTTTAATACATTGTTCCTCTAAAATAGTGATTTTAATTAGATTATTGGAGTTTATGCCGTATTTCCTAGGTTTTCTACGTGCATTGAGATTGCTTATTACAGTATTAATGGTGTGCACTTTAACGGAAGACTCTATTAAACATTCATCATGTCCTGGCACAACAGTATTATTTCGGAAGGGGTTAAGAGCAGAGATAGATAGTCAAGAAAAACGAATTACCTTCGATATGTTTTCGGAGAGGACCCGGCGCCGAAACTGTTCGGATGCAGGCCATCACGCTTGAAGAGACGCGCCTTTCCAAAAGAGATTCCAATTGTTGATGAAACCGACATCCTTCTTCTTGCAGAAACCCTGTAGCCAGTCGTTCAATCCTAGCAGACGACTGTAGTACTCGTTGGATCGTCTGACGAGAGGTAGTGGACCCGAAACGAAGATCTTTGCCGATGGGGTCCTCTCCTTCGTGTCTTTAATCAAAGCTGCAAAGTCAGCCTTCAGGATTTATGATTGTCGGTGACTTATATCGTTTACGCGGCATGCAAGACGATTGATCCAACTGCCCTCTCCTTGTGTTTCTCGTAGACTGCTGGCGACGCTCATTACATCTCGGACACGAGCACCGGGAAAACAAGAAACAAACGATTTTGCATTAGGGCATGCGACATTAAGGTTTCTAACGATAGAATCACCTACCACTAATACATCACCAGGTGCTGAAGGCGAAATGGGGACGCGGAGAGGGTCAAACCGGTTCTGAGATAGAATGTTCGCCTGTGCCGATGGAGGTGCTCTGGCCTTGAACCCCGCCTGCATAGCTGAAATCCACCGAGGTCAGCAGCGCGCCGCTCCTACGAGAGCGGGGTGAGGTCGGCACAACGCGGGGTTGATGTTTCGCGGTTCCAGATGGCAAGGACGGTTTATCCAACAGCCGCGCCTTCAGATTTCTCAGGTATCTCCGTCGGGACAGGAGTTTCTGAATCTCTTCATCAAGTGCCTGGAGTTCCTCAACTACGATTTCAACGCGAGTTACCCCACTGTCGGCCATTTTCTGCTTCGTGCCCTAGGAGAAATGAGAGAGAGAGAGAGGTTAGACTAGTCCGCTAGCCCAATGTCCACTAGCGGACTTGTTCGGAGCCGCCTGTTTTTAAAAGGCTGAGATAACGAAACATTTTTGCTTTATAAACTCTCATTTAGACAACTGGTTAGAGACACACTCCAGGAGCTTACTGTAACGGCGTTTTCATTCATTTCGCTAAATGTAATTATTTTAATACAGAATAGTAACCCAAAGTCCAGGTGATTTTTAGACGTGAGAGTAATATAATGAGGTATTTTTAAAAGTAACACCACACTGCTCAAGAGAGACAGAGTCCATCCGTGTTTTAGGATTTGCTGTGGTCAGTGATGAATTTAAATTTTTTTTGCTTAGCTCATTTCTATAACATAGGAGCCTTTTGGCAAAGGAAAACTCTGTAAATACACTTGTGCATTTAAACAGATTTATAAGAAAGCACAAGAGGTTATAGTGAGGTGTGCTTGTTTAACTAGAGGCAAGGGATGTAAGAAGCGCTCTTCTGCACATCTGAAGTTCATTGAACTAAAATCATGTTTTTAAAATCAGCAGCTTTAGCTCATGCTAGTGACCTCATAAATGGGAGCCAACAGCTCAGCACGCTTGTATAGCTCACAAAATAGCAGAGCTAATTACTCTTTTTGCTTAAACTAATTATCAGATATTCAGGTAATTGTTAATTAAACACTAAAGTATTAGTGAACAGAAATACATTTTCAGTAGCCAAGTAAAATGACCAGTTGCTTTAACATGAAAATAAAGCATCTTTACAAAATAAAGCATCTAAAGGCATCTTTGTAAAGGTCCAATTTTAAAACATTATAAGAAAAATCCTTGTTTCCAAAAGAGTTCTGCCCATTTTTCCAACAGTTTTCTTGACTGATCTTTGGAATCATCGGTGCCTTTCTGATCACATCCACCCCAAACATAGCATAAAATTTAATTTCTGTACTCATTTTAAATTATAATAGCCAGTATAAAGTCCCTAAAGGAACTGGAGACATCAGATATCTTCTATCATATATCTTTTCTTGCAAGCCCAAGTAATTCAGATTCTGCTTACAACACAAATGTACAATTTTTTTTTCTCAAATGGCCAAATCTTTGGCATGCTAATCATGAAAAAATAAAAAACAAAAAAATAAAAAATAAAAAAATCTGATTTTATTCTCATTACACTTTATTTGCATATTTTATTATACCTACTTAACTTTTATCGACATTTATCTATCTCTATATTTATTTTTCTAGTATCAGAATGTAGTTTAAGTTAATTTTTTTTGGGGTTCAGTAGATGTATTTTTCATATTTACGATTCTTGTTTTCTTTTTTTCACATCTTCGAGCCCCCTTTTTGTTACTTTGCGCTCCCTAGGGCGGGTCAGCCCACAGTTTGAGAACCACTGTTGTAGGCTTTTATTTGTAAAACAAGCTAAATTAGATTCCCTTGTTTGTTCAGCTGTCCACTGGTTTTCCATTTTTGTTATAAATTGTATTTATTCTCTTTTTATTTACTAAATATTTTATATGATGATTAGAAAACAGTTATCTTGTTCAGGCTTTAATTTAAAACAGCATTTTCTTCAACAGGCTATAACCACTTTGGTACTCAGGGTGCTTTGTATAATACAAAGTTTTAGAAATTCTGTTAGTGCTTGGTAATAGTCTTCCATTTTACAGCAGTTATGAACCCCTGAAAATAAGAATGGTTTTAGTAGGTTATAGGAGCCTATACACTACAGGGCTGATGATGATTAGGCTTATTTTGGACACGTTAGGCCAATCAGGATGGAAAATGTTTTAGTGAATATTTACATCATATCTATTATATGTGTTACCGCAAGGATTAAAATTTTACTAAAACAGTGAGGTTTTATTCTTTCTTTTAGGTAGTCCAGGTGACATAGGACAGCTCTCATTGAAAACTGCTTTTCTCCTCTGTTTGTGAAAAAGCACCCTTTGTTTTTTAATAGCGTTCAGGGTGAAGGGGATGTAAGTTTAAACTGTGATTCCAAGAGTCAACAAGTGTCTGCATTCTTCTTGAATACGAGTCAAAGGACCAGGGTTTGTGCAGGGATTATAGTCAGGGGCAGAGTTAAGCTAGACATTATTATTCCAAAATAAAACTTTGACTCGCCCATATTACAAAGATAAGGCAGTAAAAAAAACTACATTTACAAATACTCATTCACAGAGGAGATTAAAAACAACATATTAAGACCGGATCAACAAGGGATCACCCCAAGCCTGCGTGTTCTGCGGTATATTATCAGCTAAACTGTCATCTATTTAGGCAGTTCCACGGGATTGCAAACAGTTGGGGAAAACATTATTTAACATCTGCTAGTATGAGGCTAATTAACATTAGCCAGTTATTGTTAGAACCTTATCCCGGAAAAAGCTTCGCTTTTAATACCGCACTTTCAGAAGGCCTTTCAGAAGGGAGCACACGGAGAGGCTGGCCGTCAGGTGCTGCCTCACCGGGGGCTGAGGCAGGTCCTTGAGGCCGGTAGGGTATGGATTGGAATGTGCTGGACTTGTCCAGGGCCAAGGCAGCAACCTGAAACCCCAATATTCAATTAAACTTTGCAGTTTTGAAACTGCAGTCTTTGGGCTCCTCTTAGGTAATATGCGAATGTAACCCCGTCCTGGCACATTTTCAACAGTTCCACACTTACTGGTAATTTCAACTGAATGCCTATTTTTGTAGCCATTCCTAAATCTATGCAACTTCACTTTTCTCACATTTGAGTTGAGAGTTCTAGCTCATATTTATACCACAATCAAACAGGAACTTTTCATAGATAGCAATAAAATTCCTACACACTAAAAGCAATATCAAGAAGGATTTTTTCACCAAAGACACTAATTCCTTTTCTTTTATTTATATTATTCTTGAAGGGTGCCAATAATTTTACCACATACAGTATGTTTTTGGCAGTATAAACTATTCCAAAGATGAAACACTTTTGCAGGAATTGGTTTATTAAATGAATAGTTAGCAATTTCTCCAAACATTCTGATGAAAATTAGAATCATTATATATATTATCTATATTAATGGTTTTGGTTGCTTTCTTTAGGGGTACAAATATGTGTGAATTTGACTCTAGCTAGTTTGCAACAACTGTGAGAAATGAATTTGCTTCTACTCTAATATTTATATCACAGACCAATAGACTGTTGACTGGGCTAGCTAGATAAAAATAAAACTCAAAACTACTCTGCTTATCCAGCTGTCAGTTATTGTGGCCATGGTAGGCTGCTTCTTTATGCAAGCCAAGAAAGGTGTATTTTACCACACAGCTGTGAATTTGTTAACGTAATTCACATTTGTGTGTGGTTAATGGTATATTAATTATGATCATTCATCCATCCATCCATTTTGTAACTCTGTTACCTTACAGTTTTCATTTGCAAGGATATTCTGTCTACTGTGCCTGAGAAAATTAGAGGACTATTCTATGTAAAAGTCTCCATTTGTCCTGCTGGACTTACTGGAGATCTTTTGAAAGGCTTCAGATGGTTGTTGTAATGGCATGTGAAAGAGTTACTGAAGACAAGATGGAATCATTGGGTTTATAGAGTTTTTTTTTTTTCATGGATTTTTTTTTAATCAACAGAAATTTAAAACAAACATGTCTCTGAAACACCTCAGTACTCCATAGTTCTTATATTAACAGCTGTTCTGAATTTGGGTTTTATTCAATTAAGGTCCTATTCTAATTGATTGTTTTGTTTTTATTTTTAACATTATTTTATTTATGTTTTGTGTGCTTAGTTATTCAAAATATTTGTGCGAATTAGGACTCCTACATGTGTTTTTAATGTTTTTGGCTGTAATTTCTTTGTGTATTAGACGTTGATACATCAAGTTCTGAATTTTTGGATTTACAGTAAGCTTTGCCTAATTTTTTTGACTGTTTACTGTTACCTACTGGTTGTGCTGTATATGAGGCTACAGAATTATTATCAGTTAAAATAACTAATAATTATATCTCTCTGTTGTAAAAGAAAATTTTGAGACAAGACTAGCCAAGAGATTTTTTCAAGTCCCTCGAAATGAGACTATTGCCAAGAGATTTTTTTAAGTCCCTCCCTCCTTTCAGCCATTTTCAACGATGTCCACCGTCCTCTTATCTCTCATTGGTGAGAATGCTTTTGTTAGACAGTTCCTGCACTCTCAGCTCTTATAAATTTTTGCATTTTCCTTACTTTAAGTTCCCAATAAAATAAGACTTATTATGTCTAAATCTTATTGAAGAATTTCATCCCGAAGGATTAATATTATTACAGAAGAAATAAGTACACGGGAAATCCTAGCACCGAGAAATGATGAAGTCAAACGAATTAACCCGAAAATTGTTGATCAGTTACACGGCAAATTGGTTAAATGCGTATCAATAGACTATGCTGAAACAGTTGGTGGTGATGGTGCAGAAGATGAAAACATCAACTTACAATGTCCCGTAGAATATCTACAACCATTAACACTGTCCGGTCTTCCACTGGCCAAAGAAGGATGTATCGTAATGTTATCGTGTAATTTATGTCTGAGTGATGGACTATGCATTAGGACAAGATTAGTTGTATTCAAAATAGGTTGAACAATTCTGACATGTAAAATTTTAACAGGCGACAAGAAAGGTAATGTAGTAAATCTTTCGTGGATAACATTATACACCAAAGGAGATCTTGATATGCCATTCATATTAAAATGTTTACAGTTTCCCATTAGAATAGATTTTCCTATGACAATTAACAAATCACAGGGACAAATATTCAAAAAAGTCGGTTTATGTATTAGAGAGAAAGAAACGATATTCACTCACAAGCAGTTATACTTTGCATTGTCATGATGTATGTCCAAACATGGAATTAAAATTCAGTATGATATTGACAAAAAGTTAACTAAAAAATATTTTTTACTGAAGTTTACAGTAAAAGTGTAAGTTTAAAAAGTATTTGCGTGTTAATTTCAAAGACAGAAAGAATGAAAACGTATAATGCAACATGAAACATAATTTTATTTTAATTTATTACGTTTTACTATTTTTTACTATGGTTAATTACTCTCTGTAAAGTAAAATCATTAGTTACTGTATATTATGCATATGTAACAGTTCCCTTGAAAATAACAATCTGTTTAAATTGTACTTCCCCTGCACCATTTGCAAGCGACAGAGCCGCAACGTGTCTAGTGTGTAGTGCCCACCCAGGGTTTGGCAAGCGAAACGAGCAGGGGGCAGATCCCCCTAGTATATCATTAAGTAAAAGGGACATTAATGCTCTTAGATACACCCAGCCCATCTAATTACCTAATCATTGACTACTCTTGAGTTCAACAGAGTTTGCTGTCAGATTTGATGGTTTACCTTTAAGACGTCTTTTCACACTAAAACTATTTGTTCATAACAGTACATTGTAGCCAAATCACATTAAGTGTAGGGATGGCTTTTTTCCTGTTGTTATAAAAAACAGGATGGGTTGCTTTTGGAAGAGTGGTTTAAATTCTGCTCTTGCAAACTTAAGAGATCAGGTCAGTGTAGATTAAAAGGTGCAAGCAATGTCATTCCCAGTTAGGCTTCAAAAAGGCCAGTTTAAAAACAGAAGTACAAATGGAAAATTTGAAAAAATTACCCATTGATTGGCTCTGCTGTGAGTTCAAATAAGACATGGTAAAAGAATGAGGATTTACAGGGAGAATTTGGAGATTTCTAGTGAGTGGCTAACATTACTTTTGCAATATCACACTTAGACAAAATATTGCATTCCAGATAAACGTGAGGGTAAGAATAGAGAGCTTCAGGAGAAGGAATGTATGAAGCAAAAAAAGAGAATATTAAAAGATAATGGAAGACTTAAAGGAAGACATATAGTCAGAGATGACAAACCAAAGCAGAAACTGGCAGACAGTCCCAAAGCATTTTAAGCAATGTACCATAGATATTTAAGGGAAACAAATAATAAATAAGATCAGTTGCTAAATGCATATCATAAAGTAAGGTACAGTGATGTACATATTTTAACTGGGGTTTTACCTAGACAGAAATCTGGATTGAGGTTGTAGGCCAGAGATACCTTATGTGTTCAAAACATTTCTGCCCATCTCTTATATATATTTCCCTTCTGGTTCATCCTGCTTCCTCTTCAAACCCTGTCCCCCCACACACACAGCCCACAAGACATTTCTCGATTCCTATTCCAACCTCTGCCAAACCCTTCCCCACGCAGCCTGCGGCCTCCCCTACACCCCTACGCCGCTTTTCTCAATTCCTATTCCTCCTTCGGACTACCGCGTTCCCCGCTGGTGTCACGTCACTGCCCTATATCTAGCCTGACCGTGTGACCTTTCACTTCAGCCATGTGTGTGCCTGGGAGTCTTTTCCGTAGCCTGCTACAGGAAGGTACTCTCTCGACCATTGGTATTGGTTTCGCTCCTTGCTATTGGTTTTGCCACTTGCTGTTTTCGTTATACTGCAATGGTTGCTTCCTTAGCCTTTGTTATAAAATGAACGACAGTATCTTCTCTGTCGACGGGTTTTTGTACAACATCATCTCTATTCCAGGATCTTGCAACTGCCTGTTCCTATCAGTGGGTTATTTCTTGACACAAACGGTTGACGATAGCAATGCACTCTCACTCCGACATCGGGCAGTAGATTTCGTTGCATTCCACTGGGACAGATTTGGAGATGTTCTTCCTGTTGTTCTTTCCAACGCAAGTCGAGTTATCACAACAAGTCAGGAGTACTATCAATACATGGCAACATCTGGAGTTCTTTCTTCTTGATTTCCGAATTCCTTTCTCACCGTTTTCCATTCCTATTCTTACACTGGTGTATGCTACGGCGGGCGTCGGCTAGTATATTATATTAGTCTATGGTTCCAAGTAAGTTGTTTTACTTAGTGATATGATGGGACAGTAGCATGAGAATATCTGATGCCAGTAGATTTAACAAATTTAATCATGAAGGCTGACTTTATTCTTTGTATTGTCTTGAGGCAGTAAAGTAGACATGAAAATGTTGGCTAAGATAATGACTATCATGAGCAAACTAAATCCCTATCATACTATGGCAGAACTTCAGCACAAGACTCATTCTGCCACGGTATTATAAAAACAGTATCAGAGGCCTTATCAGCTGCCTCAGGATGTTACAGTATAACTCCTGATTAGATTATTTTCTATGCTAGTTTTTTTATTTTAATTAAGATTATATATATATATATATATATATATATATATATATATATATATATATATATATATATACATATATATATATATATATATATATATATATATTTTTTAGAGAGATTGCGGCCGGGTTCGGTCCTCACCCCTAGGCCGCCAGGAGGAGCTCTCCCGACAGCAGGATCGTGCCCTGAGGTCCAGCAGGGCCTCATGGACTTTGTAGTGTTTATACACAGCCCTGCTGGATACCTTGGGGGCCACTAGGAGTCGCTGTAGGGGGGCTTGTGGGCCCTTTTGTGCCTTATGACCTGGGAGTACGTCCGCGGTCCGTGGCGGGAGCAACGGCGCGTGCTCCGGGTTGAAGAAAAGGACTGATTACCCTGACCTGGAAGGAATAAGGAACTGTGGATTGATTGGGCAGGAACACCTCCGGGTCAGGGGCTATAAAAGAACTATGGCTCAGTCCAGATGCTAAGCTGAACTGGGAGGAAGGGTGGCTAAGTGTCTGGGAGTTGGAGGATTGATTAAGAGTATTGCAGTGTTGATAATTTATGAGTAGTGTGGAAGGTGCTTGGTGCACTGAGGAACAGAAAAATAAAGAGTCTGGGACTTTTATCCAGTGTCTTGCGTGGTACCTGAGGGTTCAAGGGAGCACTAGCGCCCCCTACTGCCACAATATATTTACAGTATATATATATATTTATATATATATATATACCTGTATATACTGTGTATGTGTATATATATATATACACACTAGCAGAATACCCGAGCTTCACAGCAGTGAAGAAGAAGTGTGTTAAAGAACTTATGAAAAAGTAAAGGAAAAATTTTAAAAATAACGTAACATGATTGTTAATGTAATTGTTTTGTCATTTATATGAGTTTTGTTCTCATATCTATATATATTTATATCTATATCTATATATATATATCTATACTAATAAAAGGCAAAGCCCTCACTCACTCACTCACTCACTCATTCATTCACTCACTCACTCACTCACTCACTGACTGACTCATCACTAATTCTCCAACTTCCCGTGTAGGTAGAAGGCTGAAAGTTGGCAGGCTCATTCCTTACATCTTACTTACAAAAGTTGGGCAGGTTTCATTTCGAAATTTTACGCGTAATGGTCATAACTAGAAGCTTTTTTTCTCCATTTACTGTAATGGAGTTGAGCTCGAAAGTCATGGGAGGCGGAGTTTCGTGTGACATCATCACGCCTCCCACATAATCACGCATGATGCGTAGAAAACCAGGAAGAGCTCCAAAAACCACTGAAGAAAACATACATTATATAATTAAGAAGGCAGCAAAACAATTAGAAGCGAGCGAGTGACATATAAAACCATATTCAACGGCTCCGTGAACTGGCGCAGTCGCAGACAAAAGAAACAGTTCCAAAGAGTGCTGAACAAAAACCGAATTACACTGCTACGCTCAAATAGACAAACCACACGCCATGGCGCAATAGTAGAGGCTTCGCCTCTAGCGCCGGCTTCCGGGGATCGATTCCCGAGAGGGGATGCACTGAGAATGTACACACGCTTCCCGATATATTTTAGCCTCGCATCCCCTTAGTTTGAGACGTATGAAAAAATATGCGGTTAACGCAGAAAGACAGATCACCAATTGAAGCTTTATGAATAATGGATACTTTAATCGCGATCAATGATTGTTTTGGTAAAGCCATACTCAGTGTATTCATTAGATGAACGGTAAAAAAGTAAGAGCGAGGGCAGGATGACTTATTGAGGCACGCAGGCAAAACCACAATAGCACGCGGGCTCGATGTACTGTAGTGCGCGTCAACTCGATCTGAATTGCGCGATCACAGTTGAAAAAATACTTCTTTTCAAGTTCTATTTAGTCCATATGTGTGAAACTCAAGGCCCGCAGGCCGCATCTGGCCCGGCGTGTAATTATATCCGGCCTGCGAGATCATTTTATATATTATTGTTATTAATGGCCCGGTGATAAACTACAGATCCCATAATGCAGCGCTTCAGCTGCCTTGCCGAACACTTACCGTGTTAATCAAGTCTAGCTTATGATGCTGCAAGTTATAGCGAAGCTAGCCCACACGATGCCGAAAAGAAAAAGTGATTCTGAACATAGAGCCTTTAAAAACCGATGGGAGGCTGAGTATATGTTTACTGATATTGCCGGTAAACCCGTGTGTCTCATTTGTGGAGCTAATGTGGCTGCAATTACAGAATTTAATCTAAGACAGTACAAAGAGACAAAACATCAAGATAACCTGAAAGACCTGAATGCAATGCACAAGATATAGAAAGCAGAAGAGTTAAAGAAGAATCTGACACTTCAGCATACGTTTTTACCCGTGCAAAATCACAAAGTGATTTCAAGTGAAGCTACTTTTATGGGAGACACAAATGCACCAGTGCAACCTGACACACTTTCCCTGTTGCCAAGTAATGTTGAACCAAGTCGGCACTACGGTGTTCCCAAATACGCACTTTGCTGATAAACTGAGCGCACTGCGCACTGAGTTTGCACGGCGCTTTGGTGGCTTTGAAGAACAAAAAAAGAATTTTGAGTTGTTTCGCAACCCATTTGCTGTCGATGTGGAAACTGCACCTCTGCAGAATCAGATGGAGTTGATTGAGCTGCAGTGTAATGGCACTCTGAAGGCAAAGTACGATACTGCACGGCCCGCACAGTTTATTCACTCCATTCCCGCAAAAATGCTCCAGCTCTGTCTGAATGCGGATTGAACCTTGTGCATGTTTGGTAGCACATATCTGTGTGGGAAGCTCTTCACAGTCATGAAGACTAACAAAACAGCACACAGGAGTCGCCTCACTGATGAGCACCTGCAGTCCATCCTGAGAATCTCCACAACACAGAACCTCACACCAAACATAAAGCGAACTTGTTGCCAAAAAAAGATGCCAAGCGTCCAGCTCTGATAAAATGACATATGAGCAAAGACAACTGAATGATTTGATTTGTTATTGCTGAAAAGAACAAATTTTATTTATATTTCCAGGTTTTGTTATGCACCATGTTCATATATGAATTTGTATAATTTTGACAGGATATATTTTTATGGACAGCAAAATCTTTTGGGATTTTTAAAATTTAAGTTTATTTTTTATATAAAATTACATAAGAGTAAAGAAATTTGAATGTTTGTTCTCTTAACGTTTACTTTATTTCTAACTTGTATAATTTAGACACGATATATTTTTATGGAGAGCAAAATATTATAAGTTATTTAAGATTTGAGTTGATTTATTCCGGAACAATATTCTGTCGACTAAATAAAAATTCCTTCTATTTAAAATTAAATTTGCATAAATTTGGGCACCGTTGTCATTTTATTGATTCCAAAACTTTTAGAACTAATTATTGGAACTCAAATTGGCTTGGTAAGCTCAGTGACCCCTGACCTACATACACAGGTGAATCCTATAATGAGAAAGAGTATTTAAGGGGTCAATTGTAAGTTTCCCTCCTCCTTTAATTTTCTCTGAAGACTAGCAACATAGGGCTCACAAAACAACTATCAAATGACCTGAAGACAAAGATTGTTCACCATCATGGTTTAGGGGAAGGATACAGAAAGCTGTCCCAGAGATTTATGCTGTCTGTTTCCACAGTTAGGAACATTTTGAGGAAATGGAAGACCACAGGCTCAGTTCAAGTTAAGGCTCAAAGTGGCAGACCAAGAAAGATTTCGGATAGACATAAGCGACGAATGGTGAGAACAGTCAGAGTCAACCCACAGACCAGCACCAAAGACCTACAACATCATCTTGAAGCAGATGGAGTCACTATGCATCGTTCAACCATTCAACGCACTTTATTCAAGGAGATGCTTTATGCGAGAGTGATGCAGAGGAAGCCTTTTCTCCGCCCACAGCACAAACAGAGCCGCTTGAGGTATACTCAAGCACATTTGGACATGCCAGCTTCTTTTTGGAATAAGGTGCTGTGGACTGATGAAACTAAAATTGAGTTATTTGGGCATAACAACGGGCGTTATGCATGGAGGAAAAAGAACACAGCATTTCAAGAAAAACACCTGCTACCTACAGTAAAATATGGTGGTGGTTCCATCATGCTGTGGGGCTGTGTGGCCAGTGCAGGGACTGGGAATCTTGTCAAGTTGAGGGACGCATGGATTCCACTCAGTATCAGCAGATTCTGGAGAACAATGTCCAGGAATCAGTGGCAAAGCTGAAGCTGCGCCGGGGCTGGACCTTTCAACAAGACAACGACCCGAAACACTGCTCAAAATCCACTAAGGCATTCATGCAGAGGAACAAGTACAACGTTCTGGAATTGCCATCTCAGTCCCCAGACCTGAATATAATTGAAAATCTGTGGTGTGAGTTAAAGAGAGCTGTCCATGCTCGGAAGCCATCAAACCTGAATGAGCTAGAGATGTTTTGTAAAGAGGAATGGTCCAGAATACCTTCAACCACAATCCAAACTCTCATTGGAACCTACAGGAAGTGTTTAGAGGCTGTAATTTCTGCAAAAGGCGGATCTACTAAATATTGATTTCATTTCTTTTTTGTGGTGCCCAAATTTATGCACCTGTCTGATTTTTGTTTGAACAATCATTGCACACTTTCTGTAAATCCAATAAACTTTTTTACTTCTCAAATATCACTATGTGTGTTTCCTATATGATATATTTAACTGACATTTTTTATCGTAACAACCAACGATTTATACAGGAAAATAATGACTATTAACAAGATTTCCCAAACTTTTGCATCCCACTGTATATATATGTGTGTGCATGTATATATATATGTATTTGTGTGTATATATGTGTGTGTATGTATATGTATGTGTGTATATGTAGATATATATATATGTATATATGTGGATGTACAGTGGTGTGAAAACTATTTGCCCCTTCCTGATTTCTTATTCTTTTGCATGTTTGTCACACAAAATGTTTCTGATCATCAAACACATTTAACCATTAGTCAAATATAACACAATGAAGTCGACACTGACGTTTGCACTGGCTGGCAACCTGACACACTTTCCCTGTTGCCAAGTAATGTTGAACCAAGTCGGCACTACGGTGTTCCCAACACGCACTTTGCTGATAAACTGAGCGCACTGCGCACTGGTTTGCACGGCGCTTTGGTGGCTTTGAAGAACAAAAAGAATTTTGAGTTGTTTTAGCAACCCATTTGCTGTCGATGTGGAAACTGCACCTCTGCAGAATCAGATGGAGTTGATTGAGCTGCAGTGTAATGGCACTCTGAAGGCAAAGTACGATACTGCACGGCCCGCACAGTTTATTCACTCCATTCCCGCAAAAATGCTCCAGCTCTGTTTGAATGCGGATTGAACCTTGTGCATGTTTGGTAGCACATATCTGTGTGGGAAGCTCTTCACAGTCATGAAGACTAACAAAACAGCACACAGGAGTCGCCTCACTGATGAGCACCTGCAGTCCATCCTGAGAATCTCCACAACACAGAACCTCACACCAAACATAAACGAACTTGTTGCCAAAAAAAGATGCCAAGCGTCCAGCTCTGATAAAATGACATATGAGCAAAGACAACTGAATGATTTGATTTGTTATTGCTGAAAAGAACAAATTTTATTTATATTTCCAGGTTTTGTTATGCACCATGTTCATATATGAATTTGTATAATTTTGACAGGATATATTTTTATGGACAGCAAAATCTTTTGGGATTTTTAAAATTTAAGTTTATTTTTATATAAAATTACATAAGAGTAAAGAAATTTGAATGTTTGTTCTCTTAACGTTTACTTTATTTCTAACTTGTATAATTTAGACACGATATATTTTTATGGAGAGCAAAATATTATAAGTTATTTAAGATTTGAGTTGATTTATTCCGGAACAATATTCTGTCGACTAAATAAAAATTCCTTCTATTTAAAATTAAATTTGCATAAATTTGGGCACCGTTGTCATTTTATTGATTCCAAAACTTTTAGAACTAATTATTGGAACTCAAATTGGCTTGGTAAGCTCAGTGACCCCTGACCTACATACACAGGTGAATCCTATAATGAGAAAGAGTATTTAAGGGGTCAATTGTAAGTTTCCCTCCTCCTTTAATTTTCTCTGAAGACTAGCAACATAGGGCTCACAAAACAACTATCAAATGACCTGAAGACAAAGATTGTTCACCATCATGGTTTAGGGGAAGGATACAGAAAGCTGTCCCAGAGATTTATGCTGTCTGTTTCCACAGTTAGGAACATTTTGAGGAAATGGAAGACCACAGGCTCAGTTCAAGTTAAGGCTCAAAGTGGCAGACCAAGAAAGATTTGGATAGACATAAGCGACGAATGGTGAGAACAGTCAGAGTCAACCCACAGACCAGCACCAAAGACCTACAACATCATCTTGAAGCAGATGGAGTCACTATGCATCGTTCAACCATTCAACGACTTTATTCAAGGAGATGCTTTATGAGAGTGATGCAGAGGAAGCCTTTTCTCCGCCCACAGCACAAACAGAGCCGCTTGAGGTATACTCAAGCACATTTGGACATGCCAGCTTCTTTTTGGAATAAGGTGCTGTGGACTGATGAAACTAAAATTGAGTTATTTGGGCATAACAACGGGCGTTATGCATGGAGGAAAAAGAACACAGCATTTCAAGAAAAACACCTGCTACCTACAGTAAAATATGGTGGTGGTTCCATCATGCTGTGGGGCTGTGTGGCCAGTGCAGGGACTGGGAATCTTGTCAAAGTTGAGGGACGCATGGATTCCACTCAGTATCAGCAGATTCTGGAGAACAATGTCCAGGAATCAGTGGCAAAGCTGAAGCTGCGCCGGGGCTGGACCTTTCAACAAGACAACGACCCGAAACACTGCTCAAAATCCACTAAGGCATTCATGCAGAGGAACAAGTACAGCGTTCTGGAATTGCCATCTCAGTCCCCAGACCTGAATATAATTGAAAATCTGTGGTGTGAGTTAAAGAGAGCTGTCCATGCTCGGAAGCCATCAAACCTGAATGAGCTAGAGATGTTTTGTAAAGAGGAATGGTCCAGAATACCTTCAACCACAATCCAAACTCTCATTGGAACCTACAGGAAGTGTTTAGAGGCTGTAATTTCTGCAAAAGGCGGATCTACTAAATATTGATTTCATTTCTTTTTTGTGGTGCCCAAATTTATGCACCTGTCTGATTTTGTTTGAACAATCATTGCACACTTTCTGTAAATCCAATAAACTTCATTTTACTTCTCAAATATCACTATGTGTGTTTCCTATATGATATATTTAACTGACATTTTTATATACGTAACAATAGCGATTTATACAGGAAAATAATGACTATTAACAAGATTTCCCAAACTTTTGCATCCCACTGTATATATATGTGTGTGCATGTATATATATATGTATTTGTGTGTATATATGTGTGTGTATGTATATGTATGTGTGTATATGTAGATATATATATATGTATATATGTGGATGTACAGTGGTGTGAAAACTATTTGCCCCTTCCTGATTTCTTATTCTTTTGCATGTTTGTCACACAAAATGTTTCTGATCATCAAACACATTTAACCATTAGTCAAATATAACACAAGTAAACACAAAATGCAGTTTTTAAATGATGGTTTTTATTATTTAGGGAGAGAAAAAATCCAAACCTACATGGCCCTGTGTGAAAAAGTAATTGCCCCTGAACCTAATAACTGGTTGGGCCACCCTTAGCAGCAATAACTGCAATCAAAGTTTCGCGATAACTTGCAATGAGTCTTATACAGCTCTGGAGGAATTTTGGCCCACTCTTCTTTGCAGAATTGTTGTAATTCAGCTTTATTTGATGGTTTTCTAGCATGAACCGCCTTTTTAAGGTCATGCCATAGCATCTCAATTGGATTCAGGTCAGGACTTTGACTAGGCCACTCCAAAGTCTTCATTTTGTTTTCTTCAGCCATTCAGAGGTGGATTTGCTGGTGTGTTTTGGGTCATTGTCCTGTTGCAGCACCCAAGATCGCTTCAGCTTGAGTTAAAGAACAGATGGCCGGACATTCTCCTTCAGGATTTTTTGGTAGACAGTAGAATTCATGGTTCCATCTATCACAGCAAGCCTTCCAGGTCCTGAAGCAGCAAAACAACCCCAGACCATCACACTACCACCACCATATTTTACTGTTGGTATGATGTTCTTTTCTGAAATGCTGTGTTCCTTTTACGCCAGATGTAACAGGACATTTGCCTTCCAAAAAGTTAAACTTTTGTCTCATCAGTCCACAAGGTATTTTACCAAAAGTCTTGGCAATCATTGAGATGTTTCTTAGCAAAATTGAGACAAGCCCTAATGTTCTTTTTGCTTAACAGTGGTTTATGCGTCTTGGAAATCTGCCATGCAGACCGTTTTGCCCAGTCTCTTTCTTATGGTGGAGTCGTGAACACTGACCTTAATTGAGGCAAGTGAGGCCTGCAGTTCTTTAGGCGTTGTCCTGGGTTCTTTGTGACCTCTCGGATGAGTCGTCTCTGCACTCTTGGGGTAATTTTGTCGGCCCGCCACTCCTGGGAAGGTTCACCACTGTTCCATGTTTTTGCCATTTGTGGATAATGGCTCTCACTGTGGTTCACTGGAGTCCCAAAACTTTAGAAATGGCTTTATAACCTTTACCAGACTGATAGATCTCAATGACCTGAATTTCTTTGGATCTTGGCATGATGTCTAGCTTTTGAGGTGCTTTTGGTCTACTTCTCTGTGTCAGGCAGCTCCTATTTAAGTGATTTCTTGATTGAAACAGGTGTGGCAGTAATCAGGCCTGGGGGTGGCTCCGAAATTGAACTCAGGTGTGATACACCACAGTTAGGTTATTTTTAACAAGGGGGCAATTACTTTTTCACACAGGGCCATGTAGGTTTGGATTTATTTTCTCCCTAAATAATAAAAACCATCGTTTAAAAACTGCATTTTGTGTTTACTTGTGTTATATTTGAGTAATGGTTAAATGTGTTTGATGATCAGAAACATTTTGTGTGACAAACATGCAAAAGAATAAGAAATCAGGAAGGGGCAAATAGTTTTTCACACCACTGTATGTGTATATATGCATGTATATATGTGTGTGTGTATATACATGTATATATGTGTATATGTGTATATGTATATATGTATGGATATGTATATATGTATGTTTATGTGTGTGTGTATATATATATATATATATATATATATATATATATATAAATATATATATATATATATATATGCCAGCAACACTCATGACAATGACAAAACAATTACATTGTCAATCATGTTACGTTATTATTAAAATGTTTCCTTTTTTTACTTCTCCGCTGCCAAGCGTGGGTATTTTGCTATATATATATATATATATATAGATATGACAACAACACTCATATCAATGACAAAACAATTACATTAACAATCAAGTTACGTTATTTTTTAAATTTTTCCTTTTCTTTTTCATAACTTCTTTAACACAGTACTTCTCCGCTGCGATTCGTGGGTATTCTGCTAGTATATATATATATATATATATAAGGTCCTTCTCAAAAAATTAGCATATTGTGATGAAGTTCATTATTTTCTGTAATGTACTGATAAAAATTAGACTTTCATATATTTTAGATTCATTACACACAACTGAAGTATTTCAAGCCTTTTATTGTTTTATTTTTTATTTTTATTTTTATTTTTTTTATTAATTTTATTACAATCAATACATAGCAATCAAGTTTTACAAAAAAAAGAATTTTGTTAAGAACAGATCGATCCCCACCCCTGAGAGAGAGTAAGCCAAACGTGTAAAATTTAAGGCTTGTAAAAATACCTAAATTAATAAATTCTCTGTGCTTTATAAACTTATTTTGAAATATTACTGATTAGATCCTGCCATGTTTTGAAAAAGTCTGTACGGATCCTCTAACTGAGTATTTGATTTTTTCCAATTTCAAATAGTATAACACATCAGTTTCCCACTGACTTAAAAGAGGAGAGTTTGGGTTCTTCCAGTTTATCAGAATAAGTCTGCGTGCCAACAGTGTAGTGAATGCAATCACAATTTGTTTGTCCTTCTCCACTTTAAGCCCCTCTGGAAGAACCCCAAACACAGCTGTTAATGGGTTAGGAGGGATTGTGAGTCCAAGGCTGTCTGAGAGGTAATTAAAAATTTTTGTCCAGGATAATGTTAATTTGGTGCAGGCCTAGAACATGTGACCCAGTGAGGCTGGGGCTTGGTTGCAACATTCGCAGGTTGGATCATGCCCTGGAAACATTTTGGAGAGTTTTAGTCGAGACAGATGTGCTCGATATATAATTTTGAGTTGTATAATTGTATGCTTTGCGCATATGGAGCTTGAGTGAATTCTCTGCATTGCTACTTTCCACTCCTTTTCTGATATATTAATTGAGAGGTCTTTTTCCCAGTGTCCTTTTGGATCTTTGAAAGGAAGGGATTGTAAAATGATTTTATATATTGTAGAGATGGAGTCTAATTCCTTAAAATTGAGCAATATTTTTTCCAGCGTGGATGAGGGTGCAAGATGAGGAAAATCTGGAAGGTTCTGTTTAACAAAGTTCCTGATTTGAAGATAGTGAAAGAAATGTGTAGCTGGAATGTTAAATTTGGAATGTAATTGTTCATAGGATGCAAAGACGTTGTCTATATAAAGATCTCTAAGCAAGTTAATTCCTAATTTTTTCCAGATATTAAAAACTGCATATGTTTGTGAAGGTTGAAAGAGGTGGTTCTCTTGCAGGGGTGCCACAGATAGAAGCTTCCCTGTCTTAAAATGCTTTCTACATTGGTTCCAGATTCTAAGTGAGTGGAGCACAATTGGGTTATTAGTGTATTTCCGATAACGTGTGTTTATTGGAGCGCAGAGCAGGGAATACAAAGAAGTACTGCAGGATTTTACTTCTATTGTGGACCAAGCCTGTGTATGTTCTTCTATTTGTGTCCAGGTTCTTATCGCCTGTATATTTGCTGCCCAGTAATAAAACTGGAAGTTAGGTAGAGCCATGCCACCTTCTGCCTTTTGTCTTTGTAGGGTCGCTCTTTTGATGCGTGGATGTTTTGAATTCCAAATAAATGAGGTTATTGTTGAATCTAATTGCTTAAAGAATGATTTATTAATGTATATTGGGAGGTTTTGAAATAAAAAAGGAGCTTAGGAAGAATATTCATCTTAACAGTGTTAATTCTTCCAGCTAGTGTGAGATGAATGGTTGACCATCTATGCAAGTCTTGTTTAATTTTTTCCATGCAGACGACGAAATTTTGTTGATATAGAGCTTTATGTTTACTTGTGATGTTTACCCCTAGGTATTTAAACTGTTCTGCAATGATAAAAGGTAGGGTGTCTAATCTAATATTATATGCTTGAGAATTCACTGGAAAGAGTACACTTTTATTCAGATTAATTCTGAGACCAGAGAGCTTTTGAAATTCTGTGAGTGCTGCTAAGACTGCAGGCACAGAATTTTCTGGGTCCGAAATATACAGTACCATATTGTTTTAATATTGATGATTTTGGCATACAGCTCATGAAAACCCAAAATTCCTATCTCAAAAAATTAGCATATCATAAAAAGGTTCTCTAAACGAGCTATTAACCTAATCAACTGAATCAACTAATTAACTCTAAACACCTGCAAAAGATTCCTGAGGCTTTTAAAAACTCCCAGCCTGGTTCATTACTGAAAACCGCAATCATGGGTAAGACTGCCGACCTGACTGCTGTCCAGAAGGCCATCATTGACACCCTCAAGCAAGAGGGTAAGACACAGAAAGAAATTTCTGAACGAATAGGCTGTTCCCAGAGTGTTGTATCAAGGCACCTCAGTGGGAAGTCTGTGGGAAGGAAAAAGTGTGGCAGAAAACGCTGCACAACGAGAAGAGGTGACCGGACCCTGAGGAAGATTGTGGAGAAGGACCGATTCCAGACCTTGGGGGACCTGCAGAAGCAGTGGACTGAGTCTGGAGTAGAAACATCCAGAGCCACCGTGTACAGGCGTGTGCAGGAAATGGGCTACAGGTGCCGCATTCCCCAGGTCAAGCCACTTTTGAAACAGAAACAGCGGCAGAAGCGCCTGACCTGGGCTACAGAGAAGCAGCACTGGACTGTTGCTCAGTGGTCCAAAGTACTTTTTTTGGATGAAAGCACATTTTGCATGTCATTTGGAAATCAAGGTGCCAGAGTCTGGAGGAAGACTGGGGAGAGGGAAATGCCAAAATGCCTGAAGTCCAGTGTCAAATACCCACAGTCAGTGATGGTCTGGGGTGCCATGTCAGCTGCTGGTGTTGGTCCACTGTGTTTTATCAAGGGCAGGGTCAATGCAGCTAGCTGTCAGGAGATTTTGGAGCACTTCATGCTTCCATCTGCTGAAAAGCTTTATGGAGATGAAGATTTCATTTTTCAGCATGACCTGGCACCTGCTCACAGTGCCAAAACCACTGGTAAATGGTTTACTGACCATGGTATTACTGTGCTCAATTGGCCTGCCAACTCTCCTGACCTGAACCCCATAGAGAATCTGTGGAATATTGTGAAGAGAAAGTTGAGAGACACAAGACCCAACACTCTGGATGAGCTTAAGGCCGCTTATCGAAGCATCCTGGGCCTCCATAACACCTCAGCAGTGCCACAGGCTGATTGCCTCCATGCCACGCCGCATTGAAGCAGTCATTTCTGCAAAAAGGATTCCCGACCAAGTATTGAGTGCATAACTGAACATAATTATTTGAAGGTTGACTTTTTGTATTAAAACACTTTTCTTTTATTGGTCGGATGAAATATGCTAATTTTTTGAGATAGGAATTTTGGATTTTCATGAGCTGTATGCCAAAATCATTAATATTAAAACAATAAAAGACTTGAACTACTTCAGTTGTGTGTAATGAATCTAAAATATATGAAAGTCTAATGTTTATCAGTACATTACAGAAAATAATGAACTTTATCACAATATGCTAATTTTTGAGAAGGACCTCTGTATATATATATATATATATATATATATATATATATATATATATATATATATATATATATATATATATATATATATATATATAGGAAAATACCCGCGCTTGGCAGTCAGCGCTGGAATATATAAAGTCACAACTTGAATGTATAAAGTCATCGCTGGAATATATTATGTGAAAACTTGAATATATAAAGTCAGCGTCAGAATATATAAAGCGCTGACTTTATATATTCCGATGCTGACTTTATATATTTAAGTTTTAACTATATATATTTCAGCGCTTACTTTATATATTCACAAATATTCCAACGCCGTCTTTATATACTTTATATATTTGGGAATGACTTTATATATTCAAGTTTTGACATTATATATACCGACGTTGACTTTATATATTCAAGTTTTGACTTTATTTATTCTGACAGTGACTTTATATAATCAAGGTTTGACTTTACATATTCGGGAATGACTTTATATATAAAAGTTTTGACTTTATATAGTTAAATTTAGTCATCATTGCATAACTTTTTCTTTACCATAGAAATTTAGACTAAATTCAACTTCCATTCCTAACAAAGATATTTCTGGCGACTAAATAGAACCTACTTATATGCAAATTCGAGCTATTGAGCTGTTGCCTGCCTGCCTGAATAAGTCACCCTCGCTTCGCTCTTACTTTTTTACCGTTCATTTAATCATGGCTAGTGGCGGAAACATTATAAAGTGGAAGGAGAATTACACTGAGTATGGCTTGATGGCGAATCGATTATTCATAAAGCTTCAATTGGTGATCTGTTTTTCTGTGTTAACCTCATATTTTTTCATACTTCTTCTCAAACCAAGGGGGTGCGAGGGTAAAATGAATCGGGAAGCGCTGATTAATGTAATCGGTGTAACATGAAATCATGCATTGACAGAAGTTCCCCTTTGCTTGTATTGCAAAGTGTGATTAAATGCGTGATTTTTTAACGTGTTATGTAGCATATGCATCGAAGCTTCTCAGCTGTGCTTGTGCTAAGAAAAGGAAACATTTTAAAAATAACGTAACACGATTGTCAATGTAACCTTTTGTAAGTACTGTAGTGCCTGGAGGATTCAGTATGGAGAAACTGTAGAGACAGCGTGTGTATTAACTTGTGGATTTTTCTGTGAGTATTTGGTGGCAGCGTCACAAAGTTGCTTCCGTAACTCTGCGTTATAGTGATGGGTCGTTCTTGAATGATTCGTTCATTTTGAACGAATCTTTAATGTGACTCGGGAAGAACGAGTCGTTGCGTGGGAGTGATTCATTCAGTCGTGCATGCGCATTTGCACAACTTCCTATAGTTTTTGTATTGGAATTGATTCACCTGTTTCGAGTCTTCGTGTTTTTCGAGGTGTTTGTTCATCACATGACAGCCCCATAAGCTTAACCAACTCAGTCTGAGCCGGAAACAGAATTGATTAGTTCATCGCTCGAGTCTTCGGTTTGAGTCATTCGATCATTACGTGACAGCCCCATAAGCTTAACCTATGCAGTCTGAGCGGAAGAGAATTGAACGGATTGACTCGAAAAAAGATTTGTTCATTTTGCTGAACGAGACTCAAAGGTCCGAGTCGGTAAAATGATCCGAACTTCCCATCACTAATGCGTTAGCTGCGGATGCTCAGCTAAGAGCGAAATGAGGTGAATGGGAGGGGAGATGATGACGTGACTCCCCCACCCGCCTTAACTGTCAATCCCCCACAAACACAGTCTCTCGGAATTTGCATAAGCACAGCCCTTCACGTGCAATTTTAACTTAGTTACAAAGTGATCAAAACTCTCGCTTATATCCTACGTCCTCTCATTAAACTTGTATCCCGCATTACCCGTGGGCGTGACAAACGCCAGCGGCAGCCTGTCTATGAACTTAATTTAAACTTTAGGTTTACACCTTGCTTTGTTTCCGAAGTAGCAGCACTCATGAATATGGTTGTATATGTCACTCGCTCGCTTCTTATTGTTTCGCTGCCTTCTCAATTATATAATGCATGTTTTCATCAGCGCTTTTTGGAGCTCTTCCTGGTTTTCTACGTACTGCTTTGACAGTCAGTTCACGTGATTACGTGGGAGGCGTGATGATGTCACACGAAACTCCGCCCCCCACAGCTTTCGAGCTCAACTCCATTACAGTAAATGGAGAAAAATAGCTTCCAATTATGACCATTACGCGTAGAATTTCGAAATGAAACCTGCCCAACTTTTGTAAGTAAGCTGTAAGGAATGAGCCTACCAAATTTCAGCCTTCTACCCGCACGGAAACTTGGAGAATTAGTGATGAGTCAGTCAGTGAGTGAGTGAGTGAGTGAGTGAGGGCTTTGCCTTTTATTAGTATAGATATATAAAATACACAACAGGTTATTGTGTTATAGATTTAATTTTAAGTGGATAAATTTGACATTTTTGCTCCTTAATATACACTCACCAACTCATAATGACAAAGTGAAAACATGTTTTCACAAAAGGTATGCAGCAATTTGAACCTCTCTCTACGTGCTTCTCTTTGTCTTGATCCAACTGTGGAAATCACTCACCTTGTAAGTGTCTTTTAAAGCTTTATTGTTTAATGTATACTGCCTGCTATGTATTGCTTTGTAAATCATTCTTTATTGTCTTTGGTTGTACTCCTGTATACAGTTAGGTCCATAAATATTTGGACAGACAACTTTTTTCTAATTTTGGTTCTGTACATTACCACAATGAATTTTAAATAAAACAACTCAGATGCAGTTGAAGTGCAGACTTTCAGCTTTAATTCAGTAAAGCATTTTTTAACATAATCCCTTTATTTCAGAGGCTCAAAAGTAATTGGACAATTGACTCAAAGGCTATTTCATGGGCAGGTGTGGGCAAGTCCGTCGTTATGTCATTATCAATTAAGCAGATAAAAGGCCTGGAGTTGATTTGAGGTGTGGTGCTTGCATATGGAAGATTTTGCTGTGAACAGACAACATGTGGTCAAAGGAGCTCTCCATGCAGGTGAAAGAAGCCATCCTTAAGCTGTGAAAACAGAAAAAACCCATCCAAGAAATTGCTACAATATTATGAGTGGCAAAATCTGCAGTTTGGTACATCCTGAGAAAGAAATCAAGCACTGGTGAACTCAGCAACACAAAAAGACCTGGACATCCACGGAAGACAACAGTGGTGGATGATTGCAGAATCATTTCCATGGTGAAGAGAAACCCCTTCACAACAGCCAACCAAGTGAACAACACTCTCCAGGTGGTAGGTCGTATCGATATCCAAGTCTGCCATAAAGAGAAGACTGCATGAAAGTAAATACAGAGGGAGCACTGAAGGTGAAAGCCACTCATAACCCTCAAGAATAGAAAGGCTAGATTGGACTTTGCTAAGGAACATCTAAAAAAGCCAGCTCAGTTCTGGGAAAACATTCTATGGACTGATGAAACCAAGATCAACCTCTGCCAGAATGATGGCAAGAAAAAAGTATGGAGAAGGCGTGGAACAGCTCATTATCCAAAGCATACCATGTCATCTGTAAAACACGGTGGAGGCAGTGTGATGGCTTGGGCGTGCATGTTCCATGGCCTTGTCCCCTTAAGGTTCACTTCTGCTTTGTAACATGTGCTCATTTGAATTGGGTGACTGGCTTGGCCATTTCAGAATTTTTCATTTTTTAGCTTTGATAAACACATGTTTGAGATCATTATCTTATCGTAGGATGAAACGTGTCCAATGTGTTTGGTGGCATTTACTGGAAAATGATATAGATGTTTCTATACATCTCAGAATTCATTGTGTGATTGCCATCAGCAGTTCTGTCATTATTAAATATAAGTGTTCCAGTGCCTATGGCAGCCATACATGCAGAATAGGTGGTATGCTTTGGATCTTGGGCAGTTCTTTTTTGTCTCCACACTTTGCTCTTGCCATCACTCTGATACATGTTAATCTTTGTCTTGTCTATCCACCAGACCTTTTTCCAGATTTTTGCAGATTCTTAAGTTCTTTTTTTGCAAACTGTGATCTTTTCATCCTGTTTTTGTGGCTAACTATTGGTTTTCATCTTGCAGTGTGGCCTTTGTATTTCTATTCATGAAGTCTTCTGTGAATAGTAGTCTCTGACACATCCATATCCGCCTCCTGAAAACTGTTTCTGATCTGTTGGTCTGGCGTTTGGGGCTTTTTCTTTACCATACTGAGGATTGTACTGTCTTTCTTGGTCTACCAGTCCCTTTGCAGTTACTGACCTTACCAGTGCATTCTTTCTTCTTAATGATATTCTAGACAGTTGATTTAGGTAACTTTTTATAGATGTATCTGCTGGCTTTATTCTTATTTTTCAGCCTTGTAATGGCTTCTTTGACTTTCATTGGCACAGCTCTTATCCTTGTGTTGAACAATGGCAACTTCAGACTCCAAATGGTAGAAGCAAGCCTAGGTATCTTATTCCTGCACTAATTAAGTAATGAAACACACCCAAGTAATCACAAACACCTGTGACTGTTCCAAACATCATGGTGCCCTAAAATGGGAGGACCATAGGTGAAACTTGTTGACATTTCTAGATGCTGTGACCGAAATGTAAGAAAATACCTTTAAATTTAAGTCTTTAATGTGCACTTTAATCATGTCTGAATTGTTTGATTTGCAATTTTAAACTGTGGAGAAGAGGGGTACATGAAGGAAAAATGTTTCTTTGTCATAAAAACATCATCAGTTGTCATCAGCTTAAAATTCTGAATGACAATTCTTGATCAGGCCCGCATCTAACAAGATAGGTAGACCATGCTAACAACCCATTGATCTTATAACTGAAATGATGCCCAAACATTTGCAAATGCCACCCTTTACTAATTTTTTATTTTTTGTATTTTTTCAGTTCATCAAATAAATAGCAACTACATTAACATTTTAATTGCATGTAGTTATTTTTTTACTTCAAATTTCAACAAAATGTATACTGTAAATTGGACATATGTGTCCAAATATTTGTATGGAACTGTAAATACTGGTTAAAACTAACATATGTATAAGAGACTAGTTTTATTTTAATATATTACCCTAATTTAAAAAATGATCGTCAAGATTCATTTGGATAGTGAAATGTATGTTATGCTCAGTATTTTGTTGTAGTATGTCTCAAGCAAAGTAACTCAGATGCAAATCTTGAAAATGAGCAAAAAGTAAAAACGTCAACAGCATTCTAAAGTCACAGATGAGTTTGTTATTTAAAAAATAAAATAAATTTAGACATGCTTTAATCTTAGTGGTCTGTTTTTCTGCAATTTAAATTGGCAAAGCTAATATTTTTCTTTAAAGGGAGAGACTTTGGCACTAAATTTGTTCATCTGTTCTCCATTTTTTTAAGAAAAGGCACCCATGTGTACTCATCCATTAAGAAACCTTGAGGTGGGCGTGCTGACTTCAGTGTGGTGCTGTCATAGCTGAGAAGCAGCTAAAGAGAAGGGAGACAAATGAGGTCTGCTGAAAATGCACGCTAGGAGAGTTCTACTCATTAGCTCTCTAAATTTAATCAGATGTGGGAGGTTATAATCAGAACTGTGACAAGTCCCAATGCATTGTTCTCTTTTAACATTGCTAAGATGCCAAATTAAAGAGGTGCAAATGCTAAAGGTTTTGCGTCAAATCACAGAATTTTCTCCCCTTGGGTATGGGAGGGTTAAGCTTACAATCCAGGACCCTCAAATAAGGAGGATCAGTGAATGGCAATGTCTTCTCCTTAACTAGTGGCAAGGGTATTTTCACTCCCCTGTATTCTGTTGGCTATTTGCCATGATTTGTTGACAGAATTCTTAGTCATGTGACTTCAGAAAGAAAGCTTCCTGCTTTACATACCAGCATTAGCTAAAGGTTTCGAGGAACCACTTGAGAGCCATATTAGGCTACCTAGCAGTATCCAAACATGCGTAGGTAGCAGGAAAATTAAGACCATTCCTTTTTGCTGATTCTGTGTTGAATTACCAGAAAGAAAAATCATGTTAAGTACAGAAGATCCAACAGGGGAAGGGCTGGGAATCAATTAAAAATAATTAACTAATTAATCACATAAATGTTTGTAATTAATTCAAATTATTCACATTTATCATTAAAACATCCATTATCGCTATATCCTAACTACAGGGTCACGGGGGTCTGCTGGAGCCAATCCCAGCCGACACAGGGTGCAATGAAGGAAACAAACCCTAGGCAGGGCACCAGCCCACCGCAGGGGGTGTACACACACACACACACACACACACACACACACACACACACACACACACACACAAGGGTCAATTTAAAATCTCCAATCCACCAAACCTGCATGTCTTTGGACTGTGGGAGGAAACCCACACAGACACGGGGAGAACATGCAATCTCCGCGGCTGGAGGACCCGGGAAGTGAACCTGGGTCTCCTAACTGCGAGTCAGCAGCGCTACCAACTGCGCCACCATGCCACCCTCATTAAAATGTGATTATAAAATTAATATATAAATTATGAAGTAAATGCACACTGAGTCACAAACTTAATGTAGCTTCAACATAAAGGAAATAAAAAAATAATAATGGCATAGTTTAAACTTAAACAATGACCTTGAACCTGAACTTATAACAAAATACTACTTGACCAATTACAACCTGAATTTTAATGCTTTCCTTAAAGGCAAGTAGCCAATGTATTAATTCTCAAATTGGCATAGCATATAAGACACAGATGTATCAAAGTAAAAATTAAATGATTGAAATGACTGTTGACTGTTGAATGCACTGCTAAAAACTGATACAATTGAAAGAATAAGCATCTCTTAAATGGGCATGCATTAAAAATTGTGTTAAAACTCCACAAATATATCCATATTTGTTCATCACCATCAACGACTGAAAATATACTCATAAATGCTGTGTTTGTAAATGTCACATCTAAAAGCTGATTTTTTGCCGCCTCCATCCCTCTCCTTCGAACAGTTTAGCACATTTATAAATTTAATGCTTTAATGTATATATGTATTATTTTTTTCCAAATGATCAAGAAAAGGTTATGAAACAGTTGTGGATTAATGATTTTTATAATCAGACCTGAGCAGGGTGAAATTCTCAAAACATGTCATCCAACAAAATAGGTGCCTGATGAGACAGATCACAATTTGGGTTTTGTACCAGGTACATTTTAGATTTTAACATGAGTTTTGCATTGAGACTGTATTTCGTAAAGATATTGAAAACACTAGTGTAGTTTGAAGGTACAACCTTTGCCATTATTCCATCTAGAAAGAATAAATTCTACTGTATGACACAAAAATAAATTATTTGAAGAAAAATTATATTCTGGGCACAGTTATTTAAAGACTGAAAATATATTGCCAGTATACAATTTTCTGAAGGTTTCAATACCTGATACCAGCATAGGTGAGACATCCCCACCCACAATTACAGCAGCCCAGGGGCCTCATGTATAATGCCGTGCGTAGAACTCGCACTATGACATGGCGTAAGCACAAAAGCCGAAATGTGTTTACGCACAGAAAAATCCAGATGCAGGAATCTGTGCGTACTCCAACTTCCACGTTCTTCTGCTACATAAATCCCGATCAGCGTGAAAACTAACGCTTCGTGCAGCCAGATTATGTAACGCCCCAACTCCTCCCAGAATTACGCCTCTTTGAATATGCAAATCAATATAAATTGCCATTAAACTCAGCCTTCTGTGAAAAGACAATGGGAAAAGCAAGGGGGAAAAAATAAGAATTTCAGCAAATACCAAGTGGACGCTAAGGAAAAAGATACTATTTGTTCAAATAAACCGTGGTATAATCAACAAAAGGAAGTTGATCGAGTGACATAGCGTGTTGGAGAAACTTGAAAGCTCACATTCACAAAATCGCACAGTGCCGGAAATAAAAAAGAAGTCACATATCAAAGTCGCCGTGAGAAGCCGAGTTGTAAGCCCACTGTCTGATGTCACTGTCATATGAAAGCTTATTAGGGTACAGAGAAAAAGGCACGGTGGGGAAAAAGCGAAATGTCAACTTCAATCTCGACATTTCCACTTTAATCACGTAGTTTATTTTGTCATTAAAGTAGAACATCATAAACTTCATCTTAAAATCGTTTAATTAACCAGTTTCTCAAATCACATCGTAATTAAAGTAGCACGTTAAATGCTTTGTTTTGTATTTGATCTTCTATGTGCTCTATGTGTGTGAATCACTACTTGCTTCTTAAACTGGCTCTCTTCCTCCAACTGGACACAGAGTCCATTACATTCGTGATATTACAGCTCTCTGAATAACTAAAATACTGAGATGTATACGTGATGTAATTTTCATGATGATAGGAGTTAAAGCACGTTATTAAACATGTGTTTCACTTCGATTAAATAATTTATTGCAGCAGTACTCAGGGGCGGCTCTAGGCTTGTGGTGACACTGGGCAGAGAAAGAATCGGGTGGCTCCTTCGTCCGTCAATGTCAGTAAGGCAGCGTATGCACGGTGGATGGCCACGTCCATTGTAGACACTGCATAGCCGCCTTGTGCTCATGACACAAGCATTTAACGTTTGCCGAAATATGTCGCTGCGTTTTTAACTATGTTGTTATTTTCTTTCTGTTTTATATTCAGTATATATTGGTGTGGCCGTCACTGCAGTCAGTGCTTTTCTTTCCACAAGTAACCGATCACCACACAATCAGCTCTGTAATAGAAGTTGAGCCACCTGTAAGCTTAGTGCCGAATCTTCAAAACGTTTAAAGAACATTGAAATATCTTCGTAGTACATGTTTAATTATTCTATCATACGACACTCCCAGTGAAGAATATAGATTATTTAAACGAAGTTAAAGTTTTATCTGTATAATTTAACAAACATTTTGCTTCATTTCACCTTAAAAATGATATCGTCATCATATGTAAATACATTATAATCTATACTAATAAAAGGCAAAGCCCTCACTCACTCACTCACTCACTCACTGACTCATCACTAATTCTCCAACTTCCCGTGTGGGTGGAAGGCTGAAATTTGGCAGGTTCATTCCTTACAGCTTCCTTACAAAAGTTGGGCAGGTTTTATATCGAAATTCTACGCGTAATGGTCATAACTGGAAGCAGTTTTCTCCATTTACTGTAATGGAGATGAGCTTCAACGCCGTGGGCGGAGTTTATGTGACATCATCACGCCTCCCACGTAATCACGCAGTACATAGAAAACCAGGAAGACCTCAAAAAAGCGCTGAAGAAAACATGCATTATATAATTGAGAAGGCAGCGAAACAATAAGAAGCGAGCGAGTGACATATACAACCATATTCATGAGTTCTGCTACTTCGGAAACAAAGCACGATGTAAACCTACACTTTAAATTAAGTTCATAGACAGGCTGCCGCTGGCGTTTGTAATTTAGTGCCTGCCCATATAAGGCCGTCCGTCAGCGGCAATCCAATAGCAAACTGCCACTAAATATTCACGGGTGAAGGACTGTGCTTATGGAGAGGAAGATGAGATGGTCAGGGTGGTGTTTGACACAAACTCAGCGAAACTGCGAGAGAAAGTTTTAAGTGCCAGGACTAAGGTAACATTAAATACAGCCATGGACATAGCACGAGATAGCACCAGCACAGCTGGGAACCCGATGCATGTACACCGAGTGGCTCCGTGAACTGGCGCAGTGCACAGATAAAAGCAACAGTTCCAAAAGCTGAACAAAACCGAATTACACAATTGAAAAGGCAGCAAAAATATGGCGTCTGATACATACAAGCATATTCATAAATCCAACTACTGCGGAAACAAAGCACACGTTGGAAAAAGTCAATGTCCGCTAAAGGAAGACAGTGTAAAAAACCGTGCATGCAGTGTGTCAGGTCTCAGATAAAGAAGAAGACGAGCTGTTTATTGATGCAGTAAGAAGCGAATCGATGAATGAAACCTGTCATCTTTACAGCGATTGACAAACCGGAATGTAACTTGAACACAACACATCCTACAAATACGAACCTGATTGAAAGAAATAATGATAATCAAATCCTTGATGACAGCAACACTCAGTAACACTCACAAAACAAATACTGTATATTGACAGTCATGTTACGTTATTTTTAAAATGTTCCCTTTTCTTTTCTAGCTTTTTAACACACTACTTCTCGCTGCGATCGCGGGTATATATATATGTATATATATATATCCCGATCTACATACTCGAATAATGGATACTTTATTAGCCATCAATGATTGTTTTGGTAAAGCCATACTCAGTGTATTCATTAGATGAGCGGTAAAAAGTAAGAGCGAGGGAGGATGACTTATTGAGGCATGCAGGCTGTAGTGCGTCAACTCTATCTGAATTGCGATCACATTTGAAAAAATATATCTTTTCAAGTTCTATTTAGTCCATATGTGTCAAACTCAAGGGCGCGGGCCACATCCGCCCGGCGTGTAATTATATCCGCCCGAGATCATTTTATATACTGTATTATTGTTATTAATGGCCGGGTATATGAAGCGCTGGTAACACAATAAACTACAGATCCCATAATGCAGCGCTTCAGCTGCCTTGCGTAACACTTACGCGTTAATCAAGTCTACTTATGATGCTGCAAGTTATTGCGAAGCTAGCTCACACGATGCTGAAGAGAAAAGTTGATTCTGAAAATAGAGCCTTTAAAACCGATGGGAGGCTGAGTATATGTTTACTGAACCCGTGTGTCTCATTTGTGGAGCTAATGTGGCTGTAATTACAGAATTTAATCTAAGGCGGCACTATGAGACAAAACATCAGGGTAACCTGAATGCAATGCAGAAGATACAGAAAGCAGAAGAATTAAATAAGAATCTGACACTTCAGCGGACGTTTTACCCGTGCACAATCACAAAGTGATTTCAAGTGAAGCTGCTTTTATGGGAGACACAAATGCACCAGTGCAATTTGCCCCACTTTCCCTGTTGCCAAGTAATGTTAAACCAAGTCGTCACTACGGTGTTCCCAAATACGCACTTTGCTGATAAACTGGCGCACTGAGTTTGCACGGCGCTTTGGTGACTTTGAAGAACAAAAAGTCCGTCTACATGCGGCTCGAACCTTGTGCATGTTTGGTAGCACATATCTGTGTGAGAAGCTCTTCTCAGTGATAAAGACTAACAAAACAGCACACAGGAGTCGCCTCACTGATGAGCACCTGCAATCCATCCTGAGAATCTCCACAACACAGAACCTCACACCAAACAGAAAGCGAACCTGTTGCCAAAAAAGATGCCAGGCGTCCAGCTCTAAAATGACATATGAGCAAAGACAACTGAATGATTTGATTTGTTATTGCTGAAAGGAACACATTTTATTTATATTTCCAGGTTTTGTTATGCAGCATGTTCATATTTGAATTTGTATAATTTTGACAGGATATATTTTTATGGAGAGCAAAATCTTTTGGGATATTTAAAATCTAAGTTTATTTTTATATAAAATTACATAAGAGTAAAGAAATTTGAATGTTTGTTCTTTTAACGTTTACTTTATTTCTAACTTGTATAATTTAGACAGGATATATTTTTATGGAGAGAAAAATATTATAAGTTGTTTAAGGTTTGAGTTGATTTATTCACGAATAATATTCCTGCCTGTTTTTACCATTCCTACCAAAGATATTTCTGTCGACTAAATAAAAATTCCTTCTATTTAAAATTTAAATAGAACTTGAACAAATCGATAGTTCATAATATCCACGCAGACTTGCGTAAAGCGGGAGTTATCCGTTTTAACAAGCAGCGTATTGCACTGATCTGAAATAGCTGTGTGTGTATATATGTAGATATGTATGTATATGTATATATATGTTTATATATATGTGTGTGTATATATATATATATATATATATGTATTTGTGTGTATATATGTAGATATATATATGTATGTATATATGTGTGTGTGTATATTTATGTGTATATGTATAGATATGTATATATATATGTTTATGTGTGTGTGTGTGTGTGTGTAATATATATATATATATATATATGACAACAACACTCATCACTCACAACAGTGACAAAACAATTACATTGACAATCATGTTACGTTATTTTCAAAATGTTTCCTTTTCTTTTCATTGCTTCTTTAACACACTACTTCTCCGCTGCGAAGCGCGGGTATTTTGCTAGTTATAAATATAGTGCAAGTTTACAGTGGGGTGATTGTATTTATAAGTACAAACAGTTCTACAAGGAGCAATTGATTGAGTACATTTAAAGTTCTTGGGATTAAACTGTTTCTGAACTGCGAGGTTCGTACAGGAAAGGCTTTAAAACGTTTTGCAGTGGCTGAGACAGCGTGTCCTTGAAGCTGTATACCGATAATTCTTTTTCCCATCAGTTGCTGCCGTGATTCACACTCAGATACAGTGATATAAATACTCCGAGTTGTGCAGTGAGAGTAATATGGAAAAAGATGATCCACTGTGGCAACTCCTAACGGGAGCAGCTGAAAGAAGAAGAAGAAAAATAAGAAGAGGAAGGTGCAGTGAGAGTAACAACGCTAAATCAGTTATGGTATTTGGAAAAACTATGGCTGTTCCCTGGACCATTATATTGTTAAGAGTTAATTACAATCAGATGCGTTACACTAATAAACAATATGCTGTTAGTTTCGGTGTATTTATAAAGCCACGTCATGAAAATAATGAGTAACCACACAGGAACAGTACCACTGCTTTGACGCTGGGTGCCGCCAGTCTGCAAAACCGAGCGGACAACTTGCGTACGACAAGGCATGAGGTACAGTGGAAAAGTGCGTGGCTTTACGCCAAGTGTATGTTTTATACATCGCGATTTGAACGTGGAAAAGTTCTTACGCAACATTTCTGTGCGTACGCACCGTTTATACATGAGGCCACAGGTGAGCAGAGAGCTGAAAAGACTTTGTGCCTGCAAAGCAGCGGGTCCAGATGGTGTATCGCCACGATTGCTGAAAGCATGTGCGTTTGAACTGGGGAGTCCTCTACAGCGCATCTTCAACCTGAGCCTGGAACAGGGGAGAGTCCCAAGGCTTTGGAAAACATCTTGTATCACTCCTGTCCCAAAGGTATCAAGTCCTAGTGAGCTGAATGACTTCCGGCCTGTTGCTCTGACGTCACGTCTGATGAAGACCATGGAGCGGCTACTGCTTCCCCAACTGAGGCCACAGGTCCGCCACGCCCTCGACCCTCTGCAGTTCACATACCAGGAGAAGGTGGGAGCGTAGGATGCCATCATATATATGCTACACCGATCCCTCTCCCACCTGGACAGAGGCAGTGGTGCTGTAAGAATAATGATTTTGGACTTCTCTAGCGTCTTCAACACCATCCAACCTCTGCTCCTTAAAGACAAGCTGACTGAGATGGGAGTAGACTCACACCTGGTGACATGGATTGTGGACTATCTTACAGACAGACCTCAATATGTGTGTCTTGGGAAGTGCAGGTCTGACATTGTGTTCAGCAATACAGGGGCGCCGCAGGGAACTGTACTTTCTCCGGTCCTGTTCAATCTATATACATCAGACTTCCAATATGACTCGGAGTCCTGTTATGTGCAAACGTTCGCTGATGACACTGCTATTGTGGGCTGCATCAAGAGTGGGCAGGAGGAGGAGTACAGGAAGCTAATCAAAGATGTTGCAACTCAAACCACTTACATCTTAACACCAGCAAAACCAAGGAGCTGGTGGTGGATTTTAGGAGGCCCAGTCCCCTCATGGACCCTGTGATCATCAGAGGTGACTGTGTGCAGAGGGTGCAGACCTATGAATATCTGGGAGTGCAGCTGGATGACAAATTGGACTGGACTGCCAAAACTGATGCTCAATGTAAGAAAGGTCAGAGCAGACTATACTTTCTGAGAAGGTTGGCATACTTCAACATCTGCAGTAAGATGCTGCAGATGTTCTACCAGACGATTGTGGCGAGTGCCCTCTTCTACGCAGTGGTTTGCTGGGGTGGCAGCATAAAGATGAAAGACGCCTCACGCCTGGACAAACTTGCTAAGAAGGCAGGCTCTATTGTAGGAGTAAAGTTGGACAGTTTAACATTTTTGGCAGAGCGACGGGTATTAAGCAAACTCCTGTCAATCATGAATAATCCACTGCATCCACTGAACAGTGTCATCTCCAGGCAGAGGAGTAGCTTCAGTGACAGACTTTTGTCACTGTCCTGCTACACTGACAGACTGAGGAGACCGTTCCTACTCCACACTATTCGACTCTTCATTTCCACCCGCTGGAGTAAATGCTAACATTACTCAGTTATTGTCTGCTTTTTTTTTTATTTTTTAATTTTTTTCATTTTTATTACTATTTAATTTAATATTGTTTCTTTGTATCAGTATACTGCTGCTGGATTATGTGAATTTCCCCTTGGGATTAATAAAGTATCTATCTATCTATCTATCTATCTATCTATCTATCTATCTATCTATCTATCTATCTATCTATCTATCTATCTATCTATCTACTAAAAAATGTTGTATTTATTGTATAAAATATTGTGTACTTTAGAGACTGTGGAAATATATGATTGTCTATTAAGGGTGACCTATCAGACTTCAATTACCTCCTGCACTGGTATCATATTTTAGGTGAATGCTCAAGCAATACATTTCAATTTAGATGACAGTAATTAATTGTAATTTTTACTTGAATAAATTACAAAGTGAAGAATGCAAGGAGAACTGAAAATATGTGGCCAGAATATTGAGGCCTAAAAGGTTAAATCCTTCATTTACATATCTTAGTGATTCTTTAACTTCCATACCAGGCTCCTGTGAAAAATTCTTGTGTAGTCTGACATCCTCAATGACTCATTCATAGCACTCTGTTTGATCATTGCAGAGCAGTATGCCTGAGTTGCAGGGAACTTCACAGTATGCAAAAGGTGGTCACAGTCACATATCATGGCTGTTCGTTACTGAATAGCCTTGGAAAAGTCATTTGTGATGCTGGCTTTACTCATCATGCTGCTGCAGAATGGCAATACATTGAATTTTGGTAAAGCGCGCAGGAAATAATTTCACTGCACTCTTTAAATACAAGAGTAAAGTTGTTGGTTAATGATCAAAGAACTCCAAAGTGTGGACTAATTTCAATTTCACATCTGGTAAGAAATCCACATCTTATAAAATGTAAAAGAATTAGCTCATTGAGTAAGAGACCACCAACATGATTTTGGAGATCCTGTGGGAAACAAAACGCACACCGAAGGGAGTAACATTTTTTAGACTATCAGTCACTCTTGGGAATAATTCAGTAAAACTATCTATCTATCTATCTATCTATCTATCTATCTATCTATCTATCTATCTATCTATCTATCTATCTATCTGTCTGTCTGTCTGTCTGTCTGTCTGTCTGTCTGTCTGTCTGTCTGTCTGTCTGTGACAGTGGCACACAGTATTTAAAGAGATATTATAAAGGAAAAGAAGGCTAGAAAATGTGACACTCACTTCGTGTTGTGCTGCTTATTTCCATATAGTGAAAAAAAATCAATACCCTCTAGGTAACTTCTGTCAATGCTTAGCAATGGTGTTTAGCCTTTTATCTCTTGATGCACACGGTGAGATTTGTTGGTATGTACTTTTGGGCAAAAGGTTTTTTTATGGCATATTTATTCCATATATTAATAATAGAACATAGTACAAGATTAAACACTTATTTTGATTGAATACAATGCTTCATAAATGGTCAATTGCTAAAACCCCTGATTACATGTTATAGTGTACAGTGTAAAACTTTTACGCACTCTAGATTTTTTTTTAGATTAATTTTGTCTTAGGTATATGTTTTTGTCTTCTGCATTAATATTTTATTAAAGAAAATAACATATTAATTAATATGTAATGTTTCAGATAAGTTGATTACTTTGAAGGTCTATAGCCCAATGTGTTATTAAACAGAATGATAAATGATACTATTAATTGATTGAAGCAAAGTGATTAACTGAAGCATTATTGGGTGTACAAGGAATCAAAGTGAACAAAGGACAATCAGAATAAAAGATGAGACTGTGGTAAATGGGACAGTTTAACCCTCAAGTCACCAATTCTTATACCATGGCAAGAGTGAGCATGGTCATGATGCACAGGGCTGCCATCCTTTAACAGCAGGGCCTCATCCGGGCAGAACTTTTATGGCAGACAGGGGTTTCAAACTTATGCACAGGGAGGCAAAGTTAAGGGATAGAAACACAGTACTTAGGCTCAGAAACTGAGTGCTTCATATTAAAGATAGATCAAACTGATATCCTTTCAGAGACTGAACAAGTCCAGCACTGTTATCAGCTCGAAACTCGCAGAAACCTCTGGAACCCAAGTGACTCCCTCTGTGGTCCATAGAATTTTTGTCAGAAATGTTCTTCTTTGAAGAGCTGTTACTAAAAGATCCATTCCTCTGAAGTGGAAACAAAGCCAAGAGACTCAGCTACACACAAAAGTACAAAGATCCTGGGGTGCTGAAAAATGTTATGGGCCCTAATCTCAACCTCATTGAGGCTGTCTAAGGTTACCTGGAGATACAGAAGCAAGTGAGACAACCAAAGTATACAGTAGACCTGGGGTGAGTTCTTAAATATGCGTGGAATAGCCACCAGCCAGTTTATTTATGTGCACAACAGTGGACCTAAGAGAAGTGATGTAATCTAAAAGCAATGGGTTGTCACACTATATATTTATTTGATGTAGTTTTTTTATATTGATTTTGGCTCTTTTTAGATGTTTTTTCACTTTCATTATTTTTTAAAGAATTTTTGCTTTACAGATTTTTTAAAATACGGACTGACAGGACAATAAATTGTTTGGGTGTTGCTGTGAAGATGTCTTAATGAGATGAAACATACTTCATAGCCCTTGATGGAAGTGTGTTGCAGGTGTGAAGCAGGAGCAGATGATGAATCTTTTGAATTAGTGCCCCTGCTGATGTGATTTTTCAGGTAACCGGATGATAGCTTCAAATTTTCTGCCACTGATAACCAGATGATTCCTTTAAATATTCTGCCAATGTTTACTCTTATTCTTCCTTATTTTTTCTTTGACCTTTTTTTTGAGGAACCATGTGTGTCTTGGTAGAACCTTGAGTACATGGCTGACTTTGAAAGATGTGTACTTTGAAAGATGCAGAAAACTCGACAGCAATGCAACTCTAGACTATGCTTCAGTAGATACAAAGACAGCTTTATAGTCTGTAACATGAACTTTTGTTCTTAATCTGCAGAGGAGCTGGAAGAGGAGATGGAAGGAGAAAACTTGCAGCAGCTGACAGAAAAACAGCGACATCAACTCAAACACAGGGAGCTTTTTCTGTCCAGGCAACTTGAATCTCTGCCTGCCACACATATCCGGTAATATAAAATTGTCAATAAGCAATGTTTTTTAATGGCAATACAATATGTATTACATGATATACTGTACATATTTTGTTTTATCAGCAAGATTTAAACTTTTATCACTAAATGTCTTCTGGATACTTTGTATTGCTGTTAAGACACTACATATATTGTTCAGAAAGGGATTTAAAAATTGCACAGGACAGTTGGTTAGTGCAATGAGCTTTCAGTGGCAACGTTTCATGTGGTATAACACTGCACAAAATATATAGCGCTCATAGCACAATGTTAAAAAGTGCAAAAATCTAACTTCGCTCTGTCTTCTGAAAAGCATTGTATAAGATATAAAGGAATGAGAGCCCCTCTATATTTATTATAACATACTGTTTGAGGTAAATTAAACATTTGTTCATATGGTACAAAAGAGGCCTGATAAAACTTGAACTGCATCATTTTCATTTAAATTCACTCTCCTTACCAGAAACTTTAACTAATGTCTTGTTTCCATATAATTGTTGTCAATTTCTTTTCCACAACAGGATTTGTTCCTTAAAACTTGCTGTCAGGCATTTGTTTATTAACAAACATACACCCTTTTCTACTCCTACTGCTTGAACAAATGTTTTACTTCAGTATTAACATTTAGATTGATACTTTAAGCCCAAGCACTTTCCTTAACTGTAATGTGCAAGAGAGAGTGAGACAGTGTGACAGAATATGCTCCTTTCCAGTCAGCACATACTTTCCCTGATGTGATTTCCTATTGGGATATGCAGACACTCAACCCTTATGTCTGTCTACTGTGGTTCTGTTCATGCAGGCTGTGATGATGATACACTGATATACAATATCTCTTACCTGGCTTGGTTGCAAAATGATGGCATTTTTATTATATCTTGGTGTTGATATACACATAAAAAGACATTTAGAAGCTTTCATTGACACATTTATAGCAATTTATATAACAGTTTCAAAATAAAGGAATATTTACTGTCTACTGACATTAATCTAACCCTGGGAAGAAATGTGGAAGTTTTCATTGGCAGATTTTAAGCAAAATGTATCATTCATTAAATTTTGGAGCAATGATGCTTTAAAGTCAGTTTTTATTTAAATTTTGGAAACAACACCTACTGTACCTATAAAGTTAATATTGACAGGAACATCATCGTACGTTTCTGCATTTGTAACCATATTTGTAAAAGATCTCATTTTACACCTATTAGTGCTGGGCGGTATGAACCCAGCCACAGGGGATGCCTGTCCCAAGCCCGGATAAATGGGAATGGTTATGTTAAGAAGGGCATCCGGTGTAAAATTTTTCCAATTCAATATGTGGACAATGTAGATGATCTGCTGAGGCAACCCCTAACGGGAGCAGCTGAAAAAAGAAGTGCTGGGTGGTATGACCAAAATTCTACATCACGGTATTTTTCAAAATTATACCGGTTTCACGGTATTCGACTGTATTTTTTTCCCATGCATGCGTGGATGTTAACCACATTTTCTACTGCAATTACTGCAGTAGACTGGCTAAGAATAACCTATTCCACTGTCATGAGAATTGTACATTGTACAAAAAAACATTTTAATGTGCACACAATTGTTAATACAGATTTGCATGGCTCCATAAAGTGATAGCTTTCAAGGGGGTGGCACTAATGAAAAGAAGGAATCACATTGCATGACAGTTGCAGTCAAAATATAGAACCTTTTTATTGAACAAATTTAGCAAACAACTTAAACAAAAATTTTGACAACATATTTTCAACCATCCAGAGAGGCATTTAGACTTAGTAAAAAATCCAGAGGTGCTTGTCAAAAGTTGTATTGTACTGAACATGTCTTAGAAAAGGAATAAATAGTAAATATTTTTTGTAAACCAAATACACTTTCTGTTAATGTTAACAATCTCTGTCCACTGACATGTTAAAGTGACTTTTTAAACAATTTTACCATCATTAAACTGCATAATATTTAAACTATTAAATAATAACAATAAAATAAGTAATAGTGCAGCTTCCAGTAATAATACTATTACTTCAAGATTTCAAGCCCAGGTGCACTACACAGTATTCACCAAATAAAAAGAAAATAAAACAAGTGCAACTTGGTAACAACATCTTTACCAACTGAACCAACATTTAGGCAAATTGCAATAATATGGACCTTGCTTCAAGCTAAGCTATATACATAAATAATAAAACAGCAACTTGCATTTATAATGCTATTTGTGGTATAGCAGACAATACAGTACTTTGACAATGGACTGGCTGGTATACTAGGGATTAGAGTCACTCTTGTGATTTTCTTAACAGTCCTTCAACATTCAGTGTTTTCATTAAAACATACTCAGTCACATTGTTCAAGAAAAAGCTGTGTCTGCGCTCTGACAAGATGAATGAAACTATTTATTTTTATATGGTAAGGAAGCTTCAGGGAGCCATTGCCTGGGGCCACTTCTGGGTTGAGGACCGAAGTGTAGAGGTCTGTCTCCAGGGATTCAGTGTCATGCTCAGTTGCCGGAAGACATGGTGTGAGGGCAGCTGGGACAGATACAGGTTTGTCCATTACTAGACCCAACTTATTCCTAGAAGTGGTGGTAATCTTACCACTTTTAGTTTCTAGCCAGTCTCGTCCCAATATAACCTGATAGGGGGGCTTGGGTAACACAGCCACCAATAACTGTTTGGGTTTGCCCTACTAGGTTATAAAGCATTTGGCGGACTTATAATATCTGGTCTCCAAATGTATACACGTTAATGCTCGCGGTAAGAGAAAACGGCGAGCAACAATAGAGATGTTACTCCTGGAATCGAACATTGCCACAACCTTTTGCCCATTCACTAACACCACTCCTGTATACGGGACTGACAGTGGATTAGACAGCGAACAATACCTCTCTCCCTTTAGCTAGGTATAGTCCATCGGTTCAGCTGTGAGTGGATAAGCGGTGATAATGTGTCCCAGCTCCCCACACTTGAAACAGCGGGGAAGGCTGGGACCCTCCTTTTTCAGTTTAGCCCTGTCGGCTTCCGCGAGTAGACCGTTCTGACCCCCCTAATTAGTTGACCGCCAGATGATGTTCAACGACCTCAAGAAGACCATTCATGTCTTTATAGGGATGTTTTCGGACCTGCTTGGCGAGGTAATTGGGCATGGCATTGACGAGGGCCTCACACAGGCCAGCTGTTCTACTACCTACCTCACATTGTTTACATCAGGCCATAGCCACCTGCCCAGCTTGCCACAGAACTCAAAGGCCTGGGCTCTCGCTGGCCAATCCGGGTCAAATTTCCAATGCCACCACTTCTTCGTCTGCTGGCCAGAGGTAACGGTGTATCACTGAAACATCTCGGCTCTCAAGAGGTCGTAATTGGCAGCTGCCTCCTCAGGGAGGTCATAATAGGCCCGCTGCACGTCCCCCTTCAGGTACGGCACCAGTATGTGGGCCCAGTCCGCCCTCGGCCATTGGTTTCGAGAGGCTGTCCTCTTGAATATCAATTAATAAGACTCAATATCGTCGGAGTCTGACAGTGATACTAAAGGAGGTGGTGGGGCCGTGCAGGCTCTGGTTTACCGCTTCTGCTGCCTCCAGCCGCATCTTTGTCTCCGCTAGCTCGGTCCGTGTAGCTGCAAGCTCAATCTTCACATTCTGGAGCTCTGTGAATGTACTCAGCACGGTATTCAGATCCTGACCTGACATTCTTCGGACAATAAATCCTGGCGACTATGCCAAATTTGTGATGAAAACACAGCAACACAGTTTAAGGGTTTGGGAGTCTGTCCCCATATACTGTAAGTTACAGTTAGAACTTGAAAGTTCAGTACAACAGTCAGGTTTGCAATAAACAGTTAACAGAGAATGGCAGATACACAGAGCAATTTATGTGATGAGGAATGAAAGTAGGAATTAAGGAAGGCTGACATGGGTGATGTTGAGACGGAGGTGACATCATCTGTGAGCGACCGGAAGTAAAGTCATCAGGGGGATGCGGAACCTCCTCAGATGTCGGGAGGACATTTTCAGAACAAATTGAAGATGCCATGGTTTTTTGTTCCTCGTCTTTTCTGGCAAAACAAAGAGAGCAGCGTTAACATGCTGCTCCAGTCCCCCGTCTTGTGGTTTGTCGAGTCCTTTTGTTTCCCCCAATCGCTTGTGTGTGACAAAGGTAAGGTTTACATTTGGAAATCTCGTAATAATGTAAGAATGTATGATTCAAGCCTGCTATGATTTTTACGCAGAATAATGTACTTTATGATAGTTAACTGTAGCCAGTTAGTGGAAAACATTTTATATATTATAGCTGTATAATATTTATAGAATAAGCAACATTTTCCACAGCATATATTTACAGTATTTAATTTTTAAGTGTTACGTAATTGCATTCTTAACTCTGGCTCTCTATTTATTGTATGGAAATACGTGAATTAAATATTGTTTACAAGTTTGTTACTATAGATAAAATGTATAAACCAATAGCATAGTAATTGTGATTAATTCTCATATTTTATTACCATTTTCTTACTTCTTGTAATGAAAATTTGTCCTAAATATTGTAATTTCTACTCAGTTCGCCTGACTACTACATGGTATCAGTTCCAGTGCTAGCTCACATCTGTTAAAAAAATGTAATTATTTGCCAAACAGGCAGATTATAAAACTGTGATGCATGGGTCATTCATGGTGAAAGAAATTTTTTCTACATTAATTTCTTAAAAGTAAGACGGCTTCAAGAGAAAAAACATGCTGTTAAAATAAAACAAAAAAGCATTTTTAATATCCTATGCAGTTTGACAAAAACAGCATTTATAAATAGCCCACAAATTATAAACCTAAAATCACTAGTAAGATTAATACCTGATACAGCAGAGGTAAACTGTATTCCACTTTTGGAACATACAAACTATAGCCAGTAGCAATTGTTAACTGCAAATTCCTAGACCATCTCTCTATTATAAAAAAAATCCTGGAGAGAAACAGTAGTGCGACAAGACGTGATCTTTACGTTAAGACTACGGAAGACACTTAAAAGACCCACAAGACTAAAGAGAATGGCCACGGAACGTCTCGCGGGGACCTTAAACATGAGACTGTGCCAAGAGATTGACCCAGGGCCGTCTCGTGATGACGTAGAACATGAGATTCTTGCAAGACATGCCCTACTTACAACCAAATAAGAGCACAGGCAGCAACATACTCAGTCGTGTTTTGGCTTTGAGCACACACAGATCCAGGGCTCTCTGCGCATATAAAGCGTATAAGGACAATACGTTATAGATGAAACGTTGACGACTAAGCGAAGAAGAAGGCAGCACAGAGAAAAGAGACTCAAAAGCGTTGGGAGAGACAAAAAAGAAAAAGAATAATCTAGGTGCAAATTTAGAAAATAAGGAAAGTAATTATCAGTCTGAAACAAGTGAATTGAAAAAAAATAAAGCATGTTCATTCCGGATGTTGGTGCTATACACATGAAGAGCAGGTTAGAGATTATGAAATTAATGATAAGTAATTATCAGCCCGGAACAAGTGGAACTGGAAAAAAAAGCACATCCAATCCGGACGTTGGCACTATACACATGCAGCGGCAGGTTAGAGATTATGAAATCAGTGGAATTCGAAAGGCTCAAAAAAAAAAAAAGTTGCCGCGATACAAATGTGGAGAAAGTTAAAGACTATGAAAGTAGTAAAATTATAAAATATAAAATAAGAAAGTAAAGATTGTAGTAGTGCAAACAAACGGAAAATATTACTCGAAAAAGGGAAAATAATCACCATGGAACAGGTGTCACTGAAACAAAAGCAGGATAAAGTGAGGTGAGATTAATGCCTGATACAGCAGAGGTAAACTGTATTCCACTTTTGGAACTTACAAACTATAGCCAGTAGCACTTGTTAACTGCAAATTCCTAGGCCATCTCTCTATTATAAAAAAAATCCTGGAGAGAAACAGTAGGGCGACGAGACGTGATCTTCACGTTAAGATCATGGAAGACACTTAAAAGACCCACAAAACTAAAGAGAATGGCCACAGAGTGTCTCGCGGGGACCTTAAACATGAGACTTTGTGCCAAGAGATTGACCCAGGGCTGTCTCGCGATTGCCATGAAGCCATGATATGTTTCTGCAGCTTAATTGGAGTCCACCTGTGGTAAATTCAGTTGATTGGACATGATTTGGAAAGGCACACACCTGTCTATATAAGGTCCCACAGTTGACAGTTCATGTCAGAGCACAAACCAAGCATGAAGTCAAAGGAATTGTCTGTAGACCTCTGAGACAGGATTGTCTCGAGACACAAATCTGGGGAAGGTTACAGAAATATTTCTGCTGCCTTGAAGGTCCCAATGAGCACAGTGGCCTCCATCATCCGTAAGTGGAAGAAGTTCGAAACCACCAGGACTCATCCTAGAGCTGGCTGGCCATCTAAACTGCCAGTGATCGGGTGAGAAGATCCTTAGTCAGGGATGTGACCAAGAACCCGATGGTCACTCTGTCAGAGCTCCAGAGGTCCTCTGTGGAGAGAGGAGAACCTTCCAGAAGGACAACCATCTCTGCAGCAATCCACCAATCAGGCCTGTATGGTAGAGTGGCCAGATGGAAGCCACTCCTTAGTAAAAGGCACATGGCAGCCCGCCTAGAGTTTGCCAAAAGGTACCTGAAGGACTCTCAGACCATAAGAAACAAAATTCTCTGGTCTGATGAGACAAAGATTGAACTCTTTGGTGTGTATGCCAGGTCATGTTTGGAGGAAACCAGGCACTGCTCATCACCAGGCCAATGCCATCCCTACAGTGAAGCATGGTGGTGGCAGCATAATGCTGTAGGGATGTTTTTCAGCAGCAGTAACTGGGAGACTAGTCAGGATAAAGGGAAAGATGACTGCAGCAATATACAGAGACATCCTGGATGAAAACCTGCTCCAGAGTGCTCTTGACCTCAGACTGGGGTGATGGTTCATCTTTCAGCAGGACAACGACCCTAAGCACACAGCCAAGATATCAAAGGAGTGGCTTCAGGACAACTCTTTGAATGTCCTTGAGTGGCCAAGCCAGAGCCCAGACTTGAATCCGATTGAACATCTCTGGAGAGATCTTAAAATGGCTGTGCACTGACGCTTCCCATCCTATCTGATGGAGCTTGAGAGGTGCTGCAAAGAGGAATGGGCAAAACTGGCCAAGGATAGGTGTGCCAAGCTTGTGGCATGATATTCAAAAAGACTTGAGGCTGTAATTGCTGCCAAAGTATTGAGCAAATGCTGTGAATACTTATATACATGTGATTTCTCAGTTTTTTTATTTTTAATAAATTTGTCAAAAACCTCAAGTAAACTTTTTTCACGTTGTCATTATGGGGTGTTGTGTGTAGAATTCTGAGGAAAAAAATGAATTGAATCTATTTTGGAATAAGGCTGTAACATAACAAAATGTGGAAAAACTGATGCACTGTGAATACTTTCCGGATGCCCTGTAGGTGATATGTGAGAAGTATGCAAATATTGTAAGGCTTTGAAGTTTAAGTCAAGAGAATTTCAAAAAACGGAGTTTACCTGCATTTTACATGCATTTATTGGTTACTTTGCAAAAAAAATTATTAACTGCTGATGATGTACATCGTTTTGTCTGTGCTGAAATTCCAAACAGAGAAACCTATCCTGAATCATTAAACACATGTCTCACTGACCTCATTAAAAAGATTCAGCACATTGGGACTTGAAAGATTCCAAAAATTATTTTTACAGAAGGTCTGAAATAAAAGTAAAACTAATGAAATAGCAACAATTCAAAGAAAAAAAAAATCTTAAAAGTGTGTATCCGGAAAAACAAAAATGGGGGTTGGCGAGCAAAGCGAGCAGGTGGCGAAGCATAGGTGTCTGTGTGTCCGTCCTTTTACTATGTCTCAGTCATTCCAAAAGATAGTGCATCGCAAACATTTTTATTAATAAAATGCATTGCTTTTGTCATTCTAATGGATAGCGCATCACAAAAATTAACTCTGATTTTACGAATCTCGTACCAAATGGCATATAGCAGAGACATACAGTATGCATTGAATAGTGCACTGAAGATGTTAATGCTGAGGCCTACAATGATTACTTAGATTTCAACACATCTTAGATGGATAGCACAGCTAATTAACTCATATTTAGTTTTGTCACTTTGACTTCTTATGGTCTTTTCTTTATGCTAATGTTGCATTGTATATAATTGTATATGTGATATTAACTGAATCAGCATAAGAAGTGCATGTTGAAACAGATTTCAAATATAAAATGAGACTTATTTTACTTCAGTATAAATGGACATTTGGTGATGGATTCAAAAACTCAAAATTGGTTTAAGTTCAGATTCTGATTTTATGTTGTTCAAAACATCTGGAAAAGTTAGTTTTTGCATGGTGACTGTGTGTCTGTGGAAAATCCAAATTGATTTTCATGTCTTAAAATTGCAGTTTTTGTCTGTAAAATTGTGTAGAGCTCCTAGATGACAATATACTAGGAAATAACAGCCATGGAAATTGTTTAATTTAATTGAGATTTTTGCAGTCTGCATCTTTTAGTCATTGAACAAGGACTATTGATTTGCAGAATTTTTGTAAGTAGTTTTTGAGATGCACAATTTATTAAATACTAGCAAAATACCCGCGCTTCGCAGCGGCGAAGTACTGCCTTAAAATTTTTATTAAGAAGAAAATTAAACCTTTTTAAACTGAGGGAAAATATATCAATAATTATTTGTTATGGATCTCTTTGTCTCCTCCGGTTATAATATGACCAAGCTGTGTGCTGAGATTACTCTTGAGCATGCAACGTACAGTTGGCCATGTGAAAAGTAATCTTGTTTCAAATCTCACAGCTTGGATTGCTGCTGCCATAATCGGTTTGAGTTTCATGGTTTGTTTCAATTACGAGAGTATTTGTAGGACTTGTGTTGAAGAGACATTCGGCATCTGTCAAGCGTTGTAAGTATACAACCGGTTTCATCAATAACTTCACATCCAGCTTTTGAGAGTTTAAACATTCATAAGCATCAAAGTGTCCACTACTGAAGAGGCATTAGCGGTTGTCAAAAGGTTTAAAATATTTGGCCATTTCGGTACACTTGAAAGCGACAACTGAACAATTCAGCGGCAGCCATCAACTCACATGCAGATGCATAGGTGAAGGGCTTAAGCATTTCACTCTTATAGTGCTCCTGTGTAGTATAATTATATCCTGTACCGTCATCAGTCCACACCTTGAACCTGTCCCAGTCATTCAATACATAAGACACAATGTTCCTCCGGATATCAAGAGTGAGCCTGATATGGCCGTGCAATATGTAACAAAGAGAATGGAAAAGGCAGGTGCCATCTCTGGGCATGGAAACCACTCGGTAAGTGACAGTTCTTTGATCGATGGTGATCACCTTGATAGACATGTTAATGGGGGTACGGTTGGAATGATAAAGGAAATGGGTACCTGAACAATGTAAAGTAAGTCTAAAATACCTAAACAATAACTATAATCATAATAAATGAACAATAAAACAGCGGAGAAGCCGTGGATTAAATAAAAAGGCTGTAGTTATCAGCAGGGAGACATGAATCCCGTGGCGAAGCAAGGAAGGGAATGTAGAGACTGGAGCAACGGACGGCCTTATATAGGCAGGCAGGCAACAACGTGAGAGGTGTTGGGATGGGGGACCCAACGCTGCCTCACACGGTGACCGAGCTGCAAGCTATGGACGTATATATGTACGTAAGTAGAATTCAGTTTCTTGAAGATGGGCCCATAAGTAACAAAGACCGTTGAAAAGTTCAATATGGCGGCCGACAGTGGCATCATAACACCGAAATAAGTACCAAATTTCAGCCTTCTACCTACACGGGAAGTTGGAGAATTAGTGACGTTGGAAAGTTCAATATGGCGGCTGACAGTGGCGTCATACCATCGAAATAAGTACGTACATCGGTTTCGGTTAGCGCAGGGAAGCCGCCTCCCAAATTTCGTGAAGAATGGGCCATAAATAAGAAAGTTCAATATGCCGGACGTTGTCGACCATTATCGACCATTAGAATATTGAATTGAAACCTGCTTAACTTTTGTAAGTAAGCTATAAGGAATAAACCTGCCAAATTTCAGCCTTCTACCTACACGGGAAGTTGGAGAATTAGTGATGAGTGAGTGAGTCAATGAGTGAGTGAGTCAGTGAGGGCTTTGCCTTTTATTAGTATAGATAAACTATAATTATGCACAGAGACACATTCAAGTACACGCATACATGCACTGTCTTTCTCTCTTTCACACACGCACACACACTCAAGGAAATTTATAAGTGGAGATAGCTGACATTTTGTTTGCCTCACCATCGCATATGCTTAATGGTGAAAATAAAGAAATGAACCTCCAGAGTTTAAAAACATAAAATTGACACGCAGCCTGCATATATTCCTTATGTTCTATTGTTACATGACTTTTTAAAACTCTTTGTTGCTTTCCAATTAGTAAAAGTCTGTCAACTCACGGGAAAGACAATGCCATTCTGTTAGTATTACATATTGTTAACTCCTTTATTTAGTCTCCAGTTCTCAGAGGCATCATAATTTCCCTCTTGAACAATTTTGTATTGACGCCACACAACTCTATAATCTTACTTTTATGTAGGCTTGTAATGAGCTGAAAAAATATGCCTAGTACAAAAATTTCAAATAAAAAGATGGTCAAATAAGACCATAATGGTGAATAAAACAAATAATACAGTGCATCCTCAAATTAACAGACTTCAGTAACAATGGACAAAAACTAAATATGCATATATTATTTTTGGAAAAAAAACATTAATATAACAAAACATCCAAAGTAGATATTTACACAGTAAAACGATAAATAAATCCACACTTACAGTATGCACAAATGTAATTTATTTTCAGTAATACAGCTTGTTTCAGTTCTGTTCAGTCAGATGAAGCCCAGCACCCAACTCAGGCTCAGAGCTGCATTTCCGTTCTGCCATTTTTGAATTGGAATTGACCACACTAAGAAATAAAACAAATGTACATTCACTTGTGTCACTTGTGATTGGGTCAATTAAACCACATACTGAGATAGTGAGAAATGAACAGCAGTGTTCTTTACCTAGCTGAATGCAACAGATGGTCAAAGCCCCCTATCTTACGGTAAGTGTACTGTACTGGGCAATCAATAAGATCTCTGTTCCATCATTTTTCTGTAATTATGCTGACATTGGAGGTGTATTTTTATATACAGATGTAATAATTCTATCTAATTTATACCCAGATACAATACAGATAGAAAACCTATGATAGTGACAGGTATATATATGAATATATATGCAAATATATATGAAGCTGGAAATAGGAGGTGTGATGATGAATGCTGTTAGTGCATATGCCCCGCAAGTTGGGTGTGCGATGGATGAGAAGATTTTTGAGGTAAGTTGGATGAAGTGATGAACAGTGTACCCAAGGGACAGAAAGTGGTGATTGGAGCAGATTTCAATGGACTTGTTGGTGAAGGGAACAGAGGAGACGAGGAGGTGATGGGTAGGTATGGTGTCAAGGAGAGGAATGAAGAAGGTGAAATGATAGTGGATTTCGCCAAAAGGATGGACATGCCATGGTGAATATGTATTTTAAGAAGAGGGAGGAACATAGGGTGATGTACAAGAGTGGAGGAAGATGCACACAGGTAGATTACATCCTATGCAGAAGAGTCAATCTGAAGGAGATTGAAAACTGTAAAGTGGTGGCAGGGGAAAGTGTAGTTAAGCTGCATAGGATGGTGGTCTGTAGGATGACGTTGGAGACCAAGAAGAGCAAGAGAGTGAGGGCAGAGCTAAGGATCAAATGGTGGAATTTGAAAAAGTAAGATTGCAAGGTTGAGTTTACGGAGGAGGTGAGACAGGCACTGGGTGGCAGTGAAGAGTTACCAGACAGTTGGGCAACTACAGCAGATGTAGTAAGAGTGACAGCAAGAAGGGTGCTTGGCATGACATCTGGATAGAGGAAAGGAAAGGAGGGAGGAAAAGGAAACCTGGTGGTGGAATGGGGAAGTACAGGAGAGTATATAGAGGATGAGGATGGCAAAGAAGAATAGATAGAGAGATGCAGAAAGTAGACAAGAGTACAAGGAGATAAGGTGCAAGGTGAAGAGAGAGGTGGTGAAAGCTAAAGAAAAGGTATATGATGAGTTGTATGAGAGGTTGGACACTAAGGAGGGAGAAAAGGACCTGTACCAATTGGCTAGACAGAGGGATTGAGCTGGCAAAGATGTGCAGCAGGTTAGGGTGATAAAGGATAAAGATCTAAACGTACTCACAAGCGAGGAGAGTGTATTGAACAGATGGAAAGAGTACTTTGAGAGGCTGATGAATGAATAGAATGAGAGAGTGAGAGAGAGAAGGTTAGATGATGTGGAGATAGTGAATCAGGAAATGCAACAGATTAACAAGGAGCAAGTAAGGACAGCTATGAAGAGGATGAAAAATGGAAAGGCTGTTGGACCAGATGACATGCCCTGTGGAATCATGGAGGTGTTTAGGAGAGATGACAGTGGAGTTTTTAACCAGATTGTTTAATGGAATTTTGGAAAGTGAGAGGATGCCTGAGGAGTGGAAAAGAAGTGTACTTGTGCCGATATTTAAGAATAAGGGGGATGTGCAGAACTATATCAACTACAGGGGGATACTATTGATGAGCCACAGCGTGAAGTTATGGGAAGGAGTAGTGGAAGCTAGGGTAAGAAGTGAGGTGATGATTAGTGAGCAGCAGTGTGGTTTCATGCCAAGAAAGACCACCACAGATGCAATTTTTACTCTGAGGATGTTGATGGAGAAATATAGAGAAAGCTAGAAGGAGTTACATTGCATCTTTGTGGAACTGGAGAAAGCATATGACAGGGTGCCTCGAGAAGAGCTGTGGTATTGTATGAGGAATTCTGGAGTGGCAGAGAAGTGTGTAAGAGTTGTACAAATATGTACGAGGGAAGTGTGACAGTGGTAAGGTCTACGGTAGGAGTGACTGATGCATTCAAGGTGGACTATGATGTTTGCTGATCACATTGTCATCTGTAGTGATTGTAGGGGGCAGGCTGAGGAGACCCTGGAGAGGTGGAGATATGCTCTGGAGAGGAGAGGAATGAAGGTCAGCAGGAATAAGGCAGAATACATGTGTGTGAATGAGAGGGAAGTCAGTGGAATGGTGGAGATGCAGGAAGTAGAGTTGGCGAAGGTGGATGAGTTTAAATACTTGGGATCAACAGTACAGGGTAATAGGGATTGAGGGAGAGTGGTGAGAAAGAGAGTGCAGGCAGGGTGGAATGGGTGGAGAAGAATGTCAGGAGTAATTTGTGACAGACGGGTATCAGCAAGAGTGAAAGGGAAGGTCTACAGGACGGTAGTGAGACCAGCTATGTTATATGGGTTGGAGACGGTGACACTGACCAGAAAGCAGGAGACAGAGCTGGAGGTAGCAGAGTTAAAGATGTTAAGATTTGCATTGGGTGTGATGAGGATGGGTAGGATTAGAAATCAGTACATTAGAGGGTCAGCTTAAGTTGGACGGCTAGGAGACAAAGTCAGAGAGGCGAGATTGCATTGGTTTGGACATGTGCAGAGGAGAGCTGCTGAGTATATTGGGAGAAGGATATTAAGGATAGAGCTGCCAGGCAAGAGGAAAAGAGGAAGTCCTAAGAGGAGGTTTATGGATGTGGTGAGAGATGACATGCAGGTTCTGGGTGTAACAGAGGAAGAAGCAGAGGACAGAAAGATATTGAAAAATATGATCCGCTGTGGCAACCCCTAACATGAACAGCCGAAAGAAGAAGAAGAAGTGACAGTTGTAAAAATGGGGTAGAAGTTTGGAAAGCAGGCTGTTATTTGTACATTTTTCGCTGCACTTTTTTGTTTTGGATTAACCATGCCTGCTGAAGTGTTCAAAGTCTGTGAGAATAGTACCGTAAAATGCATGGGTAATAGGGTTACCATTTTTCTATGTAGAATAACTGATCACCAACTGAAATTCATTGTAATCCGCTGTGGCAACCCCTAACAGGAACAGCCGAAAGAAGAAGAAGAAGTGACAGTTGTAAAAATGGGGTAGAAGTTTGGAAAGCAGGCTGTTATTTGTACATTTTTCGCTGCACTTTTTTGTTTTGGATTAACCATGCCTGCTGAAGTGTTCAAAGTCTGTGAGAATAGTACCGTAAAATGCATGGGTAATAGGGTTACCATTTTTCTATGTAGAATAACTGATCACCGACTGAAATTCATTGTAATTTAATTATAAAAAATGATACTCCACAGAATTCTATAAAATATGCTGACAGTCAATGGATTTTGGCAGTTGGCCCATCCATTTGTTATTGTATTAAAATAATGGAATTCAATTCTGAATAGTATTTTTCAAGATAAGTTATAATTTTGTATTTAAAGCACCAAGATGGTTGTGTATGTAGTGTACGTCAAAAATCAAGATTCATCAAGTTGCATTGAGAATCACTTTATAATTGTATTGAATCATGTGGTGCCTTGTGATTTTCACAAGGCACAATGTGATGCAAGCATAATTAGGCATAATTACATTGTGACATTTAGTTAATAAGAGCTTATTGCAACAAACATGAGTCAAAACATTTATGAGTCTGTCATAAGGCTAAATTGCATTTTCATCTGCCCAACTCAATTACACACAAATTAATATTGCAGAAACTTCAGGTTCAGGCAAAGATGATATAAGCAAAGATGCAGACCACCAGAGTGCTACTTCCTGCAATGAGGGTTGAAAGCTAGGGGAGAATGAATGTGGTAGGTGCGATTCAATGGACATTACACTTATATATAGACCATTACAGACTTGTGTCTGTAAAATTACACTTCCTCAAAAAATGTGAAAAGTGGACGTGTATGTTCACAACAGATCTGTGAAGGCGGACATGAACAGTGGCATTAAGCTACCCCAGTACCAATCTGTCTATAGTAAGCAGCTTGTTTACTTCATTTGACCCAATGCATTTAGTTTAAGAAATAAATATTATTTAAGTTGTTCACTTGATTCAATTCCCTTTACATTCTACTCTATTTGTGTACATAATACATATTATATAATTTACTTGATTCTGTATTATTCTACAGTACATTTGGTTGCATTGTAAAATCTTCATTGAATGATTTCCTGCAGCATCACTAAGGTGTAATTTCCATGGAAGGACTCTACAGACAATTTCATACCAATCTTTTAATATTAATTTACTCCTTATATATATTCTATTCAATTCAATTTTATTTGTCATTCAGCAGAACATCCGAGATGTGCTGCAGAACGAAAAGATGATGCACAAGACATTAATAATAACACATGGTTAAAATCAATTACATTCTAATTAAAAGTGCAGAAAAATTCTGATTAAAGGTGCAGAAAAATTCTGATTAAAAGTGCATAATTCTGATTTAAAGTGCATTCAGTGAAATGCTAAAGTGCTTCATTTAAAAGACGAATGGCGGTAGGAAAAAAACCTAAAATAAATTTAAATCTGGTGGTTCTTCATTTCAGGCTGCGGTACCTTCTGCCTGAGGGCATGAGGGAAAAGAGTTCAGAGGCAGGATGAGTGAGGTCTCTGGAAATCCGCACAGCTCTCGCCAGACAGCATTGTTTTGCCAAGTCTTGTACATTAGGCAGTGGAGCTCCAATGATCCTCTCAGCAGCCCTCACCACTTTCCTCAGTGCATTCCAGTCCAAAGCGCTGCAGCTCTCCTGCCACAGAGAGCTGCTGCTGGTTAGCACGCTCTCTATGGTCTCTCTGTAGAAATTGTTGAGGACCGACTTGCTAAGATGGGCCCTCTTTAGCCTCCGCAAGAAGATCAGGCGCTGGTGAACCTTCTTGGTGATGGAGGAGGTGTGCTGGGACCAGGTGAGGTGGTCATTTGTCACATTTACTCCTAGGAACTTGGTAGACTGCACAATTTCCACAGCAGTGTTCTTAATGTAGACTGGGGTGTGTTAGCTGTTTCTTCCTGAAGTCGATCACCAGTTCTTTCGTTTTTTCGACATTCAGTGTCAGATTGTTTTTATCAGTCCATTCCACAAATGATTTCACCTTCTCTCTGTAATATAGTGCAACCTTTTACCCCAAGTGTATGACTTCACGTTCTCTCTGTAATATAGTGCAGCCTTTTACCCCAAGTGTGTGACTTCATCAAAGGTGCAATGGCAATCATACTTTGGTAAAGATTAGAGCACTCAGGCTAGTCTTTATACCACTGGCATTTTAATTATTCTAAGCATTTAGACAAATAGGCGTATCTTAAGTCATTGATGTTTTTGACTATGACAAGATGAGATGTTTAGTCTCTTTTTTGAAATGTATCTGCATGAGCCAGAATATAGGAAAATTCATAGCCTGAAGCTATACAGTTGAGTTCAGGACAGCTGGTGGTTTGAGATGCACATGTGGAAAATGTAAAATAACACGTATTGAGAATAAATGTCTTTTTTGGAGAGAATAGGCCAGCTTTGCCTCATGAGGCTGCCATTTGTTTTGATTGTGTCATTTTGTTCTAGCCATCTTCTGTCACTGAGGTCTGTAGATATTTTTAAATTAAACTTTAATAATGTGTATTTGTGTTTTTCCTTTTTTGTTATTATGGAAGACAAATAGCAGACCTGCACATCCTTAAAAAATTTAGTATGTAGTTGAATGTACACTAAGATGTTTTAAAATGATTGAATAGTTTGAGCAGAAAAGCTTAATACAGGTCCATTGTCTTTGAAGGTGTGTGTCCAGTTTCAGCCTCTAGTCCTCATCTTTGAAAAACAAGATATGGTCACTTTTACTAGACATACTGATATGCCAGCTTTGGCATACATGCTGCATTTAGTTTTGGACACAACTTCTATTACTTCACTGTCACAAAGGTATATTTCCAAAACCTTGGAAACAGTAAATCTTTTGTATAGTAATAATTTTTAAAACTAAAGCACAACAAAAAGGGAGAAAGCAACTACAATGGGAGAAACAGAAATGATTCAGATGGCTCACTCTTCTCCTTTCTGTACACTTTCCTCACCCCTATCATTCCTTAGTATCCAGCCTGTTGTCTGGGGGATTATCATGGTTCCATCCATCCATTATCCAACCCGCTATATCCTAACTACAGTGTCACGGGGGTCTGCTGGAGCCAATCCCAGACAACACAGAGCGCAAGGCAAGAAACAAACCCTGGGCAGGGCACCAGCCCACCGCAGATTATCGTGGTTGCATTTTCTTAATTATAATTATATGCACCTGCATGAGAACTCATTTGCTTGTTATGGTGATGTGAATATTTAAGAGACAAGATAAGAGAGGGTTTTTGCAAAGAATTGCTAATGTATGTATGTGAGCAAATGTATGTATGTGTTTATGTGTGTATGTGTGTGTTCACGTGCATGTATGTGTGTATAGATTTATTTGGAAGAAATAGTCCTGGGCCAAATGCATCATCAAAGCCAGTGAAAATCTACTGCATTTAATTGTTTAATAGGTGGTGTCTCTGAGACTCCATGCAGAACTTGTGTGAATTTTCCATAGATGACTTCTGAAACATAATCAGCTGAAAATTATGTTACTAAGAATTTGTCATAAAATTGAGAAATAAAATAGTATTAAGCATGTTTTTGAGCAATTCAATTGGGTCTAGGTTATCAGAACCCAAAACAGAAGCTAAGGGTTAAAGATCTCTGGCTCTCTGCATTGTTATTTTTTTTCTCTCTCATCCATTATGGAAAATGGTACAGAACTACACTGCTAAGTTCATGTACAGTTCTTATCAGTAGGCCATAAAGCTATTCAACAACGACTTAGAACGAGAAGAGCATGCATTTTTTCTATATGTATTGTTTAATGTTGCTTTTACTGTATATTTGTGTACTTACTGTCTGTGCTGTATTCATGGCTTGTTGATGGCATTGTATAAGACTGACTTTGTTCAACTGTCATTAGCCTATAGGAGACATGCAAGTGAATTTCATGGAGTTAGAACTTAAACCTGCAACCTGAAGGGTATATTAACATTAAGAGTCGCTTATAAGGAATGCTGATGCGACCGAGATAGTCCCTTGACCAGCAAATCTTGGTAATTAATTTAAGCAGATTCAGAAGATTAATAGATTAATATGCCTAAATTAAAGTGCAATGGGTACCGTCTTTCTAAACATTCATGCAAAGGCCTAAAAAATTATTAATGAAATTTATCATAATCTAAATATACAGCATATCATTCAAAGATGATTCATTCCCTCATCAACAAAACACTATTTCTCATTCAGTTAAAAGCTAAAATTTGACAGGAAGATACATACTGTATATGGCTGTAGGTATCCGCTAAGAAACACAATGGAAAAATGTTCAGCAAGATAAGTCTACATACTAGTAATGAGATGAAGGCAATTACAGTTTGATTGTCCTTCTCCACTTTAAGCCAGTCTAGGAGTACACCTAACACAGCTGTTAATGGATTAGGAGTGATTGTGACACCAAGGCTGTCTGATAGGCATTTAAAAATTTTTGTCCAGAATGATGTTAATTTGGTGCATGCCCAAAACATGTGACCCATTGAGGCTGGAACTAGATTGCAGTGCTCGCAGGTTAGATCATGTCCTGGAAACATTTGGGACAATTTTAACAAGACAGATGTGCTCGATTAAACATTTTAAGATGAATAATTCTATGCTTTGCACATATGGAGCTAAAGTGAATTCTGTGCATGGCTGAGGAAGGAACTTTAAAATGTTTTTATATATTATAGAAATACTGTCTGAGTCTGATCAATATTTGTTCTGGAATAGAAATAGGTGGAAGGTGTGGAAAATTGGGCTGATTCCATTTAGCAAAGTTTCTAATTTGAAAGTAATAGAAAAACTGTGTTGATGGGAAGTTAAGTATGAAGTGTAATTGTTCATAGGATGCAATCACATTATCTATATACAAATCTCTAAGTGATTTAATCTGTCCTCTTAAAAATGCCTTTCCCAGAAATGAGTTTCCCAGAGGATGCATTTGTCTATAAAAAAAAAAAAGTTGACAGTTTTTTATCTGTTGATATTAATTGGTATTAAAACTGTAATGATTGGGATATTCCTATAAAGAGCATCCTTTTTTTGAGTCAACTGCGATTGGGGTATGCAGTACATGTGAATGAACACCACAAGCAAAACAGCACCACTGTACAAGCTGAGACTGTAATCATGCAGAGAAATAGAGTTGGTGGCAAGTGGAGAAGGGCAGCTGCTCTGCGCAGGAAAAAGACGAGCATCAACAAACGTGATGTCATCATAGGTAGCAACTGCTGTGTTTTTTTTTTTCAGCCTCTTTGGGATAACAAGTTTATTGTCTTGCTGGATTACAGCATTTACCTTAGAGAGCATGTCTTTTTGTGTAATCTTGGATTGTGTTTAGACATGTTACAGTTACAAAATACACTTTTTCCCTTTTTATTTTAACTAAATCCTTTTCTGAGAAATTTGTTTAAAGCTATAGGCTTTCTTTTTGCATGCATGTCAAATTGAGCTTCACTTTAATAATATGCTTCCCTTTCAAGCCTTTTGCAGCCTAAGTATTTATGACAGCACTGTCAAACAGTACAAGATTTTCTTCCTCTTTTCTGCCTTGGATACAACTCAGCACTGGGTCTGGGTACTAGCATCAACTTCTTGACCATACAGTATGGTACAATACATTGTTATATGGCACAGAATAGCACAGCAGATGTATAACATAACAAATAAATGTTTACTGTAATCACTTGAAGTTGTATATTTATAAACGTTGCACATGAAATGCAAAGCTTCCCTCAGTTTAAAGAGTTTAAATTTTTTGTTTTTTTATGGGAACAACCACAGATCCAGATATAGTGTTGTTAGTTCAAGTTCAGTTCTGTGCAAAGTGGTTTAGTCACCACCAGTGGAGAACTCTCTTTCTCTTAGCACAGTTATCCTTGGGATGCACGGGAGTTCTTTTGCTAGTTGTTGGCTAGCACTTGATAATCAGATTGAAGAAGTCTCTTAACAATTTAGTTGCTTTTTATCATCAAGAGGCACACTGTAATCATCAAATATTACATTATAGCATTTAGCTGATAATAGTCAATGGCATTTTGTTTTTAAAATCATTCAAAACAGCATTGAAAAAATGACAATTCTCACATTTCTACCTATTGCTTATTGTAAAAGTGTATAATGCCCAATACATTAAAGATCCTAACACAGTCGCGCATTGCATGTTTGATGTATACAATAGGGAATCCATTCCCGGGAATTCAGGAACCCAGCATGTCATTCCCGGGAATCCTGGGCTTCCCGGGATGACACAGTGCACGGGCATCTCACATGTGAACGGTTTTAGAACGACCAACACTTATTTTTTTTAATAAAACTACTGGCAGTATGTTGACACCAACAATAAAAGACTAACCTTATCTACAAACAGTTCATGCTGTCATATAAGTACATGTATCTAGTTCAGGGGTACCCAATGCGTCGATCGCGATCGACCGGTAGATCGCAAAGGTAGTGCAGGTAGATTGCGTTGCATTCAAAAAAAATTTTTTTTAAAGGTTAGTCTATCATATATCCTCCCTATGGCATTTGCCACTTGATTGACATACAGGGCAGCCAGTCTGAAATCTCCTTTCTTCTGACACTGGTCACATGATCAAATGCGCGAGCTACTTCAAAACTCCGGCTGTGATCTAGTTAGCCTTCCAATTTATATACTAAAGAAGGGATTTTAAAAAAATGCTTGGGGAGAGTATGGGCTTTATGTGTAATTAGAAGAGGATTTTTTTCTCTCACAATGTCACAATCGAAGTGCGTATGTCTGATCTGTCAATCTATCATTGCTATTCCAAAGAAGGAAAATGTGGAAAGGCACAACTGTTCATAAAAACTACGAAACTGACTTCCTTCCGAAAAGCGATCTGACAGAGAAAAGAGAGGGAACTAAAATTGCATTTAATCGGACGCCGTCATTTTCACTCAGCTGAATTCAAAAGCTCCTTGACTGCATTATTCGGCTCTACTTATTTATGCGAGTCAGCGTTTTCTCACATGAAGATTATTAGATCCAAATACTGTAGTGACTATAAATGTATTGAATTGTTATTGTGCCATAAAAGTTATTCAGTTATGCAAGTGTATGTATATATATAGTTATTTTAAAAGTACCTCGCAAGCCGAAAATTTTGCGTTCAGGAAGATGTGGGCACCCCTGATCTACTTAGTTGCGGTAATAGGCAGAGCCTTGTTGTATTTGAAAGCATAACTTGTCCAACTTGCGGTCGTCCAAGCGATGGAATGCATCATAAGCCAAGTTTGCCTTATACTGCTGAAAAAAATATGAAACACAAGTGCCCTCTGGTGGTTGAAGAAAAGGACTTTCTGTCACACTGAAAGCTTCAATGCAGGCTTGTCCCAGAATTTCTTTCATTTAATGAAGTCACTTATTTTACATGTTAATAAAGTTATTTTGGACCGTTCCTTGTAAAGTGAAATGATCTTTATAGTGCTACTTGAAATATTGTGTTTTGGTAAGTGGGGGTGATGACCTGTTTGCATGTTCTCCCCGTGTCTGCGTGGGTTTCCTCAGGGCGCTCCGGTTTCCTCCCACAGTCCAAAGACATGCAGGTTAGGTGCATTGGCGATTCTAGATTGGCCCTAGTGTGTGCTTGGTGTGTGGGTGTGTTTGTGTGTGTCCTGCGGTGGGTTGGTACCCTGCGTTGGTACCCTGCCCGGGATTAATTCCTGCCTTGTGCCCTGTGTTCGCTGGGACTGGCTCCAACAGACCCCATTGACCCTGTGTTCGGATTCAGCGGGTTGGAAAATGGATGGATGGATGGATGGGTGATGACTGTTCCAGTTGAGTAAGATATGGCTGCAAGCCAGAAGTTCATTAAGAACTGGTGTGCCTTTTGGGTTTTGGTTAGGAATTTTTGTAATTATTGTAATGGCTGGCAGCCATACCACATTAATTTCTGAAAAGGTCGTCCACCTGATGCTAAGAATTTTGGCCCCTGCAGGTACTTGGAGAGGAGACCAACCAGGAAAATCTTGGGTTGCTGCTGGAAGAGGTGGTGCTTACTCTGTGGTTTGTGTGTGGATCCCAATGCCCCAGTTCAGTGATGGGGACGCTGTTTTGTAAAAATCGCAACCTCCTTTCAATGAGATGTAAAACCGAGGTCCTGACTCTCTGTGGTCATAACAACTCCCTGGGCATCCTTTGTAAAGAGTAGGGTGTATCCTGCTGTCGTGGCTAAATTGCCCACCTCAGCCTAGTCATTCTGGCTGCCTAATCACCCCCTGTCTTTAATTGGCTAACTGTCACATCTTCACCACCTAATAGGTAATGTGTGGCGAGCATACTGGTGCAGAAATGTCTGCTTTTATCCATCCAGGTAGATGCTACACATTAGTGGTGGTTGAAGTGGCTCCCCACTCAGTATACAATACAATACATTTTAGTAATATTACAAGTACAGAACAAAATGCAAAAGTAGATGATATCATATAATGTGATTCAGATTTGTTTAGAGTCCTAGAAACCTCAGGCATCAAGCTGCCTCCCCCGTAACTGTTCATTCCACAGCTGAGTCAGTGCTGGGCCGGCCAATATGAATGAAAGGACCCTTCTACTCAACAATTTCAGTGCTTCTCCATCATAACTTTTCCTTAGGCAGGCAAACAACTTTTCAGTAGGGCAGTGGCACAAGGTGCCACATTTGAGTACCGAGAAGAGAAACAGAATGAGTGAAGTGTAGTAACAAATTACTGTCATATTACTTGTGCTTTAGTGCTGATGACTAACAACAAAGCGATGCAGTATGCACAGTTAATCAACAGCTTTAGTGTGGGTATCCTAAACTAAAGTATTGAGTCTTCAACTGGAATTTGAAAGCTGCAACTGAAAGGGCAGATCTTATAGTAGCCGACAGACCAATCCACCGTTTAGTTGCCCTTTAACTAAAAGCTTGACCTTCCACTGTTTAGTTGCCCTTTAACTATAAGCTTTACCTTCCATTGTTATTTTATTAATCCTTGGAATCAAATGCAGACCGGCATTTTGAGATGATAATGGGCATTCTGGTAGTAAATAATGCTAACTTCAAATAAGTACACTGGACCGTGGCCTTTTAATGCTTTATATGGTAAATGTAGGATTTTTAAATCTGCCCTAAACTTAACTGGGAGCCAGTGTAAGGATTTAAGAACTGGAGTTATGTGTTTGTGTTTTCTTGTTCTTGTAGTAATTCTTGAAGCAGCATTTTGGAGTAACTGGAAGCTGTATAAAGAACAATTTGAACATCCAGTGAACACCACGTTGTAGTAGTCAGTCCTACTAGAAGTAAATACATGAATTGATTTATTATCCATCCATCCATTATCCAACCCGCTACATCCTAACCACAGGGTCATGGGGGTCCGCAGGAGCCAATACCAGCCAACAAAGGGCGCAATCAGTATCACACATATTTAGAAAACGTCTAAATTTCCCAGCATTTTTAAGATGGAAGAAACATGTTTTGTAATAATGCTTTTTAAACGACATGCTAGAGTCAAAGATAACGCATAACACCAAGATTTCAGGCTGATTCAGTGGAATTAAAGGTGATTCCATCCATCTATTCATCATCCAACCCACTATATCCTAACTACAGGGTCACGGGGGTCTGCTGGAGCCAATCCCAGCCAACACAGGGTGCAAGGCAGGTAACAAATCCTGGGCAGGGCACCAGCCCACTGTAGGGCACGCACACACACACCAGGGACAATTTAGAATTGCCAGTGCACCTAACCTGCATGTCTTTGGACTGCGGGAGGATACTGGAGTACCCAGAGGAAACCCACATAGACACAAGGAGAACATGCAAACTCCATGCAGGGAAAGACCTGGGAAGCAAACCCGGGTCTCCTAACTGCGAGGCAGCAGCGCTACCCGCTGCGCCACCGTGCGGCCCAGTTTTTGCGCTGTATTTGTTTTAATCTGTGTGTGTACTGGTAAGAGCAGAGCCAAATCAAATGTAATTAAGCAGCGGTCAGAAATAACTTCATGTAGTGGAGTAATATTTAAATTTTGTACTTCAACTTTGCAAGTTATAATAAAATTTAATGTGTGGTTATGATTATGGGTTAGACCTTTGACGATCAGACAAAATCCCACTGAATTTAACAAATAAGTAAAACATTTGCTAAAAGTGTCAGTTTCCACATCAATATGTACATTACAATACCCCATCAACACTACGCGGTCATAATTTATAGCCAAATCAGATAAAAGGTTGTCAAATTCAGTCATGAACAAAAACACTATAAAAAGTGCTTTAAGTAGCAAGCAAAGTGCTATATAAATTTAAAGAATTATTATTATTAAGTAAAAAAGCAAAAAAATGTTACAAATTAGGTGTGAGCTTGCTGGGGAAAAGCCTTTCATCAAACTATTCCCTGGCATTCGAAACCATCGATTGAGTAGTAATAAAAGTGAACAATATGTTGTCTCAGGCGCTGTTTTGTTCTCTCCGTTGTTCAGTTACAACAATACTGTCATAGTAGATGTAGGCTTGAAAGAATTACAATCTATGTTTGAGAAAATATAAATTGCATGATATGCATTTGACATAAAAGATCTGTCATACCCCATCAGAAGTAAGTGAAAAAAACAGCCATTAAGAGATTTCATAACGAAGAGCCACAGGAGGTGCAGATTTCAGTACCCAAAACACCTGAATCAATAAATATGCCTAATTGCACCAGTAGAACAACGCCGCACAACGCTGCACAACATTCAACTTCTGACTGCACGTCTAAACAAATAACTAATGTTTAATTAGAAATCCATACATGCCATGCTAGAATATAGCTGCAGTGTTTTAACATGTGGCATATACATAGACGACAATGCTTATCTCCATTCTGCTGTTGTTATGTCATAAAGCACTGCAACAGCCATAATGACGAAGATACTGTAACAGACAGAAGCACTTGTCTAACACATGGAGCTAAGTAGCTGCTGTGGTCTGCATGTGTGCATCTGTGTATCTGTTGTCTTTTCTGTTGCCGCACACATGGCAATGTATAAATTGATCATTAACCTTCTATTACATTGTGTTGCTGAGCTCCTGAATTGATAACAACAACTTCAGCTTTTTATTTTCTCTCACTTTCAAGTCTTTTGTTCAGTTTCATTAGTTCTCTCCCTGAAAGTCCAGAAGTTTACAATGCCTGGGCTGGAGGAATTGAGATAGATGTTTTAGGAAGAAGCCCCCTGAATGTAGCCTTTGCAGTGGAGAATTTTGCCTCTTTTAACTACAGTCTTTTAAAAAATGTGTCATTTGAAAATCATGTCTGGCCCTGTGAGAATATATGAAACCCAAATAAAATCATATCATATTGCTGGTGGTCGTTAGGTTAGAGGTTAGATTATGTTATACTTTATTTGTCCCCAAGGGAAATGGGGTGATGAAAGCAGTTATTCTTAAGAACCTGCTATGATCCTTATGGAATATCTACAGTGGTGATGTAATAAACAGTTTCCAGGTTCTGAATAGGGCATACATCCAACTTAAACTGACAGAACTCATTTGCTGAAACGCCACCAATCACTGAGTTTGGATAGTTTCACAGAGCATGATTTTAACTTCTGCCTTGACTTCCATCTACCTACCTTCAAGGATCCAGTAGAGGGACCAATCTGATTTGCTTATCACTAACTCTTCTTCTTCTTGTTTTTCTTCCGGCTGCTTCCATTAGGGGTTGCCACAGCGGATCATCTTTTTCCGTATCTTCCTGTCCTCTGCATCTTGCTCTGTTACATGTATCACATGCATGTCCTCTCTCACCATATCCATAAAACTCCTCTTAGGCCTTCATCTTTTCCTATTACCTGGCAGCTCCATCCTTAGCATCCTTTTTCCAATATACCCAGCATCTCCCCCCTGCACATGTCCAAACCAACTCAACGTCACCTCTTTAATTTTGTCTCCAAACTGTCCAACCTGAGCTGACCCTCTAATGTACTCGTTCCTAATCCTATCCATGGGGCTTTATAGATATTTTGTTAAATAAGGTGGCTTAAATGTGGTTTTTGGTCTGTGATATGTGGTAATTTATTCAAGACGTTTAACATTTGCAGCCTTTGGAATTCTGTCAAGGCTTCCTATGTTACAAAATGAAGTTCTTTTGAGATTTCATGAAATGAGAGTGCAGAGGACCCTGGACTGACTTAAGTGAGTTTTGGAATACAATATATGTAAATCTACTGTATGGTGTTAAACAAAGATACTATGCAATCAACTAATGTTTTGCAGTGTTTACTTATATATTCATTTTTATCCTGTAGTTTTCCCTTTTAAATTTAAAATCAATTTGATGTGTCTGTCCAGCTATCTAATATATTTTGAATTGTTTTGAACATTTTTTCAGGATAACAAGATCTGGCTGAATAGTTGACAAGGCATTAGGGGACACATTTGTGCTTGTCATGTTAATGTGCTCTTACAGTTTACAGTCTCATATTGCTGTATAAAGCTGACTGTTTTTTCTTTTCATTTCAGCTGCACCTAACAAGACAACAACCAGATAATTAAAAGTAGAACATCCTAAGTTTTATTATCTTCAGTTGTTAGCCTGGCGTGTAGGCAGTAATAACTCTCATCTCAAAGAATGGTGATCCAAACTAGTTGGTCTTGGGTGAAAAGATCCTACAGGATTTTAGCATTCTAAATATTCAGCCCATCTCAGAATTAAGATATTTCAGAATTGCATAAGCATGGTTACACCCATTCATTCACTCTTCATGCCATGGAGCATATGCCACTATCTACTAATGCTTAAATTATATGTGTTGTCAGGGATGCCAGGGGCAACGACCCGGCCGGGACGCCGTAGGGACCGGATGTGGGTCTGCGCCCACCCTGGATCACGTGGGGGCCGCCTTCCTGGTTGCTTTGGGGGCCACGGGTTAAGGGCATGGAAGCCCCACCCTGCAGGGGCCTGTGGTCACCACCAGGAGGCGCCCCAATGCCTTGGGGACCTGTTCCCTCAGGAAGTGCTGGAGGGAAGATTAGGAAGGACACTCGGAGAGCTGCCGGGAGACTATAAAGGGGGGCATCTCCCTTCATTCAGGGCTAGAGTCGGGTTGAAGACGGACAAGGCAAGAGAGAGTGGAGGCGGCCCGAAGAGAGGCATTTTGTGGCCAGGACTGAGTGTTGGGGTTTGTGCACTGTATTCTGGGTCTGAGTGACCATATTATTTGTATATATTTGTAAATAAGCACGTGTTGTGGTGAAGAACAACATGTCCGCCTGTCTGTGTCCGGGTTGGCTCCACATCTGGCGTAGCCGGCAGGATGCTCCGCCTGTTTCAAGGCGGGGACCTGATAACAAATTTGTTGTGGACGGCCCGGCGCAGCAGGGGATCCCACCCATGTACCGCGGGCGCTGCGTGCACACTTACCCCACGGACCGCCAGGGGTCCGCAGGAGGGTTGTTTTCCCCTGCCGCGGGCGGGTGGCGTGCATGGAAGGAGTGCAGTGGGCTCCAACGAGCGTGCCGTTGCTGGAGGCGCCCGGGACGGCATGGCGTCCAGAGAGGCGACGTTGAGGATGTTTCCTCGGTTGGACGAGTCCCGGGAGGTGCGTTCCCTGCCTATCGGCAGCCGGCCCGTGGGGGCCGGGCGTGTGTTTTCTTTTACAGGCAGGGACTTCCCGGATCCGTGTCAGTGGCGGGCGCATGCCGGTCTGCGGGGCTCCGGCAGCACGGCGGCAGCCGCGAGGGCTGCAGAGGAGGAGACGCTGCAGCTCGAGAGGCGCTGGCAACAACAAGGCTGCCGGCAAGCATGTCGCCGCCACAGAAGGGGAGGCAAGATGGCCGTGGACCAGAAGTCCCTCCCCCTGACAGGCACGCGATTGGATGGTGTGTCTTGTGTGCCCGCCAATGACTGCAGAGAGGCGGGACCATGAAATGTCCATCATGGGAAGGGGGAAAACTGATTGGGCCAGAGGAGGAGGCCCACAGGAAGTTGCCAGCGTCGGAGGCTGACAGACAGGTATGCTCTGCGTCGGTAAACTTCCTGTCTTTGCCGGCTGCTCTGTCGGAGCTGGAGGCGTGCCTTCAGCCCGCGGAGCAGCGTTTATTCCTGGTGCTATGTGCCCTCCAGGCAGATATGCAGGTACTGGAGAGGAAGGCAGTCGCGTCCATTGAGGAACTACGATCAGTGATCCGACGGCGCGGTGCTGGATTCTCCAGCTGGAGCGGCACGTCGGGGAAGGTAGGTTTCTCCGTCCCCATACAGCAGGAGGGAGGGTCTGCTGAACATGGCTGTGATTCTAAAGATCAACTTCAAGTAAGCAGCCCTCCGACAGTAGGTGCGGCGAAGTGGGCTCTGCGCGCGGGGAGGGCGGAGTCCGTGAGGATGCTGAATGGACATGGGCTGCTAAGTGCCCCCCAGTCGGCTGCGGTCTTGCACCGCTCTACAGGGACGCAGACGGGAAAGAGGCTCTTTCTTTGTAATAAGGAGTCTCAAACCATCAGGGCGTCCCAGAGTGACAGGAGGAATGGCAGGCTGAGTGCCGGTTCCTCCGATATGTTGGGACGCGGTGCTGGGTGCACGCGTCCGGGTGCTGACCGCCCTCTGCGGGGGCAGAGGGGATCCCTGAGGCCGGCGGAGAGGAAAAGAGTGCAGGCGGTTCCAGCGCTTTCAACATCAAGAGGGACATGGAACCCGCGGAGAGGGTGCCAAACAGGCAAGTGCAGGGGAGCCGAATGGAGGGGGGAACGCTGCCAGTGCGTGGCACAGGAAGGGTGCCCAGGCAGCGGTGCTGCCCCTGTATTTCTCTTTCTTGCAGGGACGGACCCCGGACAAGCAGTAGGACCCCCTTTGTTGGGGACCTGCCCTTGGATGTCGGACCGTCTGTTGAGGGATCTCTCTGCTGGCGTACGGGTGCCACCACGGCTGGAGGAGGCTGCAAGGGAGCGAGTGGCTCAGAACAAAGGGCGCTGGAGGCCTCGGAGGGGTTGCCGAGCGAGGGGGCCCCGGGGTGCCGTAAAAGGGGAGCGCAACCTGTGCGAGGCACAGGAGAGCACCGAGTGGAGGTGCTCAGGCCGCGTCTCCGCCCCTATCCCTGTTTGGAGAACAGGGCCGGACCTCGGTGGTCCTGGAGTAGGACCCGCTTCGGGGATATGCTGCCCTCGCAGGACGTGTTGCTCTTCCCGAGTGGTCTTCGCTGGCTGTGGGGCACTGTCAAGGATGCAAGGGGCAATGACCCAGCCACGGCGTCCCGGATGTGGGTCTGCGCCCACCCTGGATCACATGGGGGCCGCCTTCCTGGTTGCTTTGGAGGCCACGGGTTAAGGGAATGGAAGCCCCACCCTGCAGGGTCCCGTGGTCACCACCAGGAGGCGCCCCAATGCCTTGGGGACCTGTTCCCTCAGCACTTCTGCCACACCAGGAAGTGCTGGGGGGAAGATTAGAAAGGACACTCGGAGAGCTGCCGGGAGAACAGCCGGCACTTCCGCCACGCTGGGGCGTGGCCAATGAGGGAATGCCGGGAATCACCTGGAGCTCATCCGGGAGACTATAAAAGGGGCCGTCTCCCTTCATTCAGGGCTAGAGTCGGGTGGAAGACGGACAAGGCAAGAGAGAGTGGAGGCGGCCCGAAGAGAGGCATTTTGTGGCCAGGACTGAGTGTTGGGGTTTGTGCACTGTATTCTGGGTCTGAGTGACCATATTATTTGTATATATTTGTAAATAAACATGTATGGTGGTGAAGAACAACATGTCCGCCTGTCTGTGTCCGGGTTGGCTCCACAGTGTTAATAACAATTGAAAGAAAAAAATTGTGAAATCTTTGGAATTATCTGGATTTCTGTGTTGTTGTCATGTGGAGTCTTCACCAAGGCAAAGATGAGACATATAGTATTTACTGGAGTCAGCTTTTGGACACAAGTTTAATTAGACCTACGCGTTTTATGTGAAAAAAAGCCCAGGGATACAGTGCACAGTTACAAATAATTACTACAGTTTAAGGACAACAACCTTTCCTATCTTTTAATAGTGAAAAGAACTCTGCCATTTGGGAGCTTTGAAAAATATGATATTGTGACTTTTTGTTTTTTCTGTCTTTACACGACTGTAAGCTTTAAGCGGAGAACAGCAGAACAAGCTGAGTCCACAGTTACAAAAATAATTTAAGATTTAACTCGCAGTATAATATATCTCGCATTGAGATTAGGGATATTGTTAAAATAGTATTGTTAAAGCAAACAAAATTACTATCTATTGCTAATTTCTTTTGGCTTCTCTCCACAATCTGCATTTTTAAGAAAATACCCAAGCTGAAATATATGGGTCCACTAATCCTACTATTTCTCTCCTCATACCCATACATGAATTGGGGTATTGGCCTATGCCAAATTCCAGTACGATACAAGTGCTCATTTATCTTCTTCAGTTTAAAATTTGTATAATGAACTTTGTCAAAGTATTAATCTTTTAGTACAGCCTGGTGAAATTAAAATGTAATATTTAAGATAAATAAACTAGGAATTTCAATTAGTTAGATGAATTCAATGGTGACTTCTTGATAACCATCATTCTAAATGAATAGAAAGTTAATCTCATGTATAACTATAGCAGCAGCAAAAACTTATTACAAAAAATAGATCTACATTCGTATAGAAAAATATATTAGGGCTGATAGGCTTGGAATTTAATGAATTTATATAATAACATTCTGTTTTTTTTTGATATGCAAGCCTTCTTATAGCATGTGTTCTATCTGTTATGATTTTAAATATTTTTTAACTTTTGTCTATGCCTGGTTGGGTACTTTCTCACTGTTTTTTCTGTCATTTTTAAAATATGTGGAATCTGTCTCTTTAATTATTTTTTTGAATTGAGGTTGGCTTCGCACAGTTAAAAATATTTTGTGTCTTAGTGTATTGCCATTTTGTTTTTCTTATGAGCACTGCCATTTCTTGGTATATTTTGTGTCCAGTTGTTAGAAAGGTTGCTACCTCAGGACAACCAGAATTAATGATGGCATAAAGGTCATCATCGAACACTTGGTAGATATCCAAGATTATGAATTGAATTAAAAAAAAAAACAATTCACAGTGTTAATTTTTTTAATTTAGAAATTTTGTATTCCATGTTGCAAGAGTCTGTTTCCATTGCCAGTTCTTGTATGTCTGGATCTGTCCCTCTCTTTCTTGTCAACCAACTGGTATTACACCCAAACCTAATCTTTCACCTTTTGAGTTAGGCATGATGAAGTATCCAGCAAATCATCCTGAGCTGAACTGACCAGGCCAGCCTATTCTCTGCATTTTCTTCCAACACCTTCTGAGGCATTTCCAGATACTCATATGCAAGCTGAGTCAGTTCCTCCAGCCCATCCTGGGATGTCCCCCATTGGGTCATGCCTTGTCCATTGGAGGCAGCAACAACAACATTCCTAAACAACTTCAGCAGAATTTGCTCCATCTAGAGATGCATAGGTTCTACTCTAAGGTTCTCATGCATTCTTAAGCCCCTTTCCCTATCATTGAAAATTGTCCTGATATATTTGTGTAGGATCCACACATGTACTCTTGACCTAATTTTTTTGATTGCTACCTTGGCCTCATAACCCTAGGTAAGGAGGAATATATTGATAGACTGATGAATCAAAAAAATCATTGATGAAAAGACTCTGATAAAGGCCCAGCTTTAAAGTCATAATCCAGTACAATGTCAGTAAAACTGGTGTCACAATATTTTCTTTTGTTACTAATGAACAAGTCCATGAGGTTCTTGAACTCTTCCACATAGGGTAACTGATCAACCTGTACCTGAACTGAGCAAGCCTTTATTTTCTAGGAGGGGACCAAGACCTCAGATATGAAGGTGTTACTTGTCATCCTAACTGCATCATATTCTCTTTTGACCTTGAAATCACAATTTGATATGGCCAAAAATACACCACCATCTGCAAAAAGCAGTTATATAATGCCTGGGCCCCAAAACTGGATACCATATACTCTTCATTTGTGCCTAACATGAAAATGTACTGAAAATAATGAACAAGAGAGTAGATGAGAAAATTACAGTGAGGTCCAAAGCTGAATGGACCGAATTTAACCCCATGTATGCAAACATAGGTCTTGAAATGTAAACAAGATTAAATGGCTCAGAACAGTGGCTTTGGAAATACATACTTTTGAAGCCTCATCCACAAGATACACTAGACTGTGGGGTAACTATTAATTCAGTCCAGTCTTTCAAGATGGCAGTTGATGGATAATTGTTTGTCTAGTCCCTCCTTTTAGTACAATTTGCCATGAGTAACACTATTATGAGAACATATAACCAGACAAAGTTCTAAGTATTATTGAGGCACACCACTCCATCCCTCACCACTTTAAGGTCTCTGAACTAGTACTTATTCAATACATATTCAATATAATCTATTTAAAATTAGAAAATGGGTTGCTTAAGTTTTTAGTTAATGATCACCTAGTAACAGAATGTTAAGATTTTCTAGGCAAGAAACATAAGTGCATATTCTGAAAGTGAATTACATCCAAAGTTATTATGTATTTGAATAATCTGGGGCATAAATTTATTACTTACTAAGTTGTATTTGTTTTTTCCAAAATTAATTAGCTGAAAGAATACTGTAATTACCAATCAGAAACATTTTTCATGCAAAATATTCTTTATTAAATTTAGTATAGTACATCTCTTCATTTGTTTGTGCTCTTTTTCTCATACAGTATACCATGATATATGCAGCTTTATCTCACTCTTACATTTTGTCTTTCTCTTTGTCATTTTCTGTCACAACAGGGGAAAGTGCTGTGTCACGCTGTTAAATGAAACAGAAGCTCTGTTTTCCTACCTGGAGAAGGAAGTATGTTATTTTTCTTCTTAGCATTTGTTTAGTAGAAAGATGACCTCTTTTTATCTTCTAGGTATCAAATAAATAATAAAACTTTGCTGGTCCTGTTCATGTTAACCATTCATATCAAGCTAGAGTTTCAGTTCATATTACTGAGCAATTAACATTATAGTTGTAGCTCTTTAGTAACCCTTTCACTTTTATTTAGTACCTCTTAAGTCCAAGGGTTTTTAAGTGGGTCTCCTTTAAAGTGTTTAACTGTCTCTGCTTGTCATGGCTTGGCTGGCAGAAAATAAATAAATGTAAAATTATGATGCTGAACCCTTTTTTGTAGCCTTTAGAAAGGTGAAAACAAGCAAGAAATGCAAACCCTCAAAGAAAACAACAGGATGAAAACTTAACAGGTTACATACACTGTAGACTAGAGGAGATCTTGTATCTTGCATCAAAACACAGAACAAGTGGTTTAAAACGAGAGTGCTAAATCTTAAGAAGCTCTGAAGAATATGATGAAGATGACATTAATCAAATGAATAATTACAAGGAAACTGCTGACAGTTTACCTGTACAATTTCAAATTGTTTTGGAGTGTGCAGAAACATGTTGACCACTGCAGTGATATTACAGAGGTGCAGCCAAGATAAAAGCAAAAAAGATGGCTGGAATGTCACAGAACACGTCAGGCAACTTGCATATAAAATATATTCTGCAAAAAACACATATTACTTACACTGAAACCTCACGGAGACCCCATTATGAGATAAAGCATACAGTATGTGTACAACTATTCAGCTTGCCTTGAATATTTTTAGCAAAATGTCCTTGAAAACACAGGAAAATGCACATTATCACAGGAACCAAGGGCAGTTCTTTAAGACCATTAGTCCAGCAATGTACAAGATAATGCACCCACCAGCAGAGTAAAGCATAATTTGTACCTTTTGTACCTTCATCCAGGATGGGGGTAGCACATAAGGCCTTGCGGCTTTACAAAGGCAGACTCAGCCCTAAAGAGGTACTTGTTCAATTTGCAGGTCCAATTTATAATAACACAGGACTTGCTTCAGATCTTGATTATCCATTCCATTTGTTCATAACAATTAGGATTGTAACCACTGGATAACTCAACCTTTTTTCCCATTCTGTAGCCAAATGCTCACAGAAAATAGTAGACCAATTGGAGCACTCTTAAGACAACAGAAACGTAGAATCTATGTAAACAAAACATGTCAGTAATTAGGATATTGAATTTTCCTGTGCTGGAAGAAATTAAATAAAATAGACAACATTTGTAAGTCAACCCAAAACCACAAAAATAACCAGCAGTGTTTCATAGGTTACTAATGAACTCAACAGAAAACATTGCCTCATGGCCAGTTGTGCACATGCAGTAGGTGGTGGCATTAGTATTTACCACTGGTTCAGGATTTATGTGTTGTAGTAAATTAGATATTATAAATTCATTAGCTGCTAAGATGGGCTAAGGACTGTTCTCTACACCACCTATGTTTTACTATTTACATAGGGTATATGTATTTTCATCGTTTCCTCTAAATGGTATAACACTAAAGAAAAGTCCTTGACCTATTTTATGACTTAAGATAGGCCTACCAATTACGTCTCATCACCCTATATATATAGGGTATATATATAGCACCTATTATGAAGGAATTTTAAAATATTAGCACATCGCAAATGTCTCTGTTCCCTATTTATTAACACCCCTTTGAGTTATCAGAGCCAACTCAGATAACCACCCCGTACAGAGAGAAAGACAGGTACATAAATATACAGTGGGGATTCTTGTACTGATTTATTTTATTTATGATTCAGTTATAAAGGAGGAGGATACATAGATGTTGTTGTCTGTTTTATCCAACTGCATCCCATAAATCTTTCAAAACCTTTGCTCTTAATTTCACATATCACATGATGTTACTGCATAATTTTGACTGGAATAAATTATGTAATACAACCAGACTACGTGTTAAAAAAACTGGTTCCAAATGTTATAGAAGTTACATTTTTAATAGGTGTTGCCAGAGGAGTAGATATGCCTATTTCATGCTTTCTGATACCCACCAACATGCCTTTAGATTACCAGTGACTACAGTATTCTATGAGAACTGAATTTGCTGCAACGATAAACAAGGTTCAGGAAGAGACACTTGAAAAAGCAGGCATTAACTTTAAAATGCATGTTTTTAACATGGAGAGTTATTAGTTGCTTGCTTCAGAAGCATTAAGGTAATATAACAGTATTGTAATTTCAATGTATCAATAATAAGCAGATATGAAACAGTTTGATAAATTCAATTAATTTTAACAAATTTGAATTAATAGATAAAATATAAAATTAATCATATAATGGTTTAATTTCAAGAAATCGTGTAAACCAGGATATTGTGAGGCTAATGATGTAATTCCTCCAAAGCCAGCTTAAAACTCAGTACTTGCTTATTGCCTCTGAAGTGGAAATATAGAACTACCTTCTGGATTTGTTGCCTAACAATAGCAGTGATGCTGATGATTAGGAAAGGGAATGTCTGGTTTGATTTTGTTAAGACTGAACATTGTAGGTCTGACTGCCTTGTAATCATTTTGTTTTCACAAAATTTATGAAACCAAAAAACAAAGCTTAGCCAACGTGTTGTTTACTATTACTGTTTTATGGGTATATGAATAGCAAAATCTGGGGAGCAAGTTGAAATAAGATCAGTATGTATGGAATCACATATACTTAACATGTACTGTACTGTACGTCTTTAAAATGCTTTTAATGAGTGACTAAAAGGTACATGAATTGGTCAACTCTAGTGCATAATAAAGGCTAGCAGCAATACTGAGAGTTATCATCCACTCATCAACCTCATGAATGCATGTCACAATCATACATGCTCTTTACTACTGAGTGTAACTAAATTTTGTCATTTTCATATGCTTCAATTATTGGGAAACAGGATGTAACAAAAACTTGTAGCCACAGTGTCCCAGAGGACTGAGACTGAAAACCACTGCTGTTTTATTTTTAGTGGGTGAATAAGACAAAGAACACAAACATCCCTTAGATAGCAATGCACTGTTTAGAGCCATATAGAGCAATTTTGCAGTCTATAGGATGATAATATAAGCATCCTTTGACATTATGCTAATCAATATATTCTTGAAGCAAAATTTGAAAAACACAATTATGGCAGAACAACAGCTTAACTGAATCTGAAGCAACTGTAAATCTGGATCTCACAATTTACTATATGATTATGTTAACTTCAACCAGAGAAATTTGGAAACAGTCAGATATATAGGAGATTAATTTAATAAGAACAATATATTTTCTGTTTAAAGTTCTAATAACAACAATAAGAAGGACTGCTAAGTATTCAAAAAAAACAGACCCATTCACTTTAAGTAACTGTCTGCTTCCAACATTTGCTTAGTTTTTAGTAACATAGGATTAAGCCTAGAATCAATAGCAATAAAATATTCCTTAACACTTTAGTCAACAAATACATTAACACGTTTAGGTTTCCTGTTAATGAATAAGAAGACAGTCATTAATAAGACATAAGGATTTTGTGAGGTTCTTACCCCCTGTTTAGCCAATTGGCCTCATTATTTACCACGTGGAAGTGTTTCTCTGTGATATTTGAGCTGCAAAAATTAAAACCTTCTGTTGTTCATGTAGGAAATTTTACTGCAGACATTTGAAGTAATATTTACAGGTCTGGTTTAGGTACAGGTTTACATATAGGGTGTATAGTGGGTTTTTTTTTTTCGCTTAACACCTTTCAGAAATTGTAGCCTATGTTTTAATGGCAGTTGCTTAATATCTTTAAGGGAATCACACTGATTGTTGCTAGGCATCTTCTATTATCTCAGGTAATCCTTTTGTAAAATCAAAGCATATGCTAGGTTCATTTCATAATGTTTCAGGCCAAAATTTCAGTACCTGAGAGTTTGCAACTATGTTCTTTTTAGGTGCATCACAAACTAAAAGAAGTTGACACAGGAACCTCTCCAAGAACTAATGCAGTGGGGATTAGCATTAAGCACAGCACTTACCCAATCCAGAGGTTTGCATGATAACAAAGAAACAACAAATGTAATGTGTGGGTTGTTAGTAAATATGTGTAATACAAAAAGGAGCCAATTGGCTGAAAAAGCCTGTATGCCTTAGTGGGTTACACTGAAAGCGAAACAGGTTTGGTGCTACTACCATAGGAAGAAAAAAGTCATGTGCACAAATGCAGGATAAACCACTATCACATTAAATAAAAAGTAACTGTTACTCAGAATTGTTAAAAATATTATCCAGCCTTCTTGCGCTATTTTTCACCGTATCCAATTTGTCTAGCCCTTTATTAATATACAGCGAGTCTAAGAGCCATTCATATTGGTCAACTTTGTTTTTTGTCATGCAAAATAAATAAACAAAGAATTATGCCACTGAACTTTTTATTTTTTGTAATGACAGGTGGTAAAAAACAGCAAGTGCTGTAAATCTCAGCAAGCACTTTCAAAAAGTGTGACATGATTGAAGTCAATGAGTTCCAACATAGTAGTCTATAAAGGCTTTCTTCAGTTCTAAGGCCATACAAGACCTGATTAAGGCCCTTGAACTTTTGTCAAGGAACCTTGAAATATTACAGATTCTAAAGCTCCAAATACAAAACAATTATTTGAGTAACAAAATATAATGCTGGAAAAAAAACATTGAAAAAATTTGCTTAAAAGAAAAAATTGTTTAAAACAACATTAAATCTAGCTCTAAAGAAGAACATCAAAAAGACAACACAAGTCACTTCTATGTGATCAACAAAAGCATCTGTTCAACACCTTTGGTCCCTTTAAAAAAATGAACAATATAACATCACACACCATAGTATGTATACTGCACTCTACTAGGAGTATGTGTGTTACAATCTTACTGAATATAAATATTTGATCACAAAATTGTTGATTTTTTTTTGACTTGCATGTCTTTTATGAGATAGAACTGCTAAGCTGTTAAAAATACTGTAGTCACACATAGCAACAGCATATTGATGGTTTTGTACAATGAGAAATGTGAGTTAAAAGCTGTCATCACTACTGGCAAACACCATCAACAGCTTTCCCTTTACAAAGCTACTCTTGCCACCACATTCCAAGTATGTATGCCCTATAGTTTTGAATATATAGCGTCTGTATGCTGTTAATGACACATAAGAAAAGAAGGGTTTGGTCCCTGAAGCATGGGATGTATAACAGCTGTTTAATGCAATCTGGCAAATTCATTCACAGCAGATATCAGTGATACATTTTTTGTTTTCTTATTTATTTTTCCATTGGGTTCCCTGAATTGAGAAAGATATGAGTAGGATGATTGGATGTCATTGCTGTTGGGTAGCTGAAATGCAGGCCCTCTAGGAATACACTGAGTTAATGTGTCTTTTCTACAGAGCTGCTAAAAGGCAAACTTTCAGAATGAGGCATGTCACTGACACATACTACAACATCTAATCTCAGACTTTTTATGTTCAGCCTACTGCTGAATAAATTGAATCAACTGAAAGAAAGTAATCTAGAAACAGTCTTCCTCAATTCAGTCACTCTTGTTTTATAAAAAAAAAGTTGCTCCTCTTTGAGATCTTTTCAGTTGGTGTATGTTCTTTTATGTCGTAAAAGGTTTTACATCCATACTTTTGATCATAGAAAATGTTTTAGTAATTTGATTTGACTCTACTATGACCAATATTAACTGCCAAGCATGCTGCATGTTTTGTTCTCCATTAAGCAGTTTCACATTAAACTACACATGCTGTCATCTCCTCTGTGACAAATGTGAATTAATGATGTGACAAGAGGCTTCCAAGCCTGTCATCTACTGGCTTAGCAGAACAAGAGCAGTGAAGCTAAATGATGCGTCTTTCACACACAATGTGTAGCCTCTTGGTTGACTTTTGTGTTCACTAAACATGCAAAGATAAGCAAGAGGCAGATATACCTCTTTTTATCATCTATATATATAATTCACTAAGGAAGGGCGTGGATTCACTAATCCGCCACCAAGTAAGACACCTATGGCGCACGCAGGAAGGAGCCACGCCGGAGGTGAATCTCCATATGCTGTGTGTAAAACGGTTTGCGAGGGGTATCCCATGGGATCCTTAAAACAATCCTTTACAACTGAGGTTAAAACACAATGAACTAAGCAGTCTTTAAAAACCGAGTTTTCGGTTACGACGACGCATCGCATGCACCATAGCAAACTGTTTTACACACTACATACAGCAATTCGCATCCGCAACAAACATGCGTCTTCTTAGATGCTCCTGCAGGAACACAGAAAGTCTACATGAGTCACAGGTGCATCTAGACTGTGCAAAGACGACAACGACTCAAGTGACGAGTTGGAGGTGGGCACATGAGCGATGGCGGTCCGCCAGTTTTCAGTCACAGACGATTGTGTGTTTTCCGTGCATTGTTACAATGTTGCTTTTCTTGCTGATTTATTATATTACCGATTTTTCAAATGTTAATTTTCTCCCTGTGCTTAAAAATCATTAAAAAACCGGCCTGATTATGCGGCGTATGGTACGCCGCAGGTTGGCTAGTTATTTTTATTTGTAACATGGTACAACAATAATACTGAAACACTATAGTATTAATTTGATGGGGGTCATTTTTCTTTACTCCTTTGAACAGGAAAAAGTTTTCACCTGTAGTAAGTTTGAACATTTAGCAGAAAACATATAGTAATTTAGTCATTCTTTTTTATTGTGGTTCAATTAAATATAGAAAGGTCTTTATATTAGTTTAATCTGTGAGTCAAACTATCTCAATCATACTAAAATGTGCCTCTTTTTAGGCTGCAGTAAAAGTATTCTAATTATTTGCTATAGAATTGTTGGTATTAGTTAATGAATAAATTTATCAAGAACAGATGACTTTAATGTGTACTAACAGGAAACACTCACTTGTAAAACTTACTGAACATTTGTACTTTTATTAGTGGATAATACAGTTTTAGCTAATAGAAATGAGTAAGAAATAATTTTCTTAAAAATGTCTTCACTGTTTGCATAATATAATTAAGTTTAAATGAAAATCGTAATGCTTTTCTGGAATATGAGTATTTGGTTTTAAATTGTGCATGTTATAGAGCTCAGATTTCAAAATAAGATTTACTGTAGTTAGTGTTTATAAAATAACTGTGGTCTTTTGTTTCATTTTAAAAATGTATTTATTTTTGGGGAACTTCACACTCAATTCTTATATACATATATGCTTACAGGCAGTACCAAGAGGGCTGTTGAACAGCCTGTTGTAGGACGCAGGGCCCATCTCTGAATGCCTCTTGTCCGTTCTTGTCCATCTTTTTTTTCTTTCTTTCTTTCTTTCTTTTTTCTTTTTTTTTCCTTTTTTTTGTAGGATTGCTTTTTTTACTGTCTGGTTTACGACCCTCAACAGAAGACACTTCTGGCAGACAAGGGGGAAATCAGAGTTGGACCTCGGTTCCAAGCTGACATAACAGATTTACTAAATGAAGGTATTTAATCTTATTTTGTAATACATTATAAATAGTTATTTTTGATAGAACAGAAGTCTCAATTTCCATTATTTTGTCAAACATTCAGTAAGATCACAGTACAAAAAAACAAGACAAATACAATAAAACTATAAATAGATTGATTTATTTATTAGTGAAATGTATCTGTTCACACAATGTAACAAACATGTAAAGATGGACCAGATATACACTGATCTTTTTTTTTTTTACCAATAAACATGAAACAAATTTGTTTAGACAAAGCTAAGATGCAGTGTATACAAATCAAAGACTACATTACAAATTTGTTTAGACAAAGCTAAGATGCAGTGTATACAAATCAAAGACTATATTACAAGAAATGCCAAGAATTATTACACCAGATAAAAGTCCATTAAGAACAGGCATAATGAGTGAACATATATTTTTAAAATTTCAAACTGTGACCAAAACATCCACCCATCCATGAATTTTCTTGACCTGCTTTTTCTATTAAAGCTGCTAGAGTCTGTTGAAATAGTATTAGGTGTAAGGCAGTCATTAACCTCAAATACAATGGTAGTCCATCAAAGAACACTCGCATATACTAATACTGTGACATTTTAGGTGTTACCAGTAAACCTCCTGAACACTTTGCCTTTTTGTGATGCAGGGTTAAATTTGAATGGAATATGCACACAGAATTTGGGAGAATATTGTGACTCGGCTGGAAATCAAGTAAAGGTCCAGGGAAATGTAAGGAATTCCTATTAACTGCAGTAACAGTAAGCAATCCAACCAGAAGATTATCAAAGAAAGAAATTAAATAGATACTTGTTCCCAAGATCCTGTATGAAATAATTGCATGAAAGCATTAATCACAATTAAGTCTGGTTTTCAGAAAATGTCCTTTTTGGATAGGTTTCATTCCTCCGTCCATATTTTTAATACACCTCTTCCAGTGCAAGATGTTGGGGTGATGGAGCCTATTCTGGGAACACTGCGGTAAAAGCAACAATCAGCCCTGGTTGAATCCATTGCCATGCCTATGTAGGCCATTCCAATGCACACAGATATCACCAGCTTAAATACTGACTAACCTGCCAATATGTGTTTTAGCCTTGCACAACCATCAGAGAAAATTGCATCTCTAATGCAAGAAACATTAAGTTCTATGAATAGGCAATGCAGCCTGATGTATTGGCATACTGTGGATGAAAATTGTATGAATTTTTATTCATGTATGAAATATTCCTATACGATAAAATACAGTACAGTTTATTTTTGTATAGCCCAAAATCACACAAGAAGTGCCACAATGGGCTTTAACATGCCCTTTTGATAGTCCCCCACCTTGACTCTCTAAGAAGACAAGGAAAAACTTCCAACAATAAACTTGTAGGGAAAAAAAATGGAAGAAACCTTGGGAAAGACAGTTCAAAGAGAGACCTCTTTCCAGGTAGGTAAATATAATATACAGAACAGAACACAGGTAATTCTCAATACAATATAACAGTGCAATAGAAATATTATGAGTACAGAAAAGAATTCAGCAGTAGATGATATTACATAATACTGTTTGGATTTGTTCAAAGTGTCCTGGAGACCTCGGCCATCAAGTTGCCTCCCCCTATTGGCAATTCCACAGCTGAGTCAGTGCTGGACCAGCAAATCTGATGAAAGGACACCTCTACCAGATAATTCTTGCAATCCCCTATCAGAGATGACTTTACCTTAGGCAGGCAAAACAACTTGGCAGTAGGGCAATGACACCAAGTGCCACATTTGAGCACCAACAAGAGGAACAGAATAGGTGAGGGTTAATAAAAAATTATAACTATCATATTACTTATGTTTTAGTGCTAATGACTAACAACAGAGATGCAGTATGTACAGTTAATCAGCAGCTTTAGTCAGGATATGCCAAACTGAAGTATTGAATCTTCAGCTTGGATTTGAAAGCTGAGATGGAAGGGGCACCTCTGATAGTAACAGGCAAACCATTCCACAGTTTAGGGGACCTGTAACTTTTAATGTACGTTCTGGTTTGTAAGTCGTGATAAGTTCATATAAGTAAGGCGGACCTTGGCCATTTAAATCTTCAAAAGGAGGATTTGTAAATCTGCCCTAAACTTAACAGGGAGCCAGTATAAGGATTTAAGAACTGGAGTTATGTGTTCGTATTTTCTTGTTCTTGTAATAATTCTTACAGCAGCATTTTGGATTAACTGGAAGCTGTATAAAGAACAGTTTGAACATCTATTGAACACCAAATTCAATCAATCAATCAACATTTATTTATATAGCACATATTCATACAAAAAAATTTAGCTCAAAGTGTTTTACAAAATGAATAGAAAAATAGAAGACACAATAAAAAATAAACATAAGTCAATATTAATTAACATAGAATAAGAATAAGGTCCGATGGCCAGGGTGGACAGAAAAAACAAAAAAAACTCCAAAGGCTGGAGAAAAAAAATAAAATCTGTAGGGGTTCCAGACCAAGAGACCGCCCAGTCCCCTCTGGGCAATCTACCTAACATAAGTCAAACAGTCCTCTTTGTATTTAGGATTTTCATGGAAGGACCTGATGATGATGGTCACATAGACTTCTGGCTTTCAGTCCATCAATGTTAGTGCATCATGATGCTTTGAGTAGGTGGTGGTGGAAAAAGAGAAACAGAAGAGAGAGTAGGAGTCAGTATGGATTTTGGAGCCACTGTGAATAGTTATTATGAAGAATTGAACATACAGAGTATCAGTATTAAGTTAAAGTGAAGTTATAAAAAGGCCATGTTAAAGTAATGTGTTTTCAGCAGTGTTTTAAAGTGCTCTACTGTATTTGCCTGGCGAATTCCTATTGGCAGGCTATTCCAGATTTTAGGTGCATAACAGCAGAAGGCCGCCTCACCACTTCTTTTAAGTTTAGCTTTTGGAATTATAAGGAGACACTCATTTGAAGATCTAAGGTTACGATTTGGAATATAACGTGTCAGGCATTCCGTTATATAAGATGGAGCGAGATTATTTAAGGCTTTATAAACCATAAGCAGTATTTTAAAGTCAATCCTGAATGACACAGGCAACCAGTGTAGTGACATCAAAACTGGAGAAATGTGTTCGGATTTTCTTTTCCCAGTTAGGATTCTAGCAGCTGCATTCTGCACTCGTTGCAAGTGATTTATGTCTTTTTTGGGTAGTCCTGAGAGGAGTGCGTTACAGTAATCTAGTCTACTGAAAACAAAAGCGTGAATTAATTTCTCCGCATCTTTCAATGATATAAGAGGTCTAACTTTAGCTATGTTTCTTAAGTGAAAAAATGCTGTCCAAGTGGTCTGATGAATATGCGATTTAAAATTCAGATTACAGTCAACGGTTACCCCTAAATTTTTTACTTCCGTCTTAACTTTCAATTCTAGTGCATCAAGTTTATTTCTGATAACCTCACTGAATCCATTATTGCCAATTACTAAAATTTCAGTTTTCTCTTTATTTAGTTTGAGAAAATTACTATTCATCCATTCAGAAATACCAGTAAGACATTGCGTTAGTGTATCGAAAGAGTCGGAGTCATCAGGTGCTATAGATAAGTTAAAAATTGCAGTTGCCAATCCTACTAGAAATAAATGCATGAATTAATTTCTCAGAATCCTGCTTATTTAGAAAATTCCTTAATTTCCCAACATTTTTAAGATGGAAGAAACATGATTTATACAACTTAGTTATGTGCACTTTAAATGACATACTAGAATCAAAGATAACTCCTAGATTGCAGGATGATTCAGTAAAAGTAATGCTGATTCCAACTGAATTAAATGATGACAAAATATTGTTGCAATCAGCATCACTCTCTCCAGTAATTAACATCTTTGTTTTATCTGTAAAATGGTAAATGGCCTGTATTTGATATAGCGCCTAACTAGAGTTCAAGAACCCCCCTAGGCGCTTTACAACACAACAGTCATTCACCCATTCACACACACATTTATACGCTGGTGATGATAAGCTACTATGTAGCCACAGCTGCCCTGGGGCACACTGACAGAAGTGAGGCTGCCGAACACTGGCGCCACCAATCCTTCCGACCACCACCAGCAGGCAAGGTAGGTTAAGTGTCTTGCCCAAGGACACAACAGCTGCATTCTCATGCCGGGAGCCAGGATCAAACCTGCGACCCTCTGATTGCTGGACCACCCGCTCTACCCACTGAGCTACTGCTGCCCCATCTGTGTTTAAAGACAAGTACTGTAGTTCTCATCCATCCACTCATATAATTCACTAACACTACTAATTAAAGACAACATCTGAGAAACTTCATTTGGTCTTAAAGAAAGGTACAACTGGGTGTCATATGTGTACGAATGAAAATTAACTTTATGTTTCCTAATGATAGATCACAGTGGAAGCATGCAAAGTGAAAACAGTAAAGGTCCCAGTACTGAGCCTTGCAGAACACTATATCTCAGTTTTGTGTAAAAGTATGGAGTACTGTCAGCACATTTCTCTACATACTGGGATCGATTTGATAAGTATAAGACTTAAACCAGGCAAGGACAGTGCCTGTAAGCCACTAGCCTGTGCAGTAAAATGGAATGTTCTTGTAATTAACATGATATTAGTGCCTTGACAAAAAGAACATTGCAAATTGCTGTCCTTGCTGGACATATAACTTGAAAGAAAAAATACTGGCAAAAATCCAACTTTTAGGAGACCTACCTGATCTGAGAGATACCTAGGTATAACCTGGTGGTGATCATAAAAATGTCTATGAAAATATAATAATCCCTCATTTTACAAAGATGCCTGAAATTAGACATAAAAGTATTTAAATAAAATTAAAATACTTTGTGGTAAAATGGGAAAATAGTATTATTTTGCAGATTTTGCAAAATTTTTAAAATGTTGAATTTTCATTGTTAGTTTCACGTAAGCTTTGGAATAGCTGTCTAGTTAACCTGTTTTACATATCTTTTTTGAACGAAAAATTACTTTCTTTACTTTTTTGGTCTACAGAGTTATAAAATATCAAATTAGGATCCTGATATGATTTAATTTGACTTGTAACTGGAGTTATATTTAACCTTTTAAGGATATGTATTTAGGTAGCATGCTATTGTAAATCATTGTAGCCTGGTTACTGTTAATGTGCAGTTTTTACATTTTTCCTGTAATTGTGTGGGTTTTTCTTCAAGCTTCTGTGGGTACTCTGGGTTTTTTGCTTCATCCTGAAAATGTTCATGTGAGGATAAATGAAAATAAATGGGCCCTATTGGTGTTTGTGCGCAAGTCCTGTGTTGGGGTCCCATTCAGCTATAGTACATGCAGTGTGCCGGGTGCTGCTAGTACAGAAATATAGAAGTTTGAATTTTCCATTAGATAAACAATTTGCCTAATGATTATAGTGATATTTGTTAAAGAATGTTGTTTCATCCATTTTTATAACCTACTTTTTTAAGTTAGAGTGTCATGGGCATCTAAAGCATAGCCTGATAGCATCAAGTAAAAGGCAGAAACTATTAATGAATACAACCCCAGTCCATCATAAGACCTACCGTACACACATCCCAAGCCAATCATGACTTGCCAGTTGACATAATGTGCAAATTTTATGGGTTGTACCAGTAAGTAACTGAAGAAAATTTATAGGGATAATGTGCAAAATCCATACAGAAAGCAACTGGTCTGGGAATCAAACTTTGATGCCTGTTGAGCTGTGGCAATAGCATCTACAATTACACCACAGTGTCTCCAAAACATATCCTGTTACTGGTATAATCATTAATTATATTAACAAGGATGCTTTTCGTATTGTCTGTATTATCCACTATCTTAAACATTTCTCATTAAGAGTCACATCAAAAGGAGCCCTTCTTGTCTGTGAAAAAATAAACAATACTAGAAATGTCTGAATTATTAGAGTAAGTGGACTGCCAAACCATGTAATTAAATAAAGAAAAATGTATCATTAACAGCAAGAATTGGCTTTTAATTTTATAACATTAGCTGCAGTGAAACCAGTGACCTTGAGACCTGTGAGCAGAATACTTTTTGACCTGGACTAGTTCAGTACTTATTGTTATCTGGCAGTTGGTATAAGAAAATAAATACAAAGCTATTTAGGTTTTAAAATCTTAAAAAGCAAGTCAGTTAAAAATAAAGGCAATAAAGTATGTTTCACTAGTGACAATCATTAATTATTAATTTAAAAAGAGGGTGGAATAAAACCCCACAACCACTATGGCTCTCTGGATACTGATTTTGAGACTTCCTTTCTAGGGTGTGGGGCAAACGCCTTGATAATCTCATTTGCAGAGTTGCAAAAGAACTTTCATGCCTGGCAGAAAACCAGCAGAGATTAACTAACTGAGGGTGGTGCTGTCATTGATCTTGGTATAGCCTGTCATTCCTAGCTTGAACAAGCCTGAACAAGAAAAATACAGAGACTAAGAACATTCCTAGAAAAATTTTGACTTAAATTATTGTGTCAGTCCATCCTGACATGTTGCCACTGTGGTACATTGCTTTCTTTTCTGTAGTTTAAACACTACTGATTACATCTGTGGTATCTCAAAATATTACATTTTAAACATGTTATTTACAGTAGACATAACTAACTCTACTTATTTAGGTACTTTTTGCAGTTTATTAAGGAAGTATCATTTGTAAAATGTACATGACAGTTGCCTGTTAGCATCCTGTGAGACACAGAACTCTCAGAACAAACTGTTGCTGTTTATGAAAACTTCCAAAGAATTTTAGATGTGTAACATAGTTACATACATCAACTTTTGTATGGACATTGTAGTTCCAGTAAGAACAGTATGCTGCTGTGCTAACAACAAGCCGTGGATTACAAGTGACATCAAGGGCCTTTTGAACCAGAAGAAAAGGGCTTTTAAAGGCAGTGATCAGCATGAGCTGAAGCATGTGCAGAAGGAACTCTGAGTCCAGCTCAGTGCGGAGAAGAAGCAGTACAGGAGAAAGTTGGAGCAGAAGTTGCAGACTAACTGCACTAAGGAAGTGTGGGATGGGATGAAGATCATCACTGGCTGCAGCTCGAAGCGGGGTGCCACCATCGAGAGAGATGTGGAGAGAGCAAACCAGATGAACAACTTCTTTAACAGGTTTGAGCACCCTAACCCACTGTCACCTCGGAGTACTGCACCCTCCACCCATCCTTCTGCTGATACCAGCATAGGAGAGACATCCCCACCCACAATTACAGCAGCCCAGATAAGCAGAGAGCTGAGGAGACATGTGAGGAAGACCATGGAGTGGCTGCTGCTTCACCAGCTGAGGCCACAGGTCCGCCATGCCCTCGACCCTCTGCAGTTTGCATAACAGGAGAAGGTGGGAGCGGAGGATGCCATCATCTACAGTATATGCTACACCGATCCCTCTCCCACTTGGACAGAGGCAGTGGTGCTGTAAGAATTATGTTTCTGGACTTCTCTAGCACCTTCAACACCATCCGACCTCTGCTCCTTAGGGACAAGCTGACAGAGATGGGAGTAGATTCATACCTGGTGGCATGGATCGTGGACTGTCTTATAGACAGTCCTCAGTATATGCGTCTTGGGAACTGCAGGTCTGACATTGTGGTCAGCAACACAAGAGCGCCGCAGGGGAATGTACTTTCTCCGGTCCTGTTCAGCCTATATACATCGGACTTCCAATACAACTCGGAGTCTTGCCACGTTCAAAATTTCCCTGACGACACTGCTATCATGGGCTGCATCAGGAGTGGGCAGGAGGAGGAGTATAGGAACCTATTCAAGGACTTTGTTAAAGGGTGCGACTCAAATCAAACAGTATCATGTGCAGACAGAGGAGCAGCTTCAGTGGCAGACTGCTGTCACTGCCCTGCTCCACTGACAGACTGAGGAGATCGTTCCTCCCCCACACTATGCAACTCTTCAATTCCACCCGAAGGGGTAAACGTTAACATTATACAAAGTTATTGTCTGTTTTACCTGCATTTTTATTACTCTTTGATTTTATATTGTTTTTATCAGTATGCTGCTGCTGGAGTATGTGAATTTCCCCTTGGGAATCTATCTATCTAAATCTATCTATCTATCTATCTATCTATCTATCTATTAGCAAAGGAGAATGCAGTAAAATGTTTGACTCTGAATGTGACATTGGACTGTTGCTACATTTCTTTCAGCTAATAGCAAATAGGCAACTATTTGGATGACATACTGTAAATATTTACAAGTCTTGATATAGAATACAAGTTAATACATACTGTATCACTATACGTCACATGTTTCCGTTATTTCAAAGGACTATGGTTTATTGTTCAGAATTTTTGTTAACAACTATGATATAATGTGTTAACTACAGTAATCCCTCGCTATATCGCGCTTCGACTTTCGCTGCTTCACTCTATCGCGGATTTTAAATGTAAGCACATCTAAATATATATCACGGATTTTTCGCTGGTTCGCGGCTTTCTGCGGAAAATGGGTCTTTTAATTTATGGTACATGCTTCCTCAGTTTGTTTGCCCAGTTGATTTCATACAAGGGACGCTATTGGCGGATGGCTTAGAAGCTACCCAATCAGAGCATGTATTACATATTAACTAAAACTCCTCAATGATATAAGATATGCTTCCCACGCGGTGCTTGATTTTTTGCTTCTCTCTATCTCTCTCACTCTCTCTGCCTGATGGAGGGGGTGTGAGCAGAGGGGCTGTTTGCACAGAGGACACGGACACTCCTCTACAAAATCCTGCTTTATCGCGGTGCTTCTGCATACTTAAAAGCACGTATTGATTTTTTGATTGTTTGTTTTTCTTAGCAAGTGCTCTCTCTGACATTCTCTTCTCCTGACGGCGTTCCTTTGAAGAGAAGATATGTTTGCATTCTTTTAATTGTGAGAAAGAACTGTCATCTCTGTCTTGTCATGGAGCACAGTTTAAACTTTTGACTAAAGGGTGTTATTTCATGTCTAGAGGGCTCTAATAATGTTAACAGTGTGGGAGAGCTTATAAGGGCTTAAAATATATACAAATAACTATACAAACATATGGTTTCTACTTCGCGGATTTTCACCTATCGCGGGGGGGTCTGGAACGCAACCCCCGCGATCGAGGAGGGATTACTGTATACATTTACACTATAAACAAAACTTCATGATAAATGATTTATTATAATAATCTCTTGTGGAATACACTACTGTGTAATGTGATGGACCTAATACTGTCTATAAGTTTCTATTTTTAATACAAACATTTAGGCTTTTTAGTAATCTTCATATTCTTCATTAGAGTAATTTCTAAGCAGATAAGATACTTTAAAGAGGTTTGGGTAATGGAATTATTTATTATTAGAAATTATTAAAAGAATGAATAATCTATTTAAAAAGAGATTTGGTTAGTGGAATTATTAATTTTATAAGATATTAAAAGACAGAGATACAAAATATGTGGAAAGCTTTATTTATGGTTCATTCTTACGTTCAGAAAATACTACAACGCTGTATAATTCTGATCAAAATCTAATGACTCTTCATAGGCATTTTCATTCTTCTTCATTCTCTTTTTACTGTGGTTTAGTAAAGAACACCAAAAATGAACAGTGTGTTTAATTTAGATTTCTGTTAAAAAAAGCTAGTCTAGTCTATCTATTGATTCAATATAATAGGGCACATTGCTGATATTAATTAGGCCACACTTGTATATTCTTCACTGTCTTTTCATTGTACTGAATAGGATCAAGAAGTTCTACAATATTGCATTCAATCATAGAATTAAAAATAAATCAGGCAAATAAACTATTAGTTTTAATAAACTCTGTGAAGATATAGTAGAGTTAAAACCTGTTACACTTTCATTATTTCAAAATAGGCTTCCAGAAACCGGTCAGTTTCCTTTCCCTACACAAGGCAAGATAATCATGAACACTGTTGCTTTAAGAATTATTCTGTATTGTTTAATTTTTAATAAAACTTACATTCAGGAATATTCATATTAAGTCGGGATGTATTTTCAAGTATGTCATTAGCATGTGTAGTCATCATCAATAAATTGCATATGTGGCCTGCAGCATACAGTAATCCCTCCTCGATCATGGGGGTTGCGTTCCAGAACTCCCCGCAATAGGTGAAAATCCGCGAAGTAGAAACCATATGTTTGTATGGTTATTTTTATATATTTTAAGCCCTTAGAAACTCTCCCACACTGTTTATAAATATTCTCTGCACAGTTATACAGTAAACCCTCGTTTATCGAGCTTAATCCGCTTCAGACAGATAAATGAATTTCCACGAAGTAGGATTCTTTATTTATAAATCTAATATTTTCGCAGTTAGAGCACAGAAAACCTGTTTACGACCTTCTAAATACGTTTTTTAACATTATTAGAGCCCTCTAGACATGAAAGGACACCCTTTAGTCAAAAGTTTAAACTGTGCTCCATGACAAGACAGAGATGACAGTTCTTTCTCACAATTAAAAGGATGCAAACATATCTTCCTCTTCAAAGGAGTGCTGTCGGGAGCAGAGAATGTCAGAGAGAGAGAGAAAAGTAAACAAGCAAAAATCAACAGGGCTTTTAAGTTACCGAAGCACCGCAATAAAGCGGCCGCAATGAAGGGATCAATGTGAAAATAGTCTTTCAGCATTTTTTAGAGGCTTGTCCATATCTTCTAAGCAAACAGCCTCTGTGCAAACAGCCCCTCTACTCACACCCACTCCGTTATAAGCAGAGAATGTCAGAGAGAGTGAGAGAAACAGAGAAAATCAAAAATCAGTACGGGCTGTTAGAGCTTTGAAGTGTGTGAAGCACCGCGTGGGAACCATATCGTATATCAATTGAGGAGTTTTATTTAATACGTAATACGTTCTCTGATTGGGCGGCTTCTCAGCCATCCGCCAATAGCGTCCCTGGTATGAAATCAACTGGGCAAACAAACTGAGGAAGCATGTACCATAAATTAAAGGCCCATTGTCCTCAGAAATCCACGAACCAGCAAAAAATCTGTGATATATATTTAGATATGCTTACATTTAAAATCCGCGATGGAGTGAAGCCGCGAAAGTCGAAGCGCAATATAGCGAGGGATCACTGTATTCATTTCATGTGCCTACAGTTAATTATATCCATATAAGAACCTGCTGTACTTGATACTACATAGAAGCTATATACTATGAGATGTTCCTGTCATTGCACCATGCATCAGTAGTTTTTTTTTTAAATTACATTACATCAGTATTCTGCGGTGGGCTGGCACCCTGCCTGGGATTTGTTCCTGCCTTGCGCCCTGTGTTGGCTGGGATTGGCTCCAGCAGAACCCTGTGACCCTGTGTTTGGATATAGCGGGTTGGAAAATGACTGACTTTTGACGACTGTATACCTATTTCTTCCTGTGTCTTTGCAAATCAAACCAGTACTTTTTGTAATAACTTGTAAACAGTCTTAAAATATTGGATTGTCAATGACAAGATGTATCTTGGATCAAAAATAGCAGTTGACTTTTAGTTCCCTGGACTTGCAAAGATCATACAAGTAACAACATTACATAAACATAATAACATAGCATTCACAAACCGACTTAATCCAATTCATCTTCATGAGGAAGTCAGAACCAACACCAGCAACATCAGGCTCAAAGTACAAGCTAATCCTAGATGGGGTAACAGAAATTCAAATCCAGGACACTAGAGCTTTGAGACAGAAGGGCTGATTTGTAAAAGTAATTATGTATCAGATTAAATGATGGCTTCAAACTTAAATAAATGTACATGTATATAATTTAACTGTATATTACATTGGAAAAAGGCAAGATTTATCTTTATGAAAACTCTTAAGTGAATTAGGGGAGTTTAAAGTATTGGCATCTTTTCCATTGTATAAAATGGTATTTATGTACCTAGGTATGTTTTTTCTGTCTGTTACTGTTTTACAAGTATAAAATAACTAGACTGACAGAAAATGGAACAGTAGGTAGTAACAGTATTTTGTTTTGACTCTAGGTAAGGCAGGGCAACATAACACAAAGCAGTAGGCTTTATAGAGCAACATAGATAGAAGCCATGACACAACTGAACCATTTATTAATGGTTTATGATATCAGCACAGTTGTCTACTAATTATACAATACAATACATACAATTTATTTTTGTATAGCCCAAAATCACACAAGATGTACCGTAATGGGCTTTAACAGGCCCTGCATCTTGACAGCCCCTCAGCCTTGACTCTCTAAGAAGACAAGGAAAAACTCCCAAAAAATAAAAAACCCTACTAGTGAAAAAATGGAAGAAACCTTGGGAAAGGCAGTTCAAAAAGATACCCCTTTCCAGGTAGGTTGAGCGTGCAGTGGGTGTCAAAGAGAAGGGGGTCGATACGATACAATACACAGAACAAAACTCAAGCAATCCTCAATACAGTATAACAGTAAAATAAAAATATTACAAGTACACAGCAGAATTTAACAGTAGATGATATCACACAATATGATTTTGATTTGTTTAACGTCCTTTAGACCACAGCCATCAAGCTGCCTCCCCCAATTGGCCATGCCACAGCTGGGATACCGCTGGGCCAGCCAATCTGATGAAAGGACCCCTCTACCCAACGATTCCTGTGATCCTCCATCAGAGATGACTTTACCTTAGGCAGGCAAAAACACTTAGGAGGTGGGCAGTGGCACCAAGTGCCACATTTGAGTACCAAGAAGAGAAACAGAATAGGTGAGGATTAGTAACAAATTCTAACTTATCTTTTTATTTGTGTTTTAGTGCTAATTACCATCAAAAGATATGCAGTCTGTACAGTTAATTAGCAGCTCTAGTTAGGATAAGCTAAACTGAAGTAGTGAGTCTTCAGCTGGGATTTGAAACCTGAGACTGAAGGGGCATCTCTTATAGTAGCAGGCAGACCATTCCACAGTTTAGGGGCCCTGTAACTCAAAGCTCAACGTCTCACTGTTATTTTATTAATCCTTGGAATCATAAGCAGATCAGCATCTTGAGATCTTAATGTGCGCTCTGGTTTGTAATTCATGATAAGTTCAGACAAATAAGCCTGACCGTGGCCATTTAATGCATTATATGTTAAAAGGAGGAGTTTGAAATCTGCCCTAAACTTAACTGGGAGCCAGTGTAAGGATTTAAGAACTGAAGTTATGTTTGTATTTTCTTGTTCTTGGATTAACTGGAGGCTGTACTGTATAAAGAACAATTTGAATATCTAGTGAACACAGCATTGCAGTAGTCAATCCTTATAGAAATAAATGCATGAATTAATTTCTCAGAATCCTGTTTATTTAGAAAGCGCCTTAATTTCCCAACATTTTTAAAATGGAAGAAAATGATTTAGACAACTTTATAATATGCATTTTAAATGACATGCTAGAGTCAAAGATAACTCCTAGATTGCGGGCTGATTCAGTAAAATTAATGGTGATTCTAACTGAGCTAAATGATGACAAAATATTGTTGTGATTAGCGTCATTCTCTCCAATAATTAACATCTGTTTTATCGGTGTTTTAAAGATAGGTAGTTCTCATCCATCCACTCCTTTAATTCACTAGCACAACTAATTAAAGACAACATTGGAGAAACTTAATTTGATCTAAAAGAAAGTTATAACTGGGTGTCAGCCGCATACGAGTGAAAATTAACATGTTTCCTAATGATAGATCCCAGTGGAAGCATGTAAAGTGAAAACAGTACTGAGCCCTGTGGGATTCCATATTTCACTTCTGTGTATAATGATGGAGTACTGTCAACACATTTCTGTACATATTGAAATTGATTTGATCAATAAAAACTAAACCAAGTGAGCACAGTGCCTGTAAGCCCAACATCATTTTCTAGCCTGTGCAGTAAAATGGAATGGTCAGTAGTGTCAAATGCTGCGCTTAAGTCTAACAAAATAATTACAGTGGAGTTTCCTTCATCAGAGGATATCAGAATGTCTTTTACAACACGCGTTAGTGCCATTTCTGTACTATGACCAGTGCGGAAACCAGACTGGAATTTCTCAAATAAATTGGAATGTGTAAGGTGTGACTGAAGCTGAATGATGACTACTTTTTCTAGTATTTTGGAGAGAAAGGGTAAATTTGAAATTGGCTTATTGTTATTAAGAATATGTGGGTCTAGGTCTGACATTTTAAGTAATGGTTTAATGACTGGCACTTTTAGTGCATCAGGTACTGTGCCATGCCATAATGTTGATTGCTAAGAATAGGCGCTGCAAGAACATCCATTGCACTTTTTACTAGTTTTGTTGGCACTGGATTTTAGAAATTAAATTTAAGACTTCCTGTTCAGTTACAAGACTAAAATTTAAGTGTTGAATGCAACGTGAGACACGGTCTGCCAAGCTAGTATGTGGTTTGCACTGTGATGCTGAGATCTAGGATTTTAGATTTTTAATTTTCTCATTAAAGAAGATCATAAAGTCTGTACTGCTAATATCTGTTGGTACTTTACACTGTAGATCTGAATTCCCATTTGTTTGTCTAAACAGTACCCAAAGATTTTTATTATTGCTGTCGATTATTGTAGAATAGTATTCTGAACGAGCTTTAAAGAGAGCTTTTTTACATTTTTTAACACTCTCTGTCCATGCAATTTGAAAGACATGCAGCTTTATTGTTCTCCATCTGCGCTCCAGTCGTGAACAATGAATATGGAAGTCTAGCACTATAATTATGTTGGAATCTGCTTAAATATTTAAAATGAATGCCTGAAAGAATGTGAAGTTGCCTAAATTTTTTGAAGCGATTTGCATTTCGTTACAATGAATTATTCCAAGGCCTCCTCCTTGACCAGAATCTTTAGACTTATGCAGGAATGAGTATTCATTTGGTGACGCCTCAACTAGGGGAACAGTGTCAGATTTACTAAACCAGGTTTCAGTGAGAAGACACAGATCAGATTTTGCATTTAAAGTGGTGTGAAAACTATTTGCCCCCTTCCTAATTTCTTATTCTTTTGCATGTTGGTCACACAAAATGTTTCTGATCATCAAACACATTTAACCATTAGTCAAATATAACACAAGTAAACACAAAATGCAGTTTTAAATGATGGTTTTATTATTTAGGGAGAAAAAATCCAAACCTACATGGCCCTGTGTGAAAAAGTAATTGCCCCCTTGTTAAAAATCACCTAACTGTGGTGTATCACACCTGAGTTCAATTTCCGTAGCCACCCCCAGGCCTGATTACTGCCACACCTGTTTCAATCAAGAAATCACTTAAATAAGAGCTGCCTGACACAGAGAAGTAGACCAAAAGCACCTCAAAAGCTAGACATCATGCCAAGATCCAAAGAAATTCAGGAACAAATGAGAACAGAAGTAATTGAGATCTATCAGTCTGGTAAAGGTTATAAAGCCATTTCTAAAGCTTTGGGACTCCATTGAACCACAGTGAGAGCCATTATCCACAAATGGCAAAAACATGGAACAGTGGTGAACCTTCCCAGGAGTGGCCGGCCGACCAAAATTACCCCAAGAGCGCAGAGACGACTCATCCGAGAGGTCACAAAGACGCCAGGACAACGTCTAAAGAACTGCAGGCCTCACTTGCCTCAATTAAGGTCAGTGTTCACGACTCCACCATAAGAAAGAGACTGGGCAAAACGGCCTGCATGGCAGATTTCCAAGACGCAAACCACTGTTAAGCAAAAAGAACATTAGGGCTCGTCTCAATTTTGCTAAGAAACATCTCAATGATTGCCAAGACTTTTGGGAAAATACCTTGTGGACTGATGAGACAAAAGTTGAACATTTTGGAAGGCAAATGTCCGTTACATCTGGCGAAAAGAAACACAGCATTTCATAAAAGAACATCATACCAACAGTAAAATATGGTGGTGGTAGTGTGATGGTCTGGGGTTGTTTTGCTGCTTCAGGACCTGGAAGGCTTGCTGTGGTAGATGGAACCATGAATTCTACTGTCTACCAATAAAAATCCTGAAGGAGAATGTCCGGCCATCTGTTCGTCAACTCAAGCTGAAGCGATCTTGGGTGCTGCAACAGGACAATGACCCAAAACACACCAGCAAATCCACCTCTGAATGGCTGAAGAAAAACAAAATGAAGACTTTGGAGTGGCCTAGTCAAAGTCCTGACCTGAATCCAATTGAGATGCTATGGCATGACCTTAAAAAGCGGTTCATGCTAGAAAACCCTCAAATAAAGCTGAATTACAACAATTCTGCAAAGATGAGTGGGCCAACATTCCTCCAGAGAGATGTAAAAGACTCATTGCAAGTTATCGCAAACACTTGATTGCAGTTATTGCTGCTAAGGGTGGCCCAACCAGTTATTAGGTTCAGGGGCAATTACTTTTCACACAGGGCCATGTAGGTTTGGATTTTTTTCTCCCTAAATAATAAAACCATCATTTAAAACTGCATTTTGTGTTTACTTGTGTTATATTTGACTAATGGTTAAATGTGTTTGATGATCAGAAACATTTTGTGTGACAAACATGCAAAAGAATAAGAAATCAGGAAGGGGGCAAATAGTTTTTCACACCACTGTAATATAATATAATTTGCCAAAATAGCTTTACTTCCCAGAGAGCGAATGTTCAATAAGCAGCATTTCTTTCTGAAATGCTGATATAATTTTTGTTTTAATTTGAGGTAAATTTCTATTACAGGTGCCCCTGGTGGAGGGTCTGGTTTTATCTCTTGGTCTAATTATACACTTTTTTTTGGCTATCAAGTAATTTAAGGTCTGTATCATGACTAAATTTACTGGGTGCCCCACAACAGGAATTCTGGGTAACAGCTTTTGGAAAGTAACAGGTATGATAAACAACAACTTGTGGTTTAAGATCACATGACTGTGACCTGGATGGTGCTTTAATCAGTCAGCCAGGCAGTTTTGCTGTCATATTTTGGGATAATACATAAAATCCACGCCTTTCCCAAAAATCATCCCAGTTGTTCACAAAGGCTATGCTTTTATGTGCACACCAGGTTTCTAGCCGGCAGTGAAGGGAACACTGTGAAGAGTGTTTTGGAGGTGAAAAGATTGTCAGACAGAGTAATGATATGAAGCTGGAAATTGGAGGTGTAATGATGAATGTTGCTAGTGCATATGTCCAGCAACTTGGGTGTGCAATGGATGAGAAAGAAGATTTCTGGAGTGAGTTGGATGAAGTGATGAACAGTGTACCCAAGGGACAGAAAGTGGTGATTGGAGTGAATTTCAATGGGCATGTTGGAGAAGGGAACAGAGGAGATGAAGAGGTGATGGGTAGGTATGGTGACAAGGAGAGGAATGAAGAAAGTCAGAGGATAGTGGATTTTGCCAAAAGGATGGACATGGCTGTGGTGAATATGTATTTTAAGAAGAGGGAGGAACATAGGGTGATGTACAAGAGTGGAGGAAAATGCACACAGGTGGATTACATCCTATGCAGAAGAGTCAATCTGAAGGAGATTGAAGACTTCAAAGTGGTGGCAGGGGAAAGTGTAGTTAAGCAGCATAGGATGGTGGTCTGTAGGATGATGTTGGTGATAAAGAAGAGGAAGAGAGTGAGGACAGAGCCAAGGATCAAATGGTGGAATTTGTAAAAGGAAGACTGCAAGTTTAGGGAGAAGGTGAGACAAGCACTGGGTGGCAGTGAAGAATTACCAGACAGTTGGGAAACTACAGCAGATATAGTAAGGGTGACAGCAAGAAGGGTGCTTGGTGTGATATCTGGTCAGAGGAAAGAGGAAAAGGAAACCTGGAATGAAGAAGTACAGGAGAGCATACAGAGGAAGAGGATGGCAAAGAAGAAGTTGGATAGTCAGAGAGATGCAGAAAGTAGACAAGAGTACAAGGAGATAAGGCACAAGGTGAAGAGAGAGGTGGCGAAGGCTAAAGAAAAGGTGTATGATAAGTTGTATGAGAGGTTGGACACTAAGGAGGGAGAAAAGGACCTGTACCGATTGGCTAGACAGAGGGACCAAGCTGGGAAAGATGTGCAGCAGGTTTGGGTAATAAAGGATAAAGATGGAAACGTACTCACAATTGAGGAGAATGTGTTGAGCAATTGGAAAGAGTAATTTGAGAGGCTTATGAATGAAGAGAACGAGAGAGAGAAGAGGTTGGATGATATGGAGATAGTGAATCAGGATGAGCAACGGATTACCAAGGAAGAAGTAAGGACAGCTATGAAGAGGATGAAGAATGGAAACGCCGTTGGTCCAGATGACATGCCTGTTTGAAGCATGGAGATGTTTAGGAGAGATGGTAGTGGAGTTTATAACCAGATTGTTTAATGGAATCTTGGAAAGTGAGAGGATGCCTGAGAAGTGGAGAAGAAGTGTACTGGTGAGATATTTAAGAATAAGGGGAATGTGCAGGACTATAGTAACTACAGGGGGATAAAATTGGAAAGAGTAGTGGAAGCTAGGTTAAGAAGTGAGGTGATAATTAGTGAGCAGCAGTATGGTTTCATTCCAAGAAAGAGCACCACAATGTTTGCTCTGAGGGTGTTGATGTAGAAGTATAGAGAATGCCAGAAGGAGTTGCATTGCGTCTTTGTGGACCTGGAGAAAGCATATGACAGGGTGCCTCAAGATGAGTTGTGGTATTGTATGAGGAAGTTGGGAGTGGCAGAGAAGTATGTAAGAGTTGTACAGGATATGTAAGAGGGAAGTGTGACAGTGGTGAGGTCTGCGGTAGGAGTGACAGATGCGTTGAAGTTGGAGATGGGATTACATCAGGGATTGGCTCTGAGCCCTTTCTTATTTGCAATGGTGATGGACAGGTTGACAGACGAGATTAGGCAGGAGTCCCCGTAGACTATGATGTTTGCTGATGACATTGTGATCTGTAGCGATAGTAGGGAGCTGGTTGAAGAGACCCTGGAGAGGTGGAGATATGCTCTAGAGAGAAAATGAATGAAGGTCAGTAGGAACAAGACAAAATACATGTGTGTAAATGAGAGGGAGGTCTGTGGAATGGTGAGGATGCAAGAAGTAGAGTTGGTGAAGGTGGATGTGTTTAAATGCTTGGGATCAGCAGTACAGAGTAATGGGGATTGTGGAAGAGTGGTGAAAAAGAGAGTACAGGCAGGGTGCAATGGGTGGAGAAGAGTGTCAGGAGTGATTTGTGACAGACGGATTTCAGCAAGAGTGAAAGGGAAGGTCTACAGGATGGTAGTGAGATCAGCTATGGTATATGGGCTGGAGACGATGGCACTGACCAGAAAGCAGGAGACAGAGCTGGAGGTAGCACAGTTAAAGATGATAAGATTTGCACTGGGTGTGACGAGGATGGATAGGATTAGAAATGAGTACATTAGAGGATCGGCTTAAGTTGGATGGTTGGGAGGCAAAGTCAGAGAGGCGAGATTGCGTTGGTTTGGACATGTGCAGAGGAGAGATGCAGAGTATATTGGGAGAAGGATGCTAAGGATAGACCTGCCAGGGAAGAGAAAAAGAGGAAGGCCTAAGAGAAGGTTTATGGACGTGGTGAGAGAGGACATGCAGGTGATGGGTGTAACAGAACAAGATGCAGAGGAAAGAAAGATTTGGATGAAAATGATCCGCTGTGGCGACCCCTAGTGGGAGCAGCCGAAAGAAGAAGAAGAGTGAATTGAACGCAATCTGATATAAATCATATCCCCTCTATATAATCTTGGTAAGGGGCCAGATACGACTAAATTCCAACATTTTCTTTTAGCTTTGGTGCATAGAGAGATGAAGTTCCTCTTTTTTACCTCAGATTGCTAAAATAAATATCATTAGTGCCGACATGCATGATAAGGTAGACACTTTATCATTGGTGACATGATCCAATGCAGCTACTATGTCAGAAATATTTTTGGTGAATTTTCATTTTGGTTGATTTAATTGTAATGATAAAGTACCTTGCAAACAATTTTTATCAAAATAAAGCAATGAAAGTTCAATATGGTAAATCTTTTCATTCTGAACAACAAAGTGCATGTATTTTGAGCAGTTTCACAAAATTTACAGAACCTTTAATGTTGTATTATGGTGAGTTTCAACTTGCGATCATATTTTTAGCACTTACCGCCTAGTGTTTCAGTTGCTGGGTCTCTGTCCCCAATTGTTTGTAAGTGGAGAGTGGTAGGCCAGAGAGTATGTAAGCAGTAGTCCATCTGTGATTTTTGCATGTGACTCAACTTGCCATGTTCACATTATTTTCAACAAGTATTAAGCACTAGTCTGGCTAGTGCTCAAGGATTGCTGCTATATGCAAATCTACATTTTTAAGTGACAGCTCTATAATTAAGAATAACTTTTCCTACATTTGCCTTGTGTCCATTACATTAAAATAATTATACTCTGTAGTACTTAAGATTAGGGTGCAGTGAGCCTCATTAAATAGATTTTTTCCCTGAAGCCATTTCCCAGTATTCTCTCAGACATGTTTTTTTTTCCTGCTAACAGGTTATTTTGTCATGGCATAACACTTTACATAGGCACACCCTCAAGTCATTTAACTAATACATTGTAGCTGTCAGGGACTGGTATTTTTAATATTGTTTGTATCTGTTGAGTGGTTTCATACCTTAGGATGTCAATTAGATTAATTTATTTATGAAATATAGTTTTAATTTTGATTTGTGATTTGGGCCATTATATCTCCGCCATTTTAACAGTGATGTTGTAGACCCCTGTTGCTAGGACCACCCTGAAGTCATCTAGGGGTGTGCTTCCATATCCCACTACATGGATTCCAAAACCCTTCAAACCTTTTTTGAAAAATTTTTCCTTGTTTTGTTTCTTTGCTTTTATGAACTCTCTGTAATGCCTCTGACTTCAGTTTTGTTTTGCAATTCTTGGCTCAGGTTACTGATAGTTTTTCTCATGATTACGACCCTCGGTATAGGTTTTTGACTATGTCCTTCTCTTATAATCACCCTCTGCTGGGGTAGAGCCACAGGAACAGAATGTTGATGCAAAAATTCAAAATGGTGCATCACAGCTATAGATTCACAGGTTCATATTCATTTACATAGTATTTGTGTGACGTTTGCACTATACATTCACCCTTAATGACATGTCACCACGTATTGCTACTGGGATAGACTCCAGCCCAATGGATCCATGTACTGGAGTCACTGGGGTCTATTAAGTAAATGGATTTAAGAAAATAGCAGTCAACATACTGTATCTTAGTTAATGTTTATAAACTTGTGTTTGCCCATATGATGATTTGTCAAAATCATTGATGCAGAGTTTATTGGTTTTATTGAACCTAGCTGTGTTCTCTATTTGCATCTAATCAAATTCACTTACCAGTGAATCTTTAATGTCTGTTCACTTTAGATAAATGTTGATGCCTATTTAAGTGCCTTGGGCCTTACTAATCTGGATCTTGTAGATATGGTAGGTACATACAGTATCTTGTGTCTATGGCATACAGGTATTTTGCAGAACATTAATAATGTCTTCATTGAATGGCTGAGCTTCTCAGAAATTTCACATTTTTTTTCAGAAGTTTATAAGGATTTTTACAGCATTTTGATTCCCTGATATGACTGTGATTCTAGGAACACGGAATCATGTAATTGTTCTTATGGCATGGTATTTACCTAAACATTTATGTCACATTTGAAAACCATACCCTTCTTTATAAATATAAAATCCAATGTCTGTCTGTATGTATGTCTTTCATGAGAGAACTACTTAATGGATTTAAATCAGGTTTTTTTCTATAATTTGCTTGAACATTCCGATTGATTTTGGGACTTCTCTTATTGCGCTATGTATCATAGTTTGCTTGCAGTACTAATTTATTTGCGCATCCGAGTGACATGCAGTGGGGCGAGGGGAGGTGGGTGGGTCCATCCTCACTCATGCATCAGCCTTGGGGCGTAGCCTAGCCTCCGCTTAGCTTGCAAACGAGAGAACTACTTAACGGATTTAGATATATTTTGCTTGAACATTACAGTTGATTTTGAGACTTTTCTCATTGTGCTATGAATCATAGCTCGTTTGCAGGAGCGATATATTTGCACTAATCCGAGACAAAGGCTGCGGGCCAAGGGGAGGGGGAAGCGTGACGTCAGGAGTGGGGAGCCAGGCAGGCTGTTTCACTACTACGGGGTGGAGTCGCGGGGGACGGCTAGTATTGAATAAACTTATAAAGTAAGGGGAAAAAAATCAAACATAAGGTCAATATATTTTTTGTTCAGGGCTTAATTTATAATTAAAACTTATAGTAATACTGTTTGAATAGGTAAAACATTCAGTAACACCATGTGAAATGGTAAATCAGTCTTTATTTTACATAGCACAATTAGCATGCACCATGGCCAAAAATTTGCCAGCACAGCATATAATCATAAACAGTATGACAAAAATGAAAAAAAACAGAACTGCAATTAGCACATCATTGGAAAACACTGGTATGATCATAAAAGTATTTTTTTAACAGCAGGTATCTAAAGCAGTTAATTGGAAATTAAGGATATGTACTGTATGAAAAAATAATACAGATGAAAAGTGATAAAGTTAAATAAAACAACAAACTGACCCTACACCCTGACTCCACCAATGGTCATGTTAAAAGGCATTTTTCCTTTGGGGATTAATAAAGTATATCAAAATATAAAATAGATGCACTTATCAAGCTACAAAGCAGCAAACCACATAACATACATACATAAATACATTTTCTGACCTGACGATTACAATTCAAGGGTAATACTGGCCAGCAGCATTGAGAGCAGAACAGGGACTAACCTTGAATGGAACACCAATTAATTACATGATAGTCATATTCACATTTTCAATATCAACTCTGACCTTGTGCTAAACAATGCTAAAGTAGGTCCCATGATCTAAAGTCTCTAAAATGAAAGAAGTACCTTTTCCCTAACCCTCTTATTTTCCTTTGTTTCATGGGACAGAGGCCACCAAAGACTAGGAAAAGTTAAGTAATGCTAAATAGAAGCATGACTAATTAGGTTAATTGCCAACAGATCAGTAATATGATAAAATATATAAAGAGCAACCCAGAAAGGTAGAGTCTTTCTGCAGCAAAGATGGGGAAGAGTTTGTCACTCTGTGCATTGATGCATCCACAAATGTAAGTTAACTAGCAAAGAAGAAACTGTATATAACATGAACCAGAAACGCTGCTGCTGTCTCTGGGCCTGAGCTCACTTAAGATGGACTGAGGCAAAGAGGAAAAATGTCCTATGGTCTGAGGAATCAAAATTTGAAATTCTTTTGGAAAATCAAGAAGCAAGAATGGGAGAACATTTCTCTATAGCAGTGTTTATTAACTATTCTCTATGGTGGCACACTTTTTGTAACCAAAAACATCCCAAGGTGCACCTCTGCTCTACTAACCACAAGCACATTAAATCTCATACACATGCTCAACTGTGACAAGGGGTGGGACTACTGGAGAACCTGGTTAAAAAGCATCTCTGAGATCAGTGTTCGCAGACATACCACTTAGTGAGCACTTTGGCAGCATCTCCCAGCTGCTTAGTCCTTTACCTGCCTCTCTCTGTTTCAGAGGCAGTTTCTATGCCCACTATTCACTGGCCTTGTGAAGGTCGCTGGCAACCTTGTCTGTTCCACCTTGAGGAAAATCTGTAAGCTGTAGCCCCTTTCTTTGGAGCTCATTCTGAATGTGTTCACCAGGAACCTATAACATAGCGGTACAAACTTGTGGAGTTTCAATAGCCTCAATTTCAATTTCGCTGTGGTTTCCACACGTTTTCTAGAATTACTTCAGCTGCATTGCGTTTTGTCATTTTAGGATTAGGGGAACCATATGTGTGAAGATTGAGTGTGTCTTTTCTCAGAACTGGTTGCCTTAATGCTTTCATCAAGGTCTCATGGATGAAACATCTTTGATGACCACCATCCAACAAACAACAAATAATTCTCTTTCCTGCTGGTACCAATCAACCAAGCCTTAGCTGTCTGCAGCAACACAGTGGCCTGGTTATTGGGTATCATTTTTACTGTACTAGGCATAACTGAGAACACAACAGCATCTGTTTTATTTTCAGTTGATGGCTTTACTTTATTTTGATCACACACTGCTTGGTGATGTCTGTGTCCACATTTAGCACATTTGTTACAAGTCATTTAGCCTTACAAAACCTTGCTATGTGTCTGGGACCCAGGCAAATAAAACATTTTCCTAAAATTGTAAGTTTTTCCTTTCGGGAAGCTATTGTATTATCTCATGATTTGCACTGTCATAAAACAAATAAACCTTACCTTAGGGCAGGCTGTATGCAGGGCAGATGCTGATGGCAGTCTCAGATTTTAGGATTCATCTCAGCAGAAAATAGTGGCTTAGCAAATGGTTTCTTGGCTGGCTGAATCTCTTTCTGCGAGTTACTGAATTTAGTCATTTGAAGTGCTCTTTCCCTGCTTTCAGCTTCCTTTTGAAGGTACTTTATTTGCTCAGGCAAGTCCCTCTAGCATCTGAATTTGACTGGTGAGTGTAATCTTATGTCTTAAGACATCATCTTCAACAGTACTGGGCAAAAAGACTTATCATGGTGCACCCCTAGTGATTCCAAACTATGTATCTGAATTTCACATTCATCATACAGCTGCCATAGTGCTACAATGTTTGATGATTTATTATGGGGTTTAAAATTTAGTAGTTTGGTCATGTGCACATTTTCTACAATGGCCTTTCTTCTAAATCTGTTCAGCAGATTTCTGCAGAGCAATCATTGCATTGTAACTGCTATAACTTAAAGTGAGCCTCACAACTCCCTTTGCTGAACCCATTATATATGATTTCAGCTAGGTGAACTTTTGCACAGCGCATCATTGTTATGAATCACAGTCTCATACTGGTTCCAGAATTCTCGCCAAGCGCTTACTTTGCAATTAAACTTGTCTATTATGAGTTTCGGGAGTTTGACTGCCGATTTAGCGCTCTCTCTCTTCTCGCACTTCCATCACAAAGTTGTGCGCTGTTACTCACTAATTCGTGGTGCTTTTCAATAATTCTTTGTGCACAACATTTCCACATAATTACACATTCTTGATATTCTTGCATGCTTGCTATAATTTCCTCCAGATCAGCTATTAGTCTCTTCTTCTATTCCTTTATCCAGTTCCGCCAAGCTTTCTGCCTTTGTTGACAATATCAACAACATCTAAGTTTCTCAAAATCTAGAGTCTCATTGTTTATCTCCTCTTCGAGGCATGTTAAAAGCTTCATTGTGGAGCTCTTACAATCTCATTCTTTCGTCTCATTCAATCAAGTTGCATGGCCATTTCTGTTTGTGTGTTAGTTCCATTCTCGCAATTTGGCACCAATGTTTTGCAAAGGGGAACATCAATAACATACCTGTGTCGTTCTTTATGAACGAAGTTTAATTGTAAATTAGTGAAACACAACAATGAACAAGTTCAGTTAACCTATAAGCAACTGTGCTCTAATACAGTATATATACACGTTTTATTTCTGCCTGATGCAGTTTCAATTATAATTTAAGCTCATGTGTATACTAATGCATAAATACCTATGTAACAGTATAATCTTAGCAATTAATACACACAGATATTTCTGTCTGCATATTATCGATTGTATAAAGTTATAACAGGTGCTCTCTCAAGGCCTGCTTTCTGTCTTGTATGCAACGATCCCAGAAAACACTCTGGATAAATTGCATTTAAACAGGTTTGAGAATGCTGAGATATGGTAAATGAAAACATGAAGTATAGCAGACATCCATCCATTTGTTCTGTTTCTGAACCCATTTATTCCATTATAGTGCTACAGGGGCTCAAAATGTATTCTGAGAGCTTTACACGTACAACGGTAAGACTGTAAGTCCAATACAAGGCACACATACACACACAGCCAGTTTATTGAGTTAACAATTAACCCAGTTTGAACATCTTTGGGATGTGGGAGGAAACATGAGGACATTGAGAAACTAATATCATTATGGGAAAATGCGTAAACTCTGCAGAGATGGTGACCTAGATGTTTGTGAGGCCACAAATGCCAAACATTGTACAACTTTATTACCTCTGCAGCAGTCATTAAATCACTCTCACTGTCCATCCATTCTGTTATGATAACTTATTCTTTAATGGATTTCTTAATTTTTGACTGAGAGAAATAGAGAGAAAGAAATACATCGTAAACACTACTTTCCTGAATTATCAATCTATAGTCACATAGAGCTTTGAGCATCAGAACATATGGTGTTTGATAACAAAGGGGAGACCATTAAGGCAATCAAGCTTGTTTGATTAGCTAATAGCTTGTTGTCCTAGTACATATCTCAACCAGACACTTTTTAAAGTTGCCATTAAGTAGGGTGTGTTTTCATGTTAATGGTTACTTGAAGCAGCAAAGGGTAGATAGAGCTTGTTGCACAGACACATTTACTGTATTAGCTCCAACTGAGTTTAATGCATCTTCTTTTATAGACTTTAACCCTATTAACTGTAAAATAGCTGTATTTATAATCCAACCTAAAATGTACACTTTTACAGCAAAAAGATTGATGTCAAAGTTAACAGCAATAAGGTGATATTCACATATTGAATTGAAAATCTCAACACACATCTCTGCCAAATGGAAAAAAAAAACAAAAACAGTCAACCGTAATGTGTCTCACTGTGAACTAAATTTCACCTCTTCTTGTTTTACGGAAGTCACTGTCAGAAGTTTACTAAAATGTATGCTTCCTCATTTTTAATAGTTTAGTTCAGTAGACAGCTTTGTATTTATTTTCAAATATTTTAAACTTGTTACAACAGATTCAAGAACCATTTTTTAAATAAATGCAAATAGTATTTATTCAAACAGCCTTCTTTTTTTCATCAGTGTTTTTGTTTCCAGAAAAGGTAGTCTATTTACTGTCCACTTTTTCAAAAACTAAAACTAAAACTGCATTAGCAAAAGGAAGACAGTAGACTGCTACTTTTAATATGCAGGTTTGGCTTTTGAAATAAGATGAAAATTGTCAGATGTTAGGTTTGTTCATTTTTTTCCTTTGATTTTTTCACATTAATGCTAATGTTAACTGTACTGACTCAATCAACTTCTTTGGGACAGAGAGCACCAAAACTGGATTGTAATACTGCTTTGACACTGATGGAAATGATTGCTAATTGCTAATCCAAGACTCTGACATGGGATTTGTTTGTGCAGTACTGTCATATTGTTATTGATACTGTGGCGAGCGGCCAGAACTCCTCCCCGGCCGGGATGCCCAGAGTGTTGAAGGACTGGGGGAGAGTGTATTTTTGGGACAGTTTCTCCCCTGGGCGGACAGAGAGCAGCCCCTCTGGTTTCCTGTAGGGCCACAGGTCATGAGCATGGGAGCTCAACCCTGTTGGAACCCATGGCCACCGTCAAAGGGCATATGGACCTTTCCAGGGTCTAATTTGGCCACACTTCTACCACACCCGGAAATGTGGCCGGAAGAAGCTAGTTATGCACCTAGAGTCCTTCCGGGTGCCCTACAAAAAGGGGCCAGCCCTACCATTCAAGGGCCAAACTTTGGAGGAAAAGGACAAAGCCTGAGAAGGAGTGGAGGCAGAAGGACTGGCAGCAGGGAAAGGACTTAACTGTTTGTTGGGTGTTGGGTGATTTGTGCGCTGTGCTCTGGAGAGCAGAGTGAAACGCTCCCCAATTGTAAATAAGCGGGTGTTGTGTGGCAAAATCTGTCTCCTGCCTGTCTGTGTCCAGGTTAGGGTGGTTGTATGCTCCCTGGTAGCTCACAATACATACCACACATTCTTGAAAATTACCATAGAAACAGTATTCACAAAAAAATACCATGTATTATTTTGTTTAATGTGGTGGTATATGTCAATTTTCAATCTGTGTACTGCTAGATTCAGCAGTGGAAGAACTATGATGGGCTCCTTTTCAAGGAAGAGCAGACATTTGGTGAATAAAGCATGTAAGTGTATTTATTTTCAGAGAATTCTAGAAAAAGCAGTGTTTGAATTACAGAACTGTTCAAAATAAAAACTTACAGTGTGAGCTTTAACCATTATAACCCGAAAAATTGCAAAGAAAGTCAAGGTATCAATGATTAGTTTCCTACACTATCAAAAGAAACCTGGAAACTCTGGCAGAGCAAAACCTACAACAAAATCAAAAGAAAGACTCTGAGAGTCAACAGCTTGCATTATAATGGTATATTTGTCTTCCTTTGTTAATTGCCTTTTTCACACTGTTATGATCGCAATGTACAGTGCAACTAATACTTCAGAGGGTGTAGCAATACAGTGTGTTCCAACACTGCTTTTACACAGGTAGAATGTTTGTAAGTAAGGAATTTTAGGAATTGTTTTCCTCACCTTTCAAGGCTTGATTGCAGAAAAGCGGTATGTTGTTAACCTATTACATGTTCCCGGAAAAAAGCCTTTTTGTATAACTTCTAAAATTATGTTTCAGTTTTGTGTAACCTAACCTTTTTTTTTTTTACCTCTGGCAGTTTAGCATTTACTTTTTTACCATTTCAGGTTATTCACTGGACTTGGTTAAATTTCAATAAAAACTGGAAAAATGGGAGTGTTATAAAACTTTTGACTGGTAGCGTTTATATATATTTCCATAAGAATGCTCTTTCAGTATATCAAAGAACTTATGTCCCAGAGACATACAGTATACTGATGACCTATATAGTCACAAAACCAGCAGGAGGCATTTCATGTAGAGCTTTTGGGTGAGCGCAGGAATGACAGGTGAGTTTATTAGTAGTTAATGTGCCAACTGGGTCATCCCATTTAATATTAAACTGAAACAAAAGAAACTTATATCCGTTTTGGTGAATCTTTAACCAGGCTTGGGTTGACAAAATCGAAAAGTGGATTGTCAGACAAAATAAATGTAGGAAGCTTGGTCAATGCTTTGGGCACTCTCCCTCAGATGCCCTGGATTCTTAAAGGTGGAGTACCAGAAGGGGCGGAGTCAAGTGCCCTCATTGGGCAACTTTGCACTGCTGCGGGACAAAGAAGAGAATTTTGTTAGCGATAGTGGCCTCTCCCTTCCCACTGGGTTGTTGCATACCATGGACGAGCTCAGGAGGAGATCTTCAGGAACACATGGCTGATAAGCCATATTTAGTAAGATATGAGTGGATCATATTGCTGTACTTGCAGATAAAACAGTACTGCTAGAGCATCTGCAGTTACTTTACATTACTTGGCATAAAGATGGACAGCCCAGCAGACATTGGTGTATTATTTTATGGCCAGCTAGCTAGCTTTAAAACTGACTTAAGGGGATTGACACTTTTTAACACATGATTCTCTTAGGCACAACACCAAACTGAGAAGACAGTTTGTTTGTGGAGAAATTAGGTGTAGCAACACTTTGGTCCTTCAAACATGTATGCCTAATGCTAGAGCCCAGATCAGACTGACAATAACACAATTGTTCTCAACCTGTGGGAGGGGCACAAAGTAACAAAAGGGAGGCACGAAGTTGTGAAAAAAAGAAAATAAGAATCAAAAATATGAAAAAAACATCTGTTGAAACCAAAATAAATTAACTTAAACTACATTCTGTTACTAGAACAATAAATATAGAGTTAGATAAATGTCGATAAAAGTTAAGTAGGTATAATAAAATAAGCATCTACATTTCAAAAAAATGTGTGGGGGGGGCGATTAAAACTGTTATGAAAACTCGGGTCGCAAATACTTAAAGGTTGAGAAAGCTGCAATAACAGATTACAGAACTTGGAAAGGTATGTGATATAAAACAGTGTTTCAAATACTCAACTGTAATCGGCTCCTTAAGAAATAAGCAACTTCTGATGATTTGAATGTGTAAACTTGTCAATCTTTCTGCATCACAAAAGTTCTTTTATTTTAAAAACCCTGAAAAGACTAACTTTTATTTTCTACAATAAAGAATGTTGCCTTTTGTAAGTTTTTTCATTTTACTATACATTGTTTCTTAATTGTGTAAGTGATCTTTTCTGTGTTTTTAATTTTTTTTTATTGATGCAGTGGGGGCCATTCTACAAGGAAATTCTTTGTACATTATTGTTTTCCACTCTGCTCAAAGAAAATCAGTTACAATTATTAACAAACCTTTTATTGCAAAAGCTGTTCTTAGCAAATTGCCAACTCTTATAGTTGGGAAGCAGTGTTATTTTTAAATTAATGATTTAGTTCAGATACTTGTGGATGTATCATAAAGCCCATTGTTTAGAAAAGTTTGAACTTAATACATTCTAAAGATGTGTCTTAAAAGTACAAGGAGTACTTAAAGTACAAATTCCTGTTCTGATTTTTTAAACTACTTTTATTGTTTTAGGTGAGAGTGATGACAGAAATCTGGAAGAACTTGAAACAAAGATTTGGGAACCAGAAAGCCCATTATCTGACAAGCAAATTGATCAGTTTCTAGTCATTGCTCGGTGAGTGAGGTGTTGTTTCTAACAAGCACGATACATATTTAAGAAAACGAAAGTAAGATGACCTTTGACAGCATCATATACATCAAGCAATAGATTTGGCCCCTATTTGTATTAAAACTTTGTTGCTGAAAATTAATCATATTCTGAAAAGTGTTCATTATTATTACAGGAGAATGCTCAGTGTTATTCCATAACAATAGGAGGACAGCCCAGTTACGCAAACACTGTTATTTATTTATCTGAGTAAATTTAAATAATCATTTTGTCCAAAATAGACACCTAATGCTACAACGTCTGTAAATGCAGAATACTGTAAACTACATAGCTGAATATTATTTTTTGCCAGTACCATTTAACATTTTCCCCAGGCTTTTAGTTTGTAAAAGAAATGTTAAAATGTTTATATGTGTTTTTCTTAGGCCAGCTGACGTACAGTATATCATTTCTTGGCTTTACTCTGGGTCAGCGTTTGGCCTGTCCTTAGAACAAGCAAAAGTAAAAATATCAGAGTCAACATTTTAGATACTCAGACTGTCACTCATAAAAGATTTTTATCATTTAAAAGAAGATCTACTATGAAATCATTGAGGATTATTGGACGTCTTGCTCTTTAACACTAGAATTACCAGAGCCTACGAAAAAACTCGTAATTCCGTCCCACCTTAAACTGCTTCTTAAATCCCTTCACACCTCTCCGCCAGCGCCCTTTGTCTTCTAAATGTGCTGATAAAGAGAAGCTCGGAGCAGCCGGCTATTCCATCCCCCACCAATTTAGAACGTGCACGAACTTCTCTCAGCTCATGCCTTGATTGAGTATCTGGGAGTGAAGTGGAGTTTTAGAGTGGAAATAATAGATCGTTGTTTGGAACACACGCATTTCATGTCTGTTCCGTTTCTACAGTAATCTGTGTCAACACATTGTTAAAACAGAAACGTTTTTTATATTCTAGTAGTAGATGACAAAATGTAGGCATAAACTGTATAATGTATGAAGCCTGAAGTCCAAATAGCAAAGAAACATTTTCACAAGAATAACACAATTGCACTTTTATTCAAAAATATAACTGCAGAAACAAAAAGCCGCCTAAACATGTGACATTGACACCACTTTATTGTAACTGCCTCCGTGGCTCAATAGACTCACCCCCCGCTTGGGAATCAAAAGGTCACGAGTTCGATCCTGTGCTCCTCCGTTTTGAGAAGTAAACTGCTCTTAGTCTTACTGTTTTAAAATAAAAGCATACATTTGATTTCAGTATGTAACAGCCGGTGCAATTTATGATCCTTGTAAAGGCTAGCTTTTTTTAATTCACTTTTCATTCTCTCAGTGCGTTCAGAATCAATCCATACAACCCCATCTGACACGGCTGTTTTCACTAAAGACGCGCTATAGCTCTGTGCTGTACCACGATGCATACTAACGCCCACCCCCCCCTTTTGCACCCCAGGACATGCAGAAGAAAGAATGGTAAAGACCAGTAACTTCGGCGCTATATGCAATCATCAGACACTCCCCATCTGCCCGTGTCGTTCAAACACAGGAACATATATTGGTGTAAAAGTATAACAAAAGTGCACTTTTATTCAAGTGCACTTTTTCCATCGCCTTTTCTGTAAGAAGCAGTGTACACACTTCTCTCTATGCTGTGGTTTCTATTACACACCTGAAAGAAAGAGACAATACATATGAACATATCCAGCATACAGCAACATGCGGGACTGGCAGGAACACTCAATAAAACTGAATAAAAAGAAAATCAAGTGACGGTGAGATACTGAAGAAGACAGCTTCGCCAGCGCCTGTGTGTCAGAACCGGGGCGTTAGTATGCATAGTGGTACAGCACAGAGCTATAGCGCGTCTGTATTCTGTTTCTTTTGTACTCCAGGGCACGCAGAGGAGAGAATAGTAAAGAGCAGTAAGTTCGGCGCTATATGCAATCATCAGACACTCTCCATCTGCCCGTTGTTTTGTTATACTTTTCAATACTTTTATACTGCTCAAACGGGCATGCTCAAAAATACACGTGTAATGCCACGAAAAGTGCACGCAGACACTTCATTTCGCAAACAAAACAAGTGCACTTTTATTCAAAACTACCTGTATAACCGAAGAAAAAAGAAAGCAAGATACAGTAGGCGATTGATACGACAGCTTGCATGGTGCAATGCTAAGAAGTGCAGATTTTCATTCCGTGCTATATAAAATCATCACATTCAAATATTAACAGTTCCCACACACCCAAGGACCGTCCTTCCTACATTTACGACACGTGTACTTGTTGCCGTGTACACACCTCTCTGTGCTATGGTTTCTATTACACTGAATGAGCACCTGACACTGTACTTTCTTCCCTGGGGGAGGTCCGCATCAGAGAATTTCCAGTTCCTGCATAAATTCACACCCGATCTGACGCTGTTCGTTTTCAAATAATATTGCATTAGTGCATTATATTTTCACATATATTGTCTCTTTCTTTCAGGTGTGTAATAGAAACCACAGCATAGAGAGAAGTGTGTACATTGCTTCTTACAGGAAAAGGCGATGGGAAAAGTGCACTTGAATAAAAGTGCACTTTTGTTATACTTTTACACCAATATATGTTCCTGTGTTTGAACGACACGGGCAGATGGGGAGTGTCTGATGATTGCATATAGCGCCGAAGTTGGTCTTTACCATTCTTTCTTCTGCATGTCCTGGGGTGCAAAAGAAAAGCATACAGCAACATGCGGGACTGGCAGGAACACTCAATAAAACTGAATAAAAAGAAAAGCAAGTGACGGTGAGATACGAAGAAGGCAGCTTCGCCAGCGTTTGTGTGTCAGAACCGGGGGTTGGCGTTAGTATGCATCGTGGTACACTGCAGAGCTATAGCGCGTCTTTAGTGAAAACAGCCGTGTCAGATGGGGTTGTATGGATTGATTCTGAACGCGACTGAGAGAGTGAAAAGTGAATAAAAAAAAAAAAGCTAACCTTTACAAAGATCATAAATTGCACCGGCTGTTACAGACTGAAATCAAATGTATGTTTTATACTAAAACAGTAAGACTAAGAACAGTTTACTTCTCAAAAGGGAGGGCGCAGGATCGAACCCGTGACCCTTGATTCCCAAGCGGGGCTGTATCTATTGAACCACGGAGTCAGTTATAGTAAACTGGTGTCAATGTCGCATGTTAAGGCGGCTTTTTCTTTCTGCAGTTATATGTTTGAATAAAAGTGCAATTGTGTTATTCTTGTGAAAATGTTTCTTTGCTATTTGGACTTCAGGCTTCATACATTATATAGTTTATGCCTACATTTTGTCATCTACTACTAGAATATAAAAAAGTTTCTGTTTTAACAATGTGTTGACACAGATTACTGTAGAAACGGAACAGACATGAAATGCGTGTGTTCCAAACAACGATCTATTATTTCACTCTAAAACTCCACTTCACTCCCAGATACTCAATCAAGGCATGAGCTGAGAGAAGTTCGTGCACGTTCTAAATTGGTGGGGGATGGAATAGCCGGCTGCTCCGAGCTTCTCTTTATCAGCACATTTAGAGAACAAAGGACGCTGGCGGAGAGGTGTGAAGGGATTTAAGAAGCAGTTTAAGGTGGGACGGAATTACGAGTTTTTTCGTAGGCTCTGGTAATTCTAGTGTTAAACATGTGAAAGGGATCTAATTTCAGCTACTTCAACCAACCTTATCTCTAATGTTTTGTAGGCTACCTAGCAGGATAATAACAGATTAAGAAAACATGGAGTTACCATGTTTTATTGTATGCAGTGAGAGACCTTTTATTTCACAGTCTGTTACTGTATCCATTCATGATTGTTTACTGCATACATCCTGTTATGTATCTAGAAAAATCAAGGTTCTTTCTAGAACCTTCGTGTGGATGGGTCTTTTGGTAACCAATAAGGTTCCCCTATGGCATGGCTCTGAAGAACTGCTCTGGCACCTTTATTTTTAAAAATGCACCTGCAAAAAGCAACCTACTATATTCTAGGAGATGGCCACACATGCCCACAGATTTGAAAGTGCTGATTTGCACGTCAGTTGTTTCCCACCAACTTTAGAACTGCTTAAGTAATCACCACAGATCACAAACTGAAAGCAGAATTTAACCCAGAGGCAGATGCTGCTTTTATTCCAGTAATACAAGGACAGAATGATACTAAACATTGTTCTCTAAGACTGGCTGCAAAACATAGGCTGACTAGGAACTGCACAGCCTCTAATGTCAGAAATGATTGCCTTAATGCTCAAGAAGTACAAACCTAACAATATTAGATTCACTAAGCAAACTCCCACCCCACTCCTACTGAACTGAGACACCTAATACCCTATATGCTAAGTTGGACTATCCCCAAGTTATCCTCCAGTTTTACTGAAAATGGACAGTGTAAAGATATTTTGGAGTGATGATGGAATAAACATGTATACAAACTAATAATGTGAATTAAAAAACATTTAGCCAATATTCAGCTAAAAAGCATTTAGGAAATAGAATAAAAACAGTAAACACCTAAGCTGCACCCCCAATTCGAAAGCATACTTTAGTGAAACTGAGATACTGGAGTGTGTAATATGTAAACACTAAGAGAAGTGTCAGAACATTCTTGGATTCAGTAGCAACATGGTGAGCACAATAAGCAATGTTTAAAATCATAAATAACAGTTGTTGATGTCAGTTTGCTCTTATTGCTTAAGTCATTATAAGCATTGATGGTGCTGCTTTTTATGCTTACAGGTGCATAGAGTAGTATGTTGCTCACTCTTCTAGTTTTGTAAAAGAAAATTATGTGAGTTTTTAAAATGTTGCATGTAAAACTAAAGAGTTGATGCCCTTACAATTTTCTCTCACTTTGCTCCTGCTGGAGTAGTGACAGCTATTGCACTTCTCCAAATCTTAGCGTCCAGGAGACCATTATTGCTATTTTGTTTTGTTTTAGTATCTTAATTTTCATTTATAGAGTAATTTGAATCTGCACTTTCATATTCCATTTACTTAATGTGATAACAGTCAAAACATCTGCATTATTTTCCAGATCCTGACTTCACTGCAGTGTAAATGCATTTTAGTGTTGTGCAGGAGCATCCCACTGTTTTAGAGCATGTAAAATCCCTCAGCAGACAGGATTACAGCTGGGTATTCTTTCTACTAGTGGCTCAATATTGATGTGAGCAGTTCTTTAGCTGTTTTTCTATAACCCAGAAAGTATCTGGCCAGATTCACTGAAATTGAAATAACAAACAATTATACAGAAACTTAGTCAGAGGGCAAATACCGTTTTACTGCTTAATATGAAATAACATGTATTAAAATAATGTTGTGGTATATCTGCTTGAAACTTTTATGTTTAGTAAGTCTGTGCATATTTGATAAACCATTAATCATTTTCCCCTGGTTTGTTTAGCTCATATGTCAAATTTTATAGAATTTTAGTAAGCACCACATGACAAGTAAAATCTGATCCTTCATATGTAGTACTAATATTCCAGCTGGACTAATACACATATAGTCTGTGAGTCTTACTGAATCAAGTTGTAAATTATTTTACCCAATCATATATCAAGGAAATTCTTGATGTATGAAAAGCAATATTGCAGTATGAAAGGAGTCTTTGAAATTGACATCTGTGAGGCAGATAACAATCTTTAAGAGATCATTGTTTTGGGTGCTGACACCTTTGTGGCTTTACAATTAATGTGGGTATTGCCACAGTAATACAAATGAATATGTAATATTTCACTTCTCCCAGCCTTTTGTTTTGTAACTCTCACAATTATTTATTTTTGATCTGTCCAATGCTTTATTTACTTTATTTCCACGGTTTTTCTCTTTTAGTCATACTGTCTTTACTTCTTTGGATCCTAGCCCTTTGTTTTTTCCCCCTCAAGATTTTCATTAGGTTTCTAGTTCCATTTTTTTTTCTTATTGAGCACTCTCCTTTGTGTCCCACAGCTCTGTTGGCACTTTTGCTCGAGCACTGGACTGTAGCAGCTCCATCAGGCAGCCCAGTTTACACATGAGTGCTGCTGCAGCATCTAGAGATATAACACTGGTAAGAGGAAACGTTTCATAAGTCTCCTTGACTTGAGGGTACTTTTAAGTCCAGCATGATCAGATTAATTTCAATTCCTGCCGTTCACTAATAAATTATGTCTTTGAGTGCTCAGCATGTGAATGTCTTCTAGTTGTTTTTATTCTTTTGTTACTGTATTGTTGGTGCAATGGCTATCTCTGCTGTTTCTCAGCTCTGGAAATGTGATGTAAATTCTCAGCTCTGTCACTGTCTTTGTGAAGCTTGCACATACTCCCTGTGTCTGCATGGATTGTCTGTGGTGTCCACCTGCATTTAAAGACATGCATCGTGGATGGATAGGCAGCCTTGTAACTGTATGTTGATGTGGCTTCCTATCCAGGTAGATTCATTCATTTTCCCAGTGCTACGTCTACATCTTCCAGGTGTGGTTTCCCCTAGCTGTGTATTGGAAAAAATACATTCAGAAAGTTGATTGTATTACATGCTTACTCAATAAGAAAAACAACAGGGGTAAAAATGGGAAAATTACTAGTAAGCAATATAATTTTGTAGTAAACATTTTTGTACTAATAATAATTCATTACTGTAGCTAAACCTGATTGCATGTGTTTGTATGATTTAGCGAAGGGTTTGATGGTTCTGAGCATGGTATCTAGCTGGAGAAGTAAATTTTCACTGCATGCAGAGTTTGCTTTATTTTGTAAGCGTACTTCAGAAGATTGGCAAGAAATGCCGTGTGGGCAGGACCGGTTTTGAAGAGGAGCCGCTGGCAGCATGGGGAGGGGTTTGGAAGAGGACGAATAGGAATCGAGAAATGCCATGTCAGCTGCGTGTAGCAGGACCAGTTTTGAGGTAGAAGCAAGGCAAACCAGAAAAGAAATATATGTAAGAGATGGTTTATTAAGAAGACTAATTATTGAGTTACACGAGGATGGCACAGCTGATGAACAATGAACAATTCTTAGCAAAGACTGAGCACAATTAAAGTCTCCTCCAATGTACTATAGTTTTCTGGTTGGAAAATTTGGAAGTGAAGTCAGAAAGTTGTAATTCATTTGGTTGCATACATTGTTTCCTGATTGCAATAACACAGGGACTCCAGGGGTCACTTAAGAAGCAACAAGAGAAATTATTTTTTCTCCACATATTCTTACTGCTCTAGTTTTAGTATTACAGAGAAATGTCACCCACTTATTAAATGTGTCTCTGGATAAAAGACAGTACAGTATCTGCCTTTTCAGGACTGAGATGAGTTGACACTTTGTTCGTAATTCATTAATCAACTAATAAACTTGCACAAATAGGTAGTAATTTGACTTGTTGACTAATACTTTTTGACTTAACTATTTTGAAATTTCTCAGAAATGACTGTAGTATACCTGGTGTCAGAAGTTAAGCTCTACTTTGGGACATTTAACTAACTAAATTAATTAAAACTAACAACAGATATTTTAGTAAAATAATAAAGGATTTAAATTTTTTTTTCATGTTTAGTTTCATGCCATGGACACATTGCACAAGAGCAATTATGATATGTCATGTGCCATCACAGCTCTAGTCCCCCAAGGAGGCCCAGTGCTTTGTCGGGATGAAATGGAAGAGTGGTCAGCTTCTGAAGCAAATCTGTTTGAGGAGGCACTGGAGAAATATGGCAAGGACTTTTCTGACATCCGACAAGACTTTGTAAGTATATTTTCTGTCCATAAATAAATTGGGAAAAAAATTAATATTGGGGAAATCAAGGAAACATGTAATCCTTTTCTTTTTATTAACTTATACATCTTTATACAACTGATGAAGACTTCATAGTTGATGCATTTCACCTTTGCTTTAATAACCAACACTTGCAATATGGTTAGTGTGGATAATAATGAAGAGTACGCTGACAACAACTACTTGTATATGTAAACAAAAGCATGTGTGATTTTGCATGGTCTTTAACCCATATAATCCAGAACCATAAATTTTGAGCTAACCGGAAAGTCAAATGTCAGAAAACTAACTTTTAAGAAAGCACTAATTTGGTCCATATTGTATATTCAAGAATCAAGTTTGACATCTGATTAAGCATGTTTTAAATATAACATCTTTTATCATTGCTGGCACTTAATTGCTGTGTTGAGCGCACAGGGCAGCAACAGATTTTAATTGCATTTGGAATCTTAATGTCAATATAGTTCAGAGTATAAAACAAGACAAGCCCAAGATGTGAACCAGAAATCTTTGTCTTGTAAGAAAGATTCAAAGACCAAGAAAATCACATTTAACAAGAACCAAATTGTAAATATATTCGAGAAACAAGAAACAATGTTGTAATCAGGGAATGTAAAGCAGTGAATCAAGAATTAATAAAAATGGCTTGAAATGCAAGCTATATATGACCAGTGGATTATATGGTCTCCAGAACACCAGAAGCAATGTTAAATAACATTAAGAATCCAAAGAATAGTCAAGAAAGTAAATTCCATGCCAGAGCTATACTTTAACTAAGCTGTACTTGTGCAATAAACTTTTGTTGTTAGATGGACAGATGGATATGTGGAATGTCACTGAATAAAAGAAGATGAATGCTAAGTAAAGAGAAAGACTTGCTGTGAAAGTTATATGTGTTGTGCTGAGTAGAAACAGACTGAAGTAGGTTTGGTTATTTGGATTGAAAGACATAGGATGATTCTATGAAGAGGTGTGCCAAGATGATGTGTACAAGATGAGGCCCAGAGGGAAGCCGATTAGTCAGAGATGGCATCTGATAATATGAAAAGAGCTGCACAGTTGTCTACAAAGTATCTAGCTACTAAAAAGACATTATGCTGAGTAACAGAAAAAATGTCATATTTGTTGTTTTTCACCTGACAGCTTTTCCTTGGCCAGCCTACAAGGTTTACTTTGATTTCTAGCACACAGTACCTGATATATTTGTTAAATCGAGAACTATTACAATCAAGAAAGGTCAAAATAGTTTAGAGGCATTGGTTTTAGAATGACATGAAAAAAACAACGTACTGTATGTTTGTCTACCATAGATTTGTATCAGGGTGTAGCCAGAACAATATTAACAGAGCTCAGTCTGTAGTGAATGTAGTATACAGTACATTAGCACATTAATTATTTTAAAGTTCTGTTACTAAGACATTTATTTTGCTGGCTGATTAAATAATTTATTCTCACATTTTTGTTTTTAAAGGCTTATTATTACAGATCTAAAATAATACTGCAATCAACTAAATCCTTTTTTGTCCAGATTGAGTTTTTCAGTAAATAAAAGTTGCATTTATCTGTTGTATGTGTCACAGCATATTTTAAATTCCAATAGTTGTCAGGTGGAGTGCTGTACTATAAATAAACATGCTTTATAATCAGCCAATTCATAATAAAAGTCCTTCCTGTTCTTTCTAACAATGTGTACAAAAACCACATACAGTACATAAGCAATTAAAAAGTACCCCTTAACAAACAGTGTTGGCAATAATAATACTAGTAATCCATACAATACTAATACTGTATTATCTATATATGTTAACTATTATACAGTATGTAGACGTATTTTAACAGTAAAGCAGCCCAGAATATCAGTAGCAGTCCCAGTAAGTAATGTATCTTTGCGGATATGGCTAATGCTTCAGTGAAAGTCTAAGGATGGACTGGTATAAGCTTTAAAATTGTGGAGACAATTGAGAAGCAGTGGAACAGGTTTTAAAACATTCTAAATATAATGCAGGACAGGTGCATTCCTAAATTTGGAGTTAGTAGGAAATTAAAAAAAAAACTCCACAATAAAAACTATTTTAATAAAGAATTGAAAATAAGTTGCAAAGGAAAAAACAGCTGTATAAGGTGTATAAGATTAATACCTCCAGTGTGAATTGAAGGGCATATGAGAACATTAGGGCAACCATTAAGAGGTATATTAGGGAGGCTAAAAGGCATTTTAGAGAGGAATATAGCAGATAAGATAAAAGATGACCGAAAGAGATCCTTTCAGTATTTTAGTAGTTAAAGAACAGTCAAGGAGGAGGTGAAGTGCATAAGAACAGTAAAGGGAATTAAAAAAACACAGACAGTGAAAAAGCAGATGCTTTAAACTTGAGTTTTTCTAACCTTCCAGTGGTAAACCGGATTACAATGGAGGTACTGAGTAATTTGGAAATTGTATAGGGAAAATTACTACTTGGATTAAATAGGCTGAAATTTAAAAAAATCACCAGGACCAGATAATATTTATCCTCGAATTCTTAAGGAAGTTAGCAAGTACATATTTTTAGGAAGTCACTGCACATGGGGGAAATTCCGAAGAACTATCCCATTATATAAAAAGGGTGATTGGGCAGATCAAGCAACTATAGGCCACTAAGCTTAACATACATCACAGGCAAATTAATGGAAGGAATTATTAAGGGAAAGTTTGAAGCAACACATGGCAAAATAAGGAATTTTACTGAACCGAACATGGGTTCAGAAGAGGGAGGTCATATTTTACCATCTTGCTAGAACTGTATAAGGAAGCAACAAAAAGATATTATCAAAGTGGAGCATATGATATTATTTATCTTCACTTTAAAAAATTATTTGATAAGGTATCACATGAGAAGTTGGATATCAAACTAAAAGAAGAGGGAGTTCTGGGTGTTGTTTATAGATAGGTGAAAAATTGTTTGAGACACAGGAAGTAGAGGAATATGGTGAGAGGAACCTTATCAGAATTGGCTGTTCTACAGGGGTCAGTTCTAGGGTTGCTGCAGTTTTTAATATTTATATACTAGGGGGCTTTGCCCCCTGCTCGCTTCGCTCACCAACCCCTGTGTTTGGTTAATCGGATATACAATTTTGAAAGCTTCTTTTTTCTTTGGAACTGTTTCCATTTCATTATTTGCACTTTTACTTTAAAGCTTTAGTAAAAACAATATTTGGAATTACCTTTTCTTCAAGATCGCATTGAATTTTGAGTTTGGTTTTGGAGATACATTGTGACAACGCAATGTATAACTGCCCGTGAGTGAATATCATTTCTTTTTCTCTAATAAATAATCTGACTTTTTCTAATGTTTGTCCCTGTGATTTGTTAATTGTCATAGCAAAAGCTATTCTCACGGGAAACTGTAAACATTTGAATACGAATGGCATATGAAAATCTCCTTTGGTGTCTAATGTTATCCGCGGAATATATACTACATTACTTTTCTTGTCGCCTGTTAAAACTGGATTGCTTCTCCGTGATCATAAATATAGACTTGACCGAATTGTATTTTCTTTGAAATTAAACTTGTTGTTTCTTTAACTGTTGCGGGACTACATATTCTCATAGTGTAAGTTTCATTATTGTGTAAATCTATGTTTTGTGCATTGAATGATGCAAAGGCAAAAAGATTATTGTAGACTCGTATATTTTGCCTGTAGTGTTTGTGGATTTTGCGGTGGGCTGACGTTCTGCCTGGGGTTTGTTCCTGACTTGCACCCTGTGCTGGCAGGGATTGGCTCCAGCAGACCTCCGTGACCCTGTTTTCAGATATAGCGGGTTGGGAAATGACTGACTGACTGACTGTTTGTGGATTTCACATATCCCAATCATCAAATCTTTTAATTCTCTTGGATATGCCTCCCACTACTTTTCCCTGATTGCAACACGAATTAGAGAATCCACAAGTTTCTGACTTATACTTTAAAACCTTACAATATTTCCATAATTCTGACATATCACCTATGTCCGTATATTCGATCTCTATTCGTATTTCCGTTATTTCACCAAGTAATCATTTCTCTTTTTTAGCGCTAATGCGATCTTTATCTTTTGTTTGATACTTTCAAATTTTTCTGCTTTTATATTCTCTTAACTTGCTCTGTATGTGTATCGCGCCATGATTTTTTGTGTCTTTTGAATTCCACTATTTTCATTATCTATAACCTGCTCTTTATGTGTTTCGCCCCCTCGTTTTTGAACCTCTTTATGACGTTTTACTTTACTGTTTTCTACTCTTTGCCTTTTTTTTCTGATCTCGCTTTGTCCTGCTATTTTTTCCATTACACCTGTTCCTGATGATTAATTTCTTTTTGTTTGCGCTAATGTGATCTTTACTATCTTTTTGTTGATACTGTAGCAACCTCCGCATCCGGCTCGAAAAGAGAACAAGTAAAAAAAACAGACTGATATAGTAAAGTCTCACAAAAGGTTTACTTGAACAATAGCCGACTTCGTAACCCCAAACACAACCTTCTAGCACCCTCTCCAACCCCTCCTCCCCCGGGTCTCCCCCTTACCAATTCAATCAATACCCTGCTGTCAGTCTTCTGTGCTGTACTCCACCCTCCCTCAATCAGACCTAACAGTTACTTAAAAAAAAAGGCTTCATCCTGGCTGGGATGCTACAGTACTTTCGAATTTCACTGCTTTCATATTCTTTACCTTTCTCTCCATGTGTATCGCGTCATCGTTTTTTTGTGCCTTCTGAATTCCACTGCTTTCGTAATCTCTTATCTGCATTTTTTTCTCTCCACCTGCTTTTGAGTCTCTTTTCTTCGTGTTGCTCTTTCTTCTTTGCTTAGTTGTTGACGTTTCATCTAGAATGTATTGTCCTTATACGCTTTATATGAACTGAGAGCACAGGATCTGTGTGTGCTACGTTCCTTTACAAGGCTGAGTGTTTTGCTGCCCGTGGTCTTATTTAATATTGGTTGTAAGTAGGGTGTGTCTTGCAAGAATCTCATGTTCCATGTCCCCGCGAGACGGTCCTGGGACAATCTCTGGGCACCAAGACTCATGTTTACGGTCCCCACGAGACCCTCCGTGACCAATTTCTTTTGTGACCAATCTCTTTTATCTCGCAGGTCTTTTAAGTGTCTTCCGAGAACTTCCGAGATGATCATGTCTCGTCTACCTGGTTTTCCTTTCCAAGATTTTTTTTTATAATAGAGAGAAATGATTTTGAATATAAGTAAAAACTGGTTAAATTTTCAGATTATACCAAGATAGTTGGATTGGCAGATAATCCATAATCCATTGAATCATTACGGAGGAACTTGGACAGCATACAGGCTTTGTCAGATTTGTGGTAGATGAAATTTCTTTGCAATTAATTGTAAAGTATCACATATAAGTAATAAAAATATTAGGTCTGAATATACAATGGGAGGTCGAAATATGAGAGGCCTTATGAGAAGGATTTAGGAGTTGTAGTAGACTTGACACTATCAACTGCCAGATGGTGCTCAGAAGACATTAAGAATGCTAATGCTAAGGCTTTATAATGCGCTGTTAGACCTCACCTGGAGTACTGTGTGCAGTTTTGGTTTCCAGGCAACAAAAAGGACATAACAGAGCTGGAAAAAACCCAGGGAAGAGTGACTAGGCTGATTCCAGGGCTACAGGGGATGAACTATAAGGAAAGATTGAAAGAGCTGAGTCTTTTCAGTTTAAGTAAAAGAAGAGTAAGATGAGACATGATTGAAGTGTTTAAAATTATGAAGGGAATTAGTACAGTGGATTGACATTGTTATTTCAAAATCAGTTCATCAAGAACACAGGGACACAGTTACAGACTTGTTAAGGGTAAATTTCACACACATGCTAGGAAGTTTTTCTTTGCTCAGAGAACCATAGATACATTGAATAAGCTATCAAGTAGTGTGTTCGACAGTAGGATTTTAGGGACTTTCAACACTAGACGTGATGTTATCTTGGGAGAATTAAGTAGGAAGAACTGGCAAGATTTTTTGAGCTGAATTGCCTGTTCTAGTCCAGATTGTACTAATGTTCTAATGTTGAAACTCAAAGTAGAAGTTGTAGGCGTAAAGTTGGACAGTTTAACATCTGTGACAGAGCGACGGGCATTAAGCAAACTCCTGTCAATCATGAATAATCCACTGCATCCACTGAAAAGTGTCATCTCCAGGCAGATTTGTCACTGTCTTGCTCCACTGACAAACTGAGGAGATCGTTCCTCCCCCACAGTATGCGACTCTTCAGTTCCACCCGGGGGAGTAAATGCTAACATTAATTTTATTTTTATTTTTTTCATTTTTATTACTATTTAATTTAATATTGTTTCTTTGTATCAGTATACTGCTGCTGGATAATGTGAATTTCCCCTTGGGATTAATAAAGTATCTATCTATCTATCTATCTATCTATCTATCTATCTATCTATCTATCTATCTATCTATCTATCTATCTATCTATCTATCTATCTATCTATCTATCTATCTATCTATCTATCTATCTATCTATCTATCTATCTAGAACAAAACTACTCTTCTAAAATTCATCATCTCTATGGAATTTCTTCTTCTTGCAGCCCTGAAGATCTTTTTAACCATTTGTCACAAGTTTAGGTAAATTATAGGAAAATAATAATATACAGTATATGTTTGTGCTGTTCTACTATATAAGGCAGGACTGGTGTCCAGTTCATTATTTTATTTTGTATAAGTATCACAACTTCAGTAATACCTCATTCTGCTTGTACATTTACATATTTTTTTAATTTGAAAAGTAAACTATTTGTATATACTTTCTGCTCAATGTTTGAAACCTTATTTTAAAAGTTTTCTATTTGTTCTTTTTCAGCTTCCTTGGAAATCATTAACCAGCATCATAGAGTACTATTACATGTGGAAAACAACAGATAGATATGTACAGCAGGTTGGTAATGCACCATATTTTAAAAGAATGTTCCCTTTAAATTGTTGCACATTTTGCAATGTGTTTGAATTATAGAATAAAAAGTTTTTTATTAAAAATGATGTATTTACCCCATATTTATTTATCAAACTATACTATATTGACATATAAACAGATTTACATTTTCTAGGTGGTTTTAAAATGTCGATCAACAGCACTATAAGAAAATTGTGGGGAGATATTAGCTGAAATGTAAATGATCTTAGAAAATTTATGATTGCCCTCCAGTGGCCAAATGTTTTCCAAAAAGTTAATAATTTTATTTCTAAACATCCGTCGAAATTTTGAACTTGCATTATCATTTAAACAGTTCTTGTAGTAGAAGAAGTAAGAATCTCTGCAAAAATAGGGAGAATGAGTACAATCTCCACAGGTCATCACTGAACCTGCAATTAAATCAGAGTGCCTGATGCTGTTAAGCAGCACTACTAACCACTGAATCACCATGTTTCTATAAAAGGTCAATGTAGAATAATTCATTTTTTTAACCACTAACCAAGTATTGACAATTACTGGAATTACTTATTAATGCCAATTAATTAAAAAGAGGACTATTCCAACTTTTTAGGAACAGCATCAGTTTGATTCTATACATAAAAAAATCTTGGCAAATAGTTTTATAATTGCACAGTTCTCTGATAATTGTTTACATTCAAGATTTATTAAGGCACAAATTGCATTAAACATGACTAAGCCACCACATGATTGGTTTACCACCTATTGCTATAGCCAGTAGGGTCAGTCTGTCAGACATATTGTATAATACAGTACATAGTGCCTTGATTAAAGCCTTTTTCTTTCATAAGGAATCAGCTGGTTAATGGATTTAATGTAACAGCATCAAAAATACTAGCTATTTGCAAGTCTGTAGTATTTACCCTAAAACATGCTCATTGCAGAAGTCAATGGAGATCAAATATACTTACTAATGCATATATTTTGAAGAATAATTGCTCCTGTAGTTTACTATTTATAGTGGCAAACTTTTTTATATAGTGTTTCATAAGGGAAGTTTAATTCTGTTGTCTGTTTAGTTTGATGTTTATACTAAAAAGATACATATGCAATACTGTATCTCCTCAGATATTTTTTCAGCCTGTCCAAAAGTGTACACACAGTATTAGATTTGTGTTGGTTTCTGTTCAAAAAGGATTTCAGAAATTATAATTTAATAAAGTCTTCATTGCCAGGAATAAATTGGTTTAGTTGCTAATAATAAGTTGTATCACTAGAATGTAGTGATTTAAATTCCGCAATCAGGGGAGCATGTTCGGAGATAATGGTTGATACCAAAATAACAAACCTTACCTTTAAAAATGAATAAATCTCTGAGTATTCAAAATAATCCTTAATGGAATTAAACATTATCGAAGCAGGTTTGAGCAATGCAGTGTTTGAATAATGCATTTTTGACTGATCCGAACCAGGGTCTAATACACAATCAGCATGTCCTAACATTATGAACTTAAACAAGTTCATATTTGGGATTGCCCCTAGAAGTTCGATCATAAATTCTTCATCATCTGAGTTTAGTACATTTAGTATATGCTAATCACACCTGTTTTAATTTAGTTTAATTTCTCCATCGCTATAATATAGCATCATTCGAGGTCTGCTGTTGCCCCATTAGCAGCTATAAAAGAGCTTGCCCTGTTGATCAAAATCACTCCTAGTGTCTTCTTGTTAAAGGTGAAATTAAATGATTGACAAATCTAGTTTCTTTTCCATTGAAACTGATCCCTGGTACTTTCATGCATCTCTTATAGAAATTTTATATCTACAGTCATAGAACTGAGACGTAAGAAAACTAATTTTCTCCTAACTCATGAGTGAGGGATTTAACATTTCTTAGTCATTTTAAAGAACTCTCATTATTATGTGGTCTTTGTTTCCAAAGAGTTTATCTTCTTGGGTGGGAGCTAAACATTATATATATCAAGATTTTTTTAACTTTGTGTGAAATTTTACATTTGGAAGTGTCTAGCTTTTTCATTAAATATAATATTATGCTAACTGCACTATGACTATGTCTCTCCCTCTCCCTGTCCCACACCAGTAGCATGAAACCCCCTACAACATGGTCTTCCCAAATGAGGCTCCTCATCAAACTCTTCATAGCCCCAGTTCTCTGAAATGCTAGGTAATATAGCATACCAAAAACATGTGATTCTCCCAACAATAGCAATTAATTAATGCAAGGAATATTATATGTCAATGGAAGGAAATACTTAAGTGATAACACTGTGAATAAAAAACAGAAGAAGAATAAAATACTGCATATCAGAATAAGAAAAGAGTGCAGCATTAAAAAATGAAAAGACAAAAGAAATATAATAAAAAGGGGCAAGTGTGAGAACAAGGTGATAATAAATATCAATAGTAATAGATTCATTAAGGATATTAAATCTAAAGCAACAGAGTACTCAATAGATCAGCACCTATATATTGTTACGGCCTACCAAAAAGTCTAGGGATATATATAAATAGGCCATACACAAGTGAGAGAGAGAGAGGGAGAGAGACAAAACACAAAAACCTAAATAAAAACAGGCTCCATTTATTGTCAAAAAAACACAACACACAAAATATGGAGAAAATTACACAAAACAAGCAAGTCAGGAGAACCACACTAACATAGCTGTCTAATTTCACAAAGTTTACAGGGAAATACAAACTATTTGCATGTATTACTTAGATGGCTAGCTTGCAATTATATTTCTTTAATAAGCAACCAAAAACCCAAAGCCAGACCATCCAACCCTAACTCTCCATGCCTTGCTCCGCCCACACACACTCTCTGTGACCTAAAACCCAAAGAAGCTTAATTTATAAACCTACACCCCACCCATAATCCAGGTGAGTTAATTAATAAGCAACTTAAGTGGGTATTTAGGGCAGGACCCATTTAAGGTAAACACCAAATTAGAGTAAAAAACAAAAGTCTAGAGTAGCTCGTAACAATATTGTATATGGAAACACTTCTGAGTAGTGATGGGTGGAGTGAAGCCTCATGAAGTATCAAAACATTTGAAGCAATTGTGTCGGAAATAGTATCGAAGCTTCGAAGCATTTGACACTCACCTCTTTAGTGACCCCTCCTGGCCATTTTCATTAACATTACACAAACTCATGATCCACTTCAATGACGTCTGTTATAACTCTTATTGCTTTTATTTTTTCGCTGCTACAGACTGACAACGAAGAGAAGGGTTCAACAGCAACTTCTAGTGTCTGATGTCTAAAAAATATAAATATCTATTCTAATAAAAGGCAAAGCCCTCACTGACTCACTGACTCACTCACTCACTCACTCACTCATCACTAATTCTCCAACTTCCCGTGTAGGTAGAAGGCTGAAATTTGGCAGGCTCATTCCTTACAGCTTACTTACAAAAGTTGGGCAGGTTTCATTTTGAAATTCTACATATAATGGTCATAACTTGAACCTATTTTGTCGCCCATATACTGTAATAGACTGCTTCTCGATGGCCGTGGGAGGCGGAGTTGTGTCTCGCATCATCACGCCTCCCACGTAATCACGTGAGCTGACTGTGACCCCAGTACGTAAAGAACAAGGCAGAGCTCAAAAGAGCGCTGAAGAAAAGACGCTTAACACAATTGAGAAGGCAGAAAAAGAATATCAAGCGAGTGAAGCATACAAGCATATTCATAAGTGCAGCTACTGCGGAAACAAAGCAGGGTGTAAACCGTAAGTTTAAATTAAGTTTGTAGACACGCTCCTTAAATTAAGTTCATAGACAGGCTGCCGCTGGCGTTTGTCATGCCACAACTAGCACGATATTCGCGGGATACAAGTTTAATGAGAGGACGCAGGGTGTAAACAAGAGTTTTAATCACTTTCTAACTAAGTTAAAATTTCTGGTGAAGGACTGTGCTTATGCAAATTTCGAGAGACTGTGTTTGTGGGGGGGATTGACAGTTAAAGCAGGGGGAAAGTTACGTCAGCATCTCCCCTTCCATTCACTTCATTATGCTCTGAGCTGAGCTCCGAAGCTAACGCGGTCTTGCGGAAGCAACTTTGTGACGCTGCCACCAAATACTCACAGAAAAATCCATAAGTTAATACACACGCTGTCTCTAGGACTTCTCCACACTCTGAATTCTCCAGGCACTACTGAGAATAATCTAATTTTGAGTGTTGGGACACCAATAATATTACTGAAAACCTTACAGCCACTGAGACTTTGTAACGGCACGAGACTTCAGGTCAAGTGTCTGCAAAAGAACCTAATTTAGGCAACTATTTTTACTGCCGGTTGCTCAGGGGAGAGAGTTTGTATTCCTCGCATCCCCGTTACACCCTCTGATCTCCCATTTCAATTCAAACACCTCCAATTTCCAGTAAGACAATTGATAAGTCTCAGGGACAGACCCTACAAAAGATTACATTGACAATCATGTTATGTTATTTTTAAAATGTTACCTTTTCTTAGCACAAGCACAGCTCAGAAGCTTCGATGCATGTGCTCCATAACGCGTAAAAAA